>NW_020955304.1:708183-767343 GCF_003031625.1 Empidonax traillii | reverse complement strand
GTGTCCTTCGGTGCTTTCACCATCCTGGCTTGCACTTTCTCTGCCTACAGTGACCTGCAGTCATACTTGGTACTCTCCAGTTTGCCCCTTTCCTCAACATTCATCTGTCTCTCTTCTCTGCTGCTGTTAAACTCCAGAATCCCAGCACTGGTTTAGCCAAGGGCACCCTCAAACTTCCCAGCTCTTGCCCATTTTTATTTTTCCCTGTAGCCAGTCCAACAGAACAGGTCCTGCTTGTCTCATTGTTGCCTGTTCAGGATTCGGTTCATGCCTCTGGAGTTTTGTGAAGGATGTGTTTTCTCTGATGAAAAACAAAAAGCACCTATGAGCAGGTGGAGATTCAGGACACCTCCCACCAGTGTCCTTTCCCATGCAGCCCCCCAGCCTCGGGTGCTGCTGGAATGGCCATTTTAGGTCCAGGTGTGCCGTCCCTCTTGGAGAGGACAAGGACTGAGTTTTGCCCCAGGAGACGTTTGCTCTGATTGTGAAATGTGAAGAAGCTGTGTGATGTCACACACATTTGTCTGTGGTGAAGATGGCTGCGGTGATGCTGGCACAGAGGCTTCCTAGAAATGCTGTAGCAGAACACTGACTCAGCCCATGGAACAAAACACGGGAGGGAAGGGTGTTCAGGTAGATCTGTGATGTGAGCACCAGACCCTGCTGTGGGTTTGGTGGGTGACACGTGGCTTTACCAGACACATTAGAGGGGACTGAGGTAAACATGAATCCGTGCTGGTGGTTTGTATGGATGCAACACTAATCCTTGAACATGTACAGGTGTTTACTCACAATGCAGTGTGTCCCTCTAGACATTTCAAGCCGTGTCTGCTGGGGGTCACCCTGACCGTGAAATGTTGGGTTGGATGGGGCATTGAGCACCTCATCTGGTGGGACGTGTCCCTGCCCAGACCAGGTGATCTTCAAAGGTCCCTTCCAGCCCAAACCACTCCAATAAGAACTCTTACTGTTCTCATACTCTTTAAGATTGAAAAACTTGGTGCCTCTAGACCTTAGAATAGAAGTGATACTCCACCTGAAGTGATACGGTAGTCCCATGTGAGGCGGGGAATTTTAAGCAAGTAATAGTAAAAAGTAAAACTTTGCATAAGTAAAAAAAAAAACAAATTAAATAAATGCTGCAATAAAATGAAACTTAATGAGTGTGAGGTCTGTGACAGGATCTCTCGCGTTTGCAAAGTTTCACTCGCATCTTTGCATGAGCAGTCAGGGCTTATAAAGTGGAGTGGAGTAGATAATTGGATCCTCCTGCACCTGGAGACAAGGTGTGGAGATGTGTGAGGATTGCTGTTCCTCCTTGCTGCATGGGTCACATGCTGTGGGATGTGTCGGAGAGGTGAGTGGGAGTGAAATCAAACCCTGAAAGAGCAGAGGGAGTAAGGGGGAAAAAAAAAAAAAGTCCCACTGTTTAAGAACAGGGTAAAAAATGTGATAGAATTGAATCTTCTCTGCCCAGAAGGGTTTTGAGGTCATTAATTAGTTGCCCCTTGAGCATCTTTCCTTTTGTCAGACCTTCAGGAGCAGGAAGAGCACACTGAAGCACAGTGGTGGTGAAAGAAGGGGAGCACAGGAAAGCCCTTCCCTACTTTGAGGAGAAGTCTGTGTTTGCCTGGGTGTGCTCATGTCCAGCTGGGTGCAGCTGTGGAGGTGGCCCTTGCCAGGTAACCAGGAAGGTGTGCTCAGCATTCCTTACTGCTGGGAATGGCTCTCAGTGTTCCTGGCCCCTGTTTCCTCACTTTGTATTCCTCCACATGAGGCAGAGGAAATAAAGGGCAAGTCAGGAGACATTAACTAAGCATTGCTTTTTCTTCTAGTGTGGGTGCTTCACAATAATTGTTCCTTGAGAGCAGCTTAGCTAACCCTGACCCTCTCCTGTCACATCTTTCATTTTCATCCCACTGATTCCCCTTAAACGCCATGTCCCACTAAGATAATATTTGCCATAGGTAGAAAAATATAATTCAACTTTCTGTAACTGTGATTAATGCAGAACAGATTGTAAGCATATTGTTTTCATTAGGAAGCAGCCACTGAATGTTTCCATTTAACTTGCTGACTGCTGCAGTTGTTACCATATGATATAAAGTCTATTAGTCTCTGGGCCTCCTTAATTCAGCCATATGATATCAAATGTTTGTGTGCTGAAAATAGTGTCTATTACAATGATGCTTATATAAATTATCCATAGTGGAAAGCAAAACACAACCTGCCACATGGAGAAGGGAAATAAGCAGTTGAGTTCTCATATTGCTTTAAAATGAGTGATCTGATCTAAATCCACCACTTTGCAACTTTGCTCACAAACGGCCACACTGAGTCATATCTGGAGTCATATGTTATCCTATTAATAGAATTATGATGTTCAGAGCCATTCTGGCTCAAAAATAGGTGATTTGTTGTATAAAATGATTTGAGATTATTTCTGTGGGCCCTCTATCTGTAGATAGATTCTCCTTTAGCATAATTTTCACTCATCAGGAGAAAATACATGTCCTGGTTACAAAGCTTTGGGGTGGAGCTAACTGGGAACTAAATGAAATTTGGAGGCTTATCAGCTGAAAGCAAGATTTAGTAGCTCTTGTAGATGTTGAACACGTTTTCATGGAAGAATTCTCCTTACTTACTGGAACTCTCAAAGTGGCATTAAAAGGGCACAAGGTTCACAAGGCTCACATCACTTTGCATCACTGCATTCACTTAAACATGATGTATCATGGTACAACTATTCCATCACCATTTTTACTTCAAAAGGCTTCTTATGAGGATGATCCATCAGTTGTCATCATGCAGGATAATGAGGATGTGCTCTGAAATGATTCCCTAATTGTAAACTCGGTGCCTATGAAAAGCAGATTTGCCACTGTTTGGCTCATTGCTGCGTAACTGTAATTTGCTGTTGGCACATCTTGCTCTCTGTTAAATGGACCAAGTGTTTGGGATCTAATTGAGCACTCACAGGTTTGCAGAAAATCAGGATGCAAATAGCTGGTGTGGAGTGAACTCTTACTTGGAGCCCGCCAGATTATGGTGTTTTTTTAACTCCAGCAGTACAGTAAACCACACTGAGAGCTATTAATGCAAATTAATTATTCCTCCTGCTGGCTTCTTTACAACTTACTCAGATGAGGGATTATTAAATGCATCGTGCCTTGCAAATTTGCATGCATTAAAAGCCTTATCATTGCCTGTGCACTGCTGGCCTCCATCAGGGGTCCAAGAATTATAAAATTATTGCTCAGCCATTTTAACTGGGAAGTGCTGATCACTGTCCGGGTGGCTCCAAAATACAGCAGGGCTGGTCATCCTGATTATGGACCCTCCTGATAACACAACATCCCAAACCCTGTGCAGGGCGTGTGGATCTCACTGCCCTTGGACTTAAGCTACCATGAAGAAGGGAATTATAGGATGCAGCAGAATATGTATTTTTCTGATTAAATGTTTGTGAAGTTTTTTTTAATTTCTGGTTCAAACAAGTAAAGAAAGCAGATAACCATGGTAACCCAGAAAAATGTGCGAATATAGATGTGCTGGTGAATGTCTGAGGAGAGTTGAAGAAATTGGTAGAGGGGGGTTTTATTTATTTATTTAACTCTTTTTTTTTTTTTTTTAATCCTATTTTTGCTTGGCTTTTTGATCCTAAAGAAAGATTAAAAAAATTCTGGAAAATTGGAAGCTATAAAAAACCCCAAACACATTTTGTGCATTTCAAAGGGTTTTGTTCTAACACTATTGTAAATCATTTAAATTATGAATACTTCCTCTTTTATAGTGACTTAAAGTAGAGAGCTCTGGAATGGGATTATTAAGTTTGGGTTTTTTTAAGTTATTAATTGATTTTAGCCACAAAAATTTTTGTGATTGATGTGCATTAATGCAGTGCTTTGAAATAAGACACCTATGAAATGTTAGTTTTGACTTCCAATAGAGTAGAATAGTTTTGGTTTCACTGCAAATCTTGTATGTGTCAAACAGAATTGGGAAATGAGGATGAAAACAAGGGACCTGAAGTGCTGTTGGCCACACCCCTCAGCTGCTGTGCAGGTTTTGACTGTTCCAGACAGTTGTGTCCAAACAAAACACTCCCCTCTCCCGTTTGCCCAGCTAAGGGAAAAGGAATTGTGGCTCTTTTGCCCTCCACTGAAGTGTCTGTAGTCTCTGCCTCCTTGATTCAACTGAAAATGTGACCACACAAAAGTATGAACTCAGATGCTGGTTTGGAATATCAAATCCATGGGAATTTGGAGCCAGATGCTGAATTTCAGCACGACTGCAGCATCTGTCATTATTACCCAAGTCCTTGGGGTATGAGAAAGGGCTCCTTGAAGGTGTCTTGATGTGTATAAAAGGTTATCACCTCCAGGGATCGTCATAATTGTCTCATTGTTGATAATGACAAATTCTCACTGGTCTCCTATCACACAAAACTCAAAAAGGAAGATAAAAATGTCAGACCTGTGTTTCATTCTTTACTGAGGATTACTTAACTTAAATATTTTCACCTTTCAAG
Organism: Empidonax traillii; assembly: GCF_003031625.1. Taxonomy (NCBI): domain Eukaryota; kingdom Metazoa; phylum Chordata; class Aves; order Passeriformes; family Tyrannidae; genus Empidonax; species Empidonax traillii. Next base: position 762,812 of record NW_020955304.1, on the reverse strand, counting down.
TAACGTTAGAGCAAACACATGCACAGCTTTCTAGTCTAAGTTTTTAAGTCCTTTTTGTTGGTAAAAATTTATCCACTCTGTGATTTCTTAGTCTTTCTCATGATGGCATTTTGAAAAATGTTTTCATAGAGATATCTTTAATTGTTGGCATTTTAAGAATGTTCAAAGCTTATAATTGTATTTGCCTACTTTTTTTTAGAATGTTGACTGCAAAGATTTGGGCATGTTGCTGTTGTGTAATTCTTACTATGATAACTCTTGAAGATGGGCAGAGGGTTTCTGTGTGTCCACAGCAGATTTCTGTGGACTGTGATGCGTGCTCAGTTTTGTAAAAATCATCACTTTAACTGTGAATTAACCCCAGGAGTTTGGGAGTCTGGGAGCCTGTGGATACAAAGGCTGCCCTTTGCTCATGGAAGCAACACTCCCATGGACAGAACAAGCCTTGGAAGTCTATTGGGACAGCTCTGTTTTCCAACCAGGATGTTCTCTGTGGTTGTTATGATGTTGGCAATAGAGAAACTGCAAATATTGTTGGTAATGATTGTTTGTTTTGTTCCTCTGGTCTCTATCTTTGTTGTCTTTTCCTTTTGAATGATAGACATAGTGATGGGAGTCCACCCTGGTGTTTGCATTTGCATGACAGGCAGCACAAAGGTTTTTTAGGTTAAAACTGGAGATCTTGGGCAGTTAAATTATAAAACTATATTCTAAGGTCTTCTAAATTAAAGTATTTTGATTGCTTCAGACTTCAGTCTAAAGAGTTTTCAGTCTGCCATTAATTAAATTCAGCCCCAATGTGAAATTCAGGAGGTTTGTTTTTGCTGCTGAATGTACAGAGTAAAAAAAAAAAAAAAAAAAAATAAATTGAGAGTAAAAATTGAAATCAATGCTGGATTCTGGGAAACATTCCGTTTTTTTTTCACAAAGCAGAACTGCCAGCCATGTGTCTGAGCAAGTCTGGTCAGCTGGGTTTTTAAATGTCTGGATCTTAGAAGATGGCAAGGATCCTCAGCAGGGCGGCTGAACTGTGCTCGGGCACATGTGCTCCCTCAATTCAGCTCCTCCTCTCTGCATGCAAACTGCTTGGAGACAGCTTTCTTGGATTGCTGGGGGAAATGTTAGCATATATTTCACAATATGGTGTTTAAGCCTGTTCCTCCTCCCCTGCTCATCCCACTTGCTCCCCATCAGCTTGTTTGGCTTCTGAAACTCGATGAAGCAGCGGGAGCAGGAAGCAGGCTATCTAGTTTTAATTAAGGTGTTAATATTGAGGGAAATTTTCATAGCAGTTGAAGATGTTGGTATCAAAATAGCAGCAGTAATTTTTCCTAAGAATTAGAGTTCTTTCTTGCTTCAAGTAGCCTGTGTGGGTACAACTTTGAGTCCCTGGAAGAAGCTGGGCCAAGTTAACGTGCTTGTGAACAGCTCGTGGGTGTTTCTCAGGATGTATGTGACAAAAATGAGTAGGGTGGATATGGAATACGTTATCAGAGAGTCAGGATTTGGTTTGTATTGCTCTTTGTTAGATAAAGTTGAGACATGGGCATGTTTTTTTCCTATGGTGAGAGTAAACTTCATTTTTACAGTATTCATTGCAATAACAGGCTACAGTCAATTATGTTGACTCCTTGGGGATTTTGTAGAAGCTGAGTTTATGTTATTCCTCTAATAAAGAAACACTTAACAGTTAATAAATATATCAGAAGGCTTTCTACTGCACTTTGTTTCCTTTATAGCAGCATATTTTGTGTCTATAGCTACAGTATTCTACTGGGTGAAGATAAATGGATTTCATAATCTCTCACTGGGGAGAAAAGTGAGACTGGAAAAGATTGGAACTGCATGAGCTGGATAACTTAAGATTATAGCTCTGAGAGGCAGAGCTCTAAAAAGCTATTAGGGACGTTACCTTCTTGATTGGAGATTCAGAAATTGATGCACTGCCTTCAGTCCTGTTATTTTTTCAAACTTTCATTAAGTTTAAATCATCTTCCACCTGGCCCTTCTAAACTGCGGGTCTGAAAAGAAATCATTTGTCATAGTGTGTCTGTTATAAGTAGATTCATCTTCAAAACAACATTATCGTTTCCTAAAGACTGGTTTTAAATCCATCAGCAGAATATGAGCTAAACTGCATTGCATTATTTTGACATATTATGCATTGAGATAATTTCCTGATGGGTCTGTGCTTAATATGTTGAATTATCACAAAGAAAAGCCCATTATTGGTTTTAAGAAATACCATAACTGGTGATTAGAACCGTAAAAAAAAAAAAAAAAAAAGGACATTAAACTTTTAGTTTTTCAAAGTAGGCTCGTAAACTTGTTTTGTCTGAAAGAACTGGTGCCTGATGGCTGTTTGTGAGAATTGCTGCCATTATGGCAGGATTTCAGGATTTCATGTAGGGAGAGGGAAGATTTGCCTCGCAGTGTGGTGCCTTTATTGAGATATGTCGTGTTTACCAGTTTGCCAGTTAATGGCTGGGCATGTTCAGACGAGCTGGAACTGTCAGGTGAGGGCATTCATCCTTTAAGAAACACCCAGTAGCTTTAAAAATGATTAATAATTCATTATGTATCGATCCCAGGGTTAGTTTGCAATGGGTTGACCTCATCTGGCTGCCACCAAGCTGCTCTCTCTCTCCACATCCTGGGCAGGACAGGGGCAGAAAATAGGATAAAATTGGCTTGAGATTAAGGCAATTTAGTGAAAAAAAAACCAAAGGTGATGTGCAGAAGCAAAGCAAGACCAAAGGAAATTTAATCTCATCTTCCCACCAACTGGCAATTTCCAGCTGCTCCCCTGGAAGCAGGTCCTCAGTAGGGCAATGGTTGTCCCAAACAGGGGGAAGCTTCATGTCCCTTCTGCTAGAGGCCCCACTGCCAAACCCTCCCCCCTACACCCTGCAGGACATGTGGGTCACCTGCTCTTGGAGTAACAGATAAGAAATTCATCTGGACTTGTTTATATCCCCACTCAGGACTTTAGATAGTCCTGACCACATTTGGTTCCACTGCAGAGATGAAATTGCCTCCTCCTGCCTGTCTGCAAAAACATTTCACTCTATTAAGTTTTAATGTTTCAATTCAGGGAAAAAGGATTGCTAAATGGCCAGCTCTTTATGTGGGATTTTCCCATTATTGGCTAGGGATTTATCAAATCCCTCTATCTTCTGCCCTGTTGATACATAAAGATCAGAGGGAGATCTGCTTAGGATGAAGATATTCTGGTACAGAAACACATTCTGAAAATGGAGAGTAGGGCTTTTTCATACACCTGTGGGCCTACCTAGTTGTCAGTCTTCACTGAAAACATTTTTTGATAGGAAATTCTCTTCCGATGTCTTTTGTTTGTTTTTTGAAACCTCTGTTTTAAATCTTGTTTGCTTTTAACCTCAGAAATAAAATTCAGAAATCGTGCAAATTTCAGGTAATTAAGGGGGGGAAATGTTGGCTGCTTTTTTTTTTTTTTTTTTTTTTAAGAATCTCCCAATTTAATTGGGAGTCTACCACTTTAATCGAGTTAAATCTCATGTTTAACTAAGGGATCAGAGAGATACTGGAGTTGAAGAAGGAAACTTCCACCCACATAGACATTTTGAGCAGGATATGTGATCCAAGGTGAACCCATGGAGAGTGGAATAGGGAATACTGTACAGAAATGAAAAGTACATTGAGAGTAGGAATTTGGACATCACCTTATAAAGAGCTTAAAATAAGTTGATCCAAGTCTCAAATCTTACACATCTTTTTTTTTTTTTTTTTTTTTAACAGTACTGTAATTTCAGAGAAAACATAAGACACACCATATTTAAGGGATTTTGTTAGTGATAGTTCCTCAGGGTTTTGACTTCTTTTGTTTTGTTCCCGTTTTTATTTCAAAGTAAAATGCTGCTTCTAGGTCTGGTCAAAGCCCATAATTTCTATTGCACGGGAAATGTCTCTATTTCAAAACTTGTTTTCCTTCTTAGTTGAAAATATTTTTGAAGCTATTTTCCTTCTCTTAACTGATGTGTTTCCCTGCTCCCTGGGTAGTAACAACTGGGAGCTTTGCAGCACAGTGAGTATCAATACCAGTGGTAAAACCCTTCTGGTGAAGCCACATTTGAAAAGACAAGCATGTTGCTGTCAGAAGAGCCAGCAAATGGTGGGCAGGGCTAAACTTAGGAGTGTCCTGAAGAGATCGGAGAGAAATCAAAATTGTAACATCCAGCATTGGCAGTAGCACCTTTGCTTTAAGTAGAAATGATGAATTACCAAAGAATTGTATAGATTTGAGAGCCCACTGGACATGCTGCTGTTATCTGTGTCTGCTCCCAGCTGGTGATTCCTGAGAGAACCATCACTGCACTTACCCTGGAAAATTCTGCAGTGAATGTGATCTCATAAACGGGGTAAAACACCCTGAGCGTTCCCAGAAGTGCAAATATTAGTCCTTGCCTTGCCCACTGTGAAATACAAAAAGGAACTTCAGCCAGGGAGATTTAAAGAATAAAGTGAAAATGTGGATCAGGTTTTTAAAGTATGTTTAAAAATAGGTTGGACTAATCCACTGAGTCTTTTTTAACCAACGAATAATAACTTTGCTTTGGATATTTCCTGGACTTTTTTCACTTGGAAGGGACCTCGGGAGGTCATCTAGTTCAGTGTCCTACTCAAACTTCAGAGTTAATCATGTCACTCAGTGACATTCACCTCCAGTGAATTGACATTCCACAGACTTTCTGGGCAACTCATTCCTAATCACATACTAAATTGTTCCTGATAATTAGTCAGAACTTGTTACCAGGTGCTTCTTGACTTTTTGTTCTGCCTGTTTGAGGAGAATCTAATTCTTCTTTCTGTATAACCACAGTTAAAGCAAGACCAATGCTCTTAATTTTCTAACTTCAGGCTGACTAAACCCAGTTCTCTCAGTCTCTCCTGTCTAGTGCTGTAGCCCTGCAAACATCCTGGTGGCCCTTCTCCCCTGGACTCATTCCAATCTGCAGGAATTTAGTACAGGGAAGATTGGATACAGTACTTGGTGAAGTGCCAAAGGTGACAAATGTAACAGGGAGAAACAGAGAGTAGAAAAGGCTGTTAAAGGGAGTGAAGACAAACAAATCTCAACTTGTTGAAATGTCCAATGTGAGTTCTGACAAAGTGTGGGACAACAGTAAATTTTGTTTCTTCCCAGTAGTCCCACAGACATCTAGGATGTAGGATGCTCCATGGAGTTGCCCTGAAGGAATTCACTGATCCCAAAAGAGATTTCACTTCTGAGCAGTCCATAAGATAAATAGTGTCTGTGTAGAAGGCTGAGCTATATTTTAGAAAAAAAGGCCAAAATTTCTATAGGTAATGCTAGAGATTTTTGCAGAAATTAAAACTTTTTATTAAGAAAGAAGTTCATGTCTATTAAAAATTAAAATTCATATTTATAAGGAAGGAATGTGAGTGGCAGCTATTTCATGATTTACAAGTTTAAGGAAATTGATCTTATTTGTCTAATCCAGACTGTCCCAGCTGTGCTATCTGGGTGTGAATGCATGGATGTGTGTGTGTATATGCACTATGAATTTCTATATCCGTATCTGTCTGCAGAGTAGAGACAAACCCCCTTCCAAAATGTCCTGTATTGGCACAGAAACTTAAAGAAAGGCATAGAGAAAATGAACCATCGTTTTTGGATGACGCTGTCAAAGTTCTGGGAACTTGGGGAGTTCAAAACTCGGTTTCTGTTGGATTGCAGAAACTGTTAAAAATTATTTTTAAAAGTGTAACTAAAAGGAGGTTATGGAGACAGCACAGAAAATCCACCATAAAACTGGCAGTTGCTCTTTGCTCTGCACAGGCTTGGATCAGTCTGTTAAGGAGGGTGACACGCCCTGTCCCGAGTGTCTTGACAGTGTTAAAAGGCAGATTTCCAAAAGCAGAAGTAATGGATAAAAATCCTTCTGTTTTCTCCCCACTAAGAGAGTTCTAGACTCATTGATAAAGCATGTCAATTTTGAGAATATTTTAAAAATACCACAGGAACAGCAGCAGAGGCCCCAAAATGTTCTTGCTTGTTTAAGTAGTGTTTTAAAGTGGAAGGCTTGAACCACCTGGTGATGAGGAAATCTGGTTGTGGGTAGACTGGATGCTGCTGAAATGCAGACACTTAACACTTGCTAGAAGATATCCTTTAGAAAAGGAAACACAAGAACTGGTCTATTTTGTACGGATAATTAAGAGGAATTTTCATATGAAAAGAGGGACTGCTGCTTTTGGTTGGTCATTGTGTCACTTCCACTGTTAATTCTTGCTGTTACTAATTTAATTATCTTCCAAACCTGCAGATATGTGATTTTTTGCATTCCCCTAACTCCACGTTTCTTGGTCTGCAAGCGCATGTATATTCCTGTTTTGCCTTTACAAACAGAGCTACCAGGGCACGTTTGTTAGATCTGGACCACTTCTGCAAGTTGTTTTTCTTTTTTTTTAATAGTTTGTGGGGGGAATATTTTATAAATTTAATATAAAGAACATGCAGTGTTTCAACAATCAAGCTTGTAGCTATAGGAATTGAATAACAGAGTTTATATTCCACTAGGGTATAGTGTGGGACAGTATGATGAAGACTTAATTCAAATATTTTTATTTGTTTTAAAGGGAATGGAAATTTGGGGTAGATGATATTGTTCTCTTAGATGAGCCTCCTACCAGGGTTGGATTGAACACTGTAACTAATTGCAGAACTAGTTTATCTGTTACATTTTGTTGCAAAGGGATATCCTATTGTATGTTTTGCAGGAAAATGAACATCAAACAGAGACTGTCTATTGTAGGCACCCTGTAGATCCACGGGGGTTACAAATTGTAGCATTGCCTGGCCAAAAATCCATAACAACGTGTTTTTCAATAACTCTGCAATGCATATTTGTTATTTATTCTCATAATTCTACAGCAGTATTGACAAGGATGTCCAAATGTATGTTGGAAAACGGCAAGGAAAGAATAATATCTGTAGAGAGGCAAACTTCTTATCCTGCTTGCATGTTTAAGGGGCTCAAAAAAATCCACGTGGCCATGTATTTTGGTACATTCTTGATTCTAATTCTTTCTTGATTCTAATTCTTTCTCAGCAGTCTAGTTGATCCAGAAGGGTGGGAATGGCAAGATGTTCCTGATGGAGCTCTGAAGTTGCAGGCACTAATGCTCTGTTAAAGCTACACGTGTGGCTGAGGAGTTTGCATATTGTCTTTTTCACACTCGAACAGCGAAGTGTAGCACAAGCCCGAGGGATAATAATTTACCAGTCCCATTTCCCAAGACTGTTATTCCTCATCTTGACATACTATTAAAATCATTTACTTATCAGTGTTTTGTCTTGTCATTAAGTTACTGATGTTTCCCTTATTTTTATTTCTAAAACCTGGAGTGCCCACATATAGAGACCAAAATGGTACTTTAGGAAAGTAGGTGGACACTATTGTTACTTCCTAACTTGCCCTTAAGAAAAGGTTCCCCAGACTCTTTACCTGTGCCTGTCCTGCAGGGTTTCCATAGAGAACTGTTCCTTAATCAAGGCTTATTAAAGTGTTGGAAATTCTTCAGCTGTTTTTGATGAGCACTGGGACTTGGAGCTTAGTGAATTTCTGGATTTAAGAGGGAACTTGAATTTTATTAATTTTATTGAATATATATATTTGTATATTATATGTATATATTATATGCATATATAATATTTATATATAGTGAAAACAATACCTACAGGCATTTTGATATCTACTAGAAATACTCTAGTACAATTCTATGTACTACTAGTATTCTTCTAGAATTCTTCTGGAAATATGGGTGTTTGATATGCATGTACACCAGTAATTTATATTTACAGTCGTTAAAACAGACCATACTTTAAGAAATAGTGGTATTTACTGGATATAATTTTCTCATTGGGTTTATCATCCTGACTGCCTTTGGTGCAGACAACAGGATTTAAATGTGCCTCTCCCATGTTTATCCCTTGGGATTTCTTGGGTTTCATTGTATTTGCAATTGTAAAACCTGCTGTAGATGTCTTGAGTGAAGGTGCCCTTGCTGATCCCGTGTGGGGTGAAGTGCTGGGGGAAGGATTTGGTCAGATCTTTCCACGGCAACTTAGCAGACAGTGAGTCTGCTTGGAAACACAGAAGAACATGTCAGGGTTGGATCTGGGATTTCATCAGTGGAAAATGGGCAGGACTTGTTATTTACTGTAGTAAAAAACTACAACACTTGTTGTAGACAAAGCAGAATTTTCTGACTGGAGACTGGTTTTAACACCACATGGTGCTGACCTGCTTCTTGTGCTTTTGCCTCCAGGGCAGTGCCAGTGATTATTCCAGATGAGGTGACCTGTTTTGCAGAGGAGTACTCTGCAAACTTGTTGAAATCTTGCGTATGTACTGGAGCAATTTACTAGTGCTGCTGTGATTTTACTACCAGGGTTCCACATGGCAGATTGGTAGTCCAAGGACAGAAACTGGAAAGTGTGAAATTCCATATATATATGTGTGTATGTGTATAACATTTTTATCCTGGAACTGGAGCAGATTGTGTGTGTGTGGGAGGGAAGGAATGTTAATTACTGGAGGTACTCAAATACTCAAAACTCAGACTATTCCTGAGCAACTGCTCTGAGTAGACCAGCTCAAAGCAGGTTGGGCTGGATGACTGCCAGAGCTCCCATCCAAGGGATATCATTCTGTGAGTCTCTGAACTGCAAGTGAAAGCAAGTCTAAATATGAAAGAAAATGGAATAGTGTGGGAACTGGAAACTGGCCACTTCAGTCTACTCATCTTTCTGAAGCTGGAAGATGAATGAGGCAAACTGGGAAAATATTGTGCATGACTTGGGGTCACCTTTGGGAAACCAAGTCTCTGTTTCTGTTTTTTTTTCTGACAATTGCTTCCCTCAGGTCTGGTGTGAACACAATCAGTACTGAGATATTTCTAAAGTTCTCTTTTTTCTGTTTCCTTCAACGTACAGAGACTGTGAATAACTTGTGTTAGAAGCACAGCAGGATGTGAATCCCCTGAGATTGCCTTTGTCTGGCAGGTTACACATTTGTAGTGCAGGTGGTAGTTTTGGTAGTTACACTGACCATTAATATGTAAGGGAACTACACTGAGCATCTGAGAGGATCTGATCAGCCATTCACAAATGACTGAGATGACTACAAGCAATTAAATTTTCTTTAAAACTCCTTTTTCATTGTTTTTATGGGGAGAACACCTTATTTATATCTAATTCTTAACTCCCCCTCTATCCCTAATCTCGTGATTTAACATTGGTTTTAAAAAATGACCTGGTGGGTAAATAGTTGACCTTATTCTTTAAACTGTTCATTTCCCTTTCATGAAGTAGAGCCAGGATTTTTTTCGAAGATGTCCCATGTCCTGCTAGAATGAGTCATTGTTTCTGAAGGTTTTATTTTACAGTTCACCTTTTCTTTAGTGTGCCTTCTGACAGCATACATATATAGTTTTTATTATGTCATTCACTCAGATGTACCTGTAAAGATGCAAACACAGAGGCAAAAATGAATTTGTCAGTAATTTCTTATGTGAGAAGCAGGAAACACCTTAAAAAATGTTTTCTTCTCTCTTTTAGTTCAGTTGTTTCCTCTATACACATCTACATTTATACATACAAACACAAGGCAGTTACCAACATTGGCTTTTCAACACACTCACAGACGTCTGCGACTTTTTTTAACTTTTGCTATTTATCAGAGAAAACGCTGCCACTCTTGTGGAAACAGAAACTTATGCCACCACTAAAGAACTAAAAATGTCAAGGGGGCCATAAAAGGAAAATAACACAGTTTGTTTGGGAAATTGTTCCATGACAACTTCTGTAATCATTTTGACAAAACTTCTGTAAACTGAAACCTTTGTACTTTCTCAACTGAATGAGCTCTGAAGGCACAATGCATCACTGGAAATAAAAATTAAACAGGCTTTTTTTTTTTTTTTTCTCAGCAAGAAACCCTGCACTCTGTGCCTCCAGAGTAAAGATGTTTGCTGGAACAAACAGGGAGTTTGTGTGTGTGATATATTCTAATGTGTACTGCTTCCCTGACTTTTGATCCTTTGAGCTGCTCTGGAAGCAAAACAGATCTGGCTTCTTTGCATACTAATAAATATTGGTGCTTGTAATTATTCAGTGGTTACAGTAGTATTCCTTTGAGATGAATCTTTGCCACATTATTTACTTTGCTTTGTTTAAATTATTTCTTTGTTTAAATTAGTATCAAAAATAATTCAATACAGTCGAATTTAGCTGAACTGTAAAACAAGGCTGTATTTCCGTTGTTGTGCTTATTATTTGGGTATCTTTTTCCATCTGTGAGGCAAAGATTGAAGCAGCTGTTTAGGATGTGATTTTCTGGAAAGCCATTTTACAATATTTTGATAAGAAAATTTGTATACGTGGCATAAAGAAATATTTATCCACTTGGATGTTCTCTTCTATGGCTTTGGTACAAGTCAAAGATCAATCTCTACACTGGACATACATCAAAGTGCTGAAACCTGTCACAAGTTACCATAAGTGGCCATTTAACAACATTTTACACTTCTTTTCTCCATATGGCAACTGTGCTACTCCTGAAAAGCTTTTATAGGTCATTTCTTACCACTGTTGCATAGCACAGCAAAGAAGAATCAGATATGAAGCATAATTTTCAAGAAGATTGGGAATATTCTCTTTTAAACCATAATCTTGGCCTTGATTCTTATATTCTAGTTAAAATATATATTGGTAAAAATCCCCCAGTCTAATGGCACACCAGGAGCAAAAGCAGGTATTTGAGAATTTTAGAAAACTATGACAAAGTGGAAGGAAAGTTCAACTTCTTTGTTTTCCCACTGGCTGGGCAGAAGGAATTGTGATTTCTCTATTAGTACGTATGTGGAAGTACCACTAAGGCATGTTTTTTGGGCAGCAGACATTCCATCTCATGATAATTATTTTGGTATGTTATTTTTAGCTCTCACAGTGTGTTTACTTTTGCTTTAGAGAAGCACTTATGGAATTTTTCATGTCATTTGGGATCAGATACATGACATTTATGTGATGGAGGATGTGTAATATTTATAATTTTGGTTTGGATAAGCATCCCATGCTTTACTATATCTGTGATCCTTTCGATGACATTTGGCAAGTTTTCATTTGACAAAGCCAAAAATAGAATTAATTACAAAACAGGCTTCACTTCAGTTGAATTTAATTTCTTTGAACATATGATACCAGTTACAGTCTCAAACAGGTACAGAAATAATAAGAAAAGAAAGCTAAATAAATAAATGATTTGATGAATAAACAAGAGGAAAACTTCAATTTGCATTCTTTAAATCAAATCACAATCAAAGCAACTTATTGATTTATTTAATGGCATGTAATTAACTGGCAATCATCGAACTAGACATCCAGAAAGAATCAACCATAGTGCACATAAGCCACAAGAGTTGACATCTGTGAAATATTAACATGTACCTGCACGTTTCCCAACACTTCTATGGCCAATTCCTGAGAGTTTCTCTTCCCCCTGACACACTTGCCCTGTTCTCATGTCCCTCTTTCCCAGTCCTTGTCATGAGGTGCAACTCCCCACTTTCTGTGATTCTCCAGGCTTAGGAGGAGGTTTTCATGCTGTAGGAATTATTTCTGGCAGATATCAAGCTCCTGTCCAGCAGATCACCTTGCACCCTCCTCTCTGTCCTCTTTGTTACCAATTTTTATGCTTCTTGGACATTTCTTTTCAAGCTGACTTCTTTTTCTCCCTTTAGTAATTCCCTCCATGCTGTTTAGTCTGGCAAATGGCCATTGGTTTCAGCATTGCCAGTTCAGGAGCAGTTGCTTTCTCACTTTGGGGTGTTTAGGCTTTTGTTTCCAAGAGAGGGAGCTGCTTCATTCCCCTCTGGAACCAAGATCTCTCTAGAAAAGCAGCAGAAAGGTGACTCAGGTTCAGGTGTGGGAATGAGTGTTTAGTGCCCACTGGGTTCATTCCCTGTCCCTTACCTGCTTGTGTTCATCTGGAATTTTCACTTTATAAAGAAGTTTGACGTCTGCAGGAGCCTCTTCTGTGTAACTTCTACAGGTTACAGTGACAGGCAACAGTTTACTTTTTTTTTTTAAATTGAAGATTACATTTCTTTTAATAGAGATAAGTGCACTGAAGGCATTGGCAGGGTGAGAACAGCCTTCAGATGAGAAGTCAGCTCTGCTCCATCAACATCTGTTTCATCTGCTTTTGGTGCTCTCCTTTCTGTGTTCTGTACTGGTGAATAGACCCTGAGATACAAACAGTTGCTGGTCGTGCTGCTGGCTCTGATAACGTAACTCATAATGTTGCCCTAATTACGTGCATTATAAAACTGTCAGGTCTGGAACGTTTGGTCTCTCAAGGCAGTTCTCCAATTAATCTTTTCCTTTTTTATTAGAGATCTTGTTATGTGATTGTCTTTTGGGGAGGAATTAGAAGGTTTTATGTTATAGTGGTGGGGTTTTTTTAAAGCTTTCACTGATAATAGAGAGCAAGAAGAGTTCAGAGTTAATGGGAATGTTATGTTAGCTACTCTTTTTTTATTATTAATATTTTATTGCAGCATCTGAAAGAATGTTGTTCTTACTGTTAATGCCAAGCTGCTGAGGGAAAAATCATAGAACCCCAGAACAAGCCAAGGTGGAAGGGGCTTTGAAAGATCATCTGGGCCAACCTTTTATGTGAAATAAGAGCCCATCTAGTACCCTGTCCAGCCACGGTATGGAAAACCTCCGGTAATGGGGAGTCTCTCACATCCTTGGGGAGGTTGTTTTAGGGTTTGGTTGTTCTCACTGTAAAGAAAAGTTCTTACATCAAGATGAACTTCTGCCTCTTGCTCCTTGTCCTTCCCCACGCGGCTCCTTGTGCAGACAAAGCCTCCACCCTCTCTGTAGCTGCCTGTGAAGTGGTGGAACTCTGTTATGAGGTCACCATGAGGTCACCCTTCATGGGAAAAGGACTGATTCAAACCAAGCCCAAACAATGCTTTTTTCACTCTTCAGCCCCCAAACTCCCACCGATAAAATTTTGCCTTGAATGAAAAGTTGTGTTTGCCAGCATTCTTTTCCCTCAAGGAAAGAAAAGGAAGGCCCTTCAAGGGGCTCTTGCTGCTGTTCCTTTGAACTGAGCTCTTCCCTGTGGATTTTGGGGACGTGCAAGAGGTCCAGTTCTTCCCTGTGCTCCCAACACACAGCACAAAAAAGTGCCCTGCTCATAAAATGCTCAGGTGCAGTGGGGAGGAGGAGGTTTCCTGCATCCTCTGCTGCCAGTTCGGGTTTATTTTGTGTAAAATAGGAGGATTACGTTTAAATCTCAGCTTCATTCAAAGCAGAGATGTGAACCACAGTCTTGTATTTCTAAAAGGCTGAATCTCCCTGCATTATTACAGTATGATCACAACCTTTCCAGAAGTAAATGCTTAATTTTCTTCTAGATAATGAAATTATTTACCGAAAAACAAGCTAGAAAATCATTGTGCTTTATTCTAGGTAACTGTCTTAGTCACCAAAATACAAAGTTAGCCTTCTCTGTCTAGATCTAGTTCATTGATTTTTAAACTATTTTATAAAAAATAGAGATTCTGATATTATCCAGTTTTGCCAGGATCTGGGGCTGTAGGCATAAAGCCTGTGCCTCTAGTTGTTAAGCAGAGGTTCAAGACTGATCAATTTTTTTCACTCTAAAAGTTTTGATGTTCTTAACAGTAGCTGGCAGGAAAAAAAAATAAAAAATTGCTAGGCTTACAGAATGACAGTACTGGGGTTTTTCTGTGTATAAATCTGGGGATATAAAAGATGACAATGATAAAAATGTTATGTGTTGTGGATTCAAGAATCTGTCTGCAATATACTTTTTGTTCAGTGCAGCTCTAATGCTTTAATTCACCTTGTTTGCAACTATTTCCTTTATAAATTATCATAAACCTGGAAAGGTGAGCTATTTTTTAGGCTTAATATTACCAGCATTGCCTTATTTCAAAATCTAATACAATTATGAACACACCATAACTTGTGGATGATTAAATTGCAAATTGTGGGTGTCCACCAGGCAAGTGGATATATTAAATTTGTTCACCTTCATAACTCATCCTCACACACACTGTATATTTTTCAGGATCACACAAAGATGTGCTTGTTCTGCCTGAGGTGCATTCTATAGTATTTATGGTTTATCAGATGTACAGAATATCTTCTTCAAGGAGACCCTCATATATCATTTGAACTTCAGTAGTTATTACATTGTTTTAATGGAAAAATGTTATAAATGAATGAGTTTTATTCTCTCTGCGACACTTATATTTTCCAACATGACTTTCTCAATGCTGCTGGGGTTTTTTTTTGCCCTATGAGAACATGAACTTCTTGTTTATTGCTCAGTGATTTTATAAAGATATCTCATTTCCTCCTTGGAGAGCTATAAAGAAAAAAGGTCAAAAAGCAGAAGCTACGTAATCATAGTGCAGTGTTACTGAAGTTTTGTGGAATAAAATGATACCTGTTAAAAAGCTAAAATCAAAGTAATCAAGACAAACACTTGACATTGTGGAATATATTTTATTATACATTTTTAAACGTGTTGTTTTGATTCACAGGTGTAAACTAATATCCAGCTTAACCCACGTGGCAAATACCTGCAGTTGACATGAACTTAGATTGTGAGCTCACCAAAGAAAAAGACTGTGTTCTCATCTTGTAAATAGGAGATCCCCAAGAAGCTGCTGTTTTGGTGTTTGTTGACAGAGCAGAGATATTTTTTTTTCCCCCATAACGTGTGCAGAATTTGTTTTTCTGATACTGGTGCCATCTGAGCTGCAGTGCTGAAGGTGCCAGGCTTACCTGGCTGCTTTGAGGTGCTTCTCTTGTAAACCATTTCCTCTTCTATGTACCATTATATTTGTCATCCCAAACCAGCCCTGAGCAAGGCAACAATCCTCAGGTGCTCACGTTGTACATACATTGTCACCTGCAGGATTTTCTGGCGCATTTTGCCCGTCCTCTGGGTCACAGCCTTCCTGTCACCAAGTGTCACCTTCCCCACCCTGCCCCAAGGCAGTGGAGGAACGTTCTCCGTGGATCCACGAAGAGCACTGTGTGCTCCTCTCCCCGCCTGCCACAGCAATCCCAACACTGTGAATAGCTAAGGAAGTGTTGGGGAATTCAAGGCTTTTGGCAAGGGTAGTGACAGAGACAGATTTATTTCCGCCTGGAATTTGAGAAACAGTGGCATAGCCTGACATAAGGGCAGAAAAACCCCCAAATGCACATTAAATCACCCCGTGGTTAGGCTGCAGTGTGTTACCCAAACAGAGAGTCCTCCCGGGCATGCTGTTGAATTGGGAATGTTGACTGCAGAGAGAACCAGGAGAGTCCGCAGAGTACTTATCACCCAGCAGAGGTGTGAATTGATAATGCTGAGATTATCTGGAGCCATTAATTGGGACAGAAGTAAATCCAAGTAGTGCTGGCCCTGTCCTTTTCTTGTCACAGGTGGAAAAGGTGAGGATGTTTTTGATGTCTTCTCCAGAGAACTTAATATTTGCTTTATCTTTTGTTTGTCTTTTATATAATTGCACTATATAGTATTGCAAAGTCGTATAAAATTAAAATTAAGTTTGAAATAGGGTTTGTTAATTACAGTATTTAACTGTTGTGGTTATTGTTTCCTAGGAGATTAATGAGGTGAATTATTGTAACATAATTAAACTACAGTATATCTAATCTCTTACATGCCCTTGTGGTTTACTGTTATTCAAGTATCACTTGAAGGTTAATTTCTCTTAACTGGTATATATTTGACTTTGGCAATACAATTTATATCAAAATATGTTTTTAATTAGATTTGAAAGTCATTAGGCTCTGCCAAAATTATCACTGTAAGCTTTACTAGTGAAGGTAAGGACCATAAAAGCAGTTAAATCAGCAGACTCACATACATACACAACCAGTAATCCAAAATCTCCCCTAAAATGTTTTTGATGGAAGCCTTTTAGTAGGAGGCAATGAATTCCTCGTTTCCCAGGCAGAGGCTGTGCCTCAGGCCATGCAGATCAGCTGAACTGGCTGTTTCCTGAGGTATTTGGGCAGGAAATTCTATTGCCTTGCCACATAAAAACTACAAACATACAACACTATCTTTATAGGACAAGACAAAACCACAGATTCATCAAAGCATGTCTTTTCCCCCAGAGAAAAAGATTAGTTTATATACTTGCATTCTTTTTAATCCCCAAACCCAACCTTCCTCCTCCTCCTCCAGCCACAAACTCAGCCTCATCTTTATTCACTCTTCCTCATTTATTCTCCTGCTGGATCTTTTTAAAGGATGGATACTCTATGCATTATATGACAATAGAAAAGGGGCTATTTTTTTTCCTCTCTCTTAGTTCCAGTCACAGACAGTTTTTTACATAATTTTTTTTGCTTTCTCTTCAGTAATACTAAGAAATTATCCTCTGTTTATTCTAAGCTATGGTACCAAACATTTGAATCTATTATTTTCTCTCTCGTCTCGTCCCTGTGGACAAAATTAAAATTCTTTCCTCCCAAAATTATAGCTCAGTATAGAATGATACCCAATATGAGATCTTTTTAAAAAATAAGAATTCAAAAGCATGTCATTTAATAATTACAATATTCATCTAAAGTATAGAATTTAGGTATTAAGTGTTTATAATTTTGTGTTCAGAGGCTCCTTTCTGGACAAAATTCACAAATATTTGGTGTCTGAAAAATAGAGCATTCTGGAGTATTTCATCTAAGTTGGATTTTATTTTGAGAGATTTATCAGCCAATATTGGAACAGCAAAAACTGCTTAAGAACTTTCTTGGCCAGCATGGCTCTGATCCCCTTAAAGGACATTCCAATTTCCATTTCTAGAATAACTTCCTCTTCTTTTCTTTATACTTTACATCATAAATACCCCAAAACTTGTTTACTTTTTCTCTGTAATTATTTAGAAGAGGATCCATTTCTAGTTTCTCCCACTTCCACGTGTTCTCTGTGGTCACTTTCCAGTGCTGTGGAATTATTTCAGATGTTTGCTCCTGGCACCTGTGCCATGGACAAGGCTCTAACCCTGAACTGTCCAGGTCACTCTGAAATTGGTTGCTTTTTTTCCCCTCTCTTTTTGCTGCTTTCGAAACTGTGTGCCATCAGCAAATGTAACATTGCCAAGGTCACAACTCTAGAAAATAATCTAAACTTGTAAACTCCAGGAGCTGCAATTCTCCTCTCCCCACTCAACAGCTGGACTGTTCCTCGCTGACGTGTCTTTGAATCTCCTGGAATTTGTTTTGTCAGTTCTTTGCAAACACACTCACCACATTTTCAAATCAATCTCCTTTGTGCCACAGCATCAAATGCTTTTCTGAATTCCAGATAAATTGTCCATTACACTGGGATTGTCTCCAGATAAGCAACATATTAAAAGAATTCAGGTAGAGCTGTCTGTCATGACCTCCTTTTCGATGTGTTCAGCCTGCTGTCATGGTCTCCCAAGTCAGGCATTTCTAAATCTGGTTTAATAATTTTCTGTCTTCTGCATAACTGAGTCCAGGGTAAGAAGCTTGGGCTTTCCAAGGTCTTGGAGCCTTTTAAAGTCAAAAGAATTCTATTAACTGTTACTGTAGTTCTCACATACTCCCTGCCTTCCTTAGTGAGTTATCACAAAATTGCACCAAGGGCTTTCCTTTTCCCCTCACCATTTTCCTACAGATTTCTCAATTGTAATTTCAGCTAGGCCTGGAGCTCTGGCAATGTTTAATAGTTATAATTGCTAATGAAGGTATCAGCTCTGGTAGACCAGAAGCCTTCTTTTTCCCTTCTCTTTCCAGTTTTCAGAGGCGTGATCGCTACTTCTGTCAGACCCTCCTCCTTTGTGTATTCATTACTCATATCTATAAAGATATGAGTAATCTGTCTCTTTATTTTAAAAATTGCTTCACTTGAAGACATTTGCTTCTCTCATTCCTGTCAGGTTAGAAGCAGATGAACAAAAAAACACCACAGTTACACAGAAAAAATTGATATTACAGTGGAACAGTGGAAAGCTGTCTTTGCTTTTCAGGAAAAACATAAACTGTGTCATAATGGCTTTTTCTGTGTGAGAGATGAAACTATACACTTGGGCACTGAGTGTAAACTCTGGTGATAAGAAGGAGCAGAGATAATTTATGTTAATTGGGAAAAAAAATTAAGTCAAATTCCGCAAGGTGAGTGTGTTTGATCTGTGACAGTGACTGGTGAGGGGTTTCCTTTTCTTTGTTTCGGTCCATGAGTTTTCTCACTCCACTCTCTGTACCTTGGGGGGACTGGGCATTGACTGAACAGCTGGGTGGGTGCTTGGTGCCAGCTGGGACCAGCCCACCCCAATCTCAGTGTTAATTGGCAGGCAACTGCGAGGGCATGTGCTGGGAATACTCAGTCGACCAGGCACTGCTCAGCTCCCCATCCACAGGAGGAGCTGCAGTGCTGTGTCACCAAGCAGCAGACACCAAGCAGCAGAGTTTTGTGCAACATCAAATACCCATCCCCTGGGTCGAAGGGGACTGGCTGACATGCACCTGTGCTGGGAAATGTAGCTTTAGAGCTTTTGTGTGAGTGTGTGTTAAATGTAAGGGCAGCCATTTAAAACATCAACACAATTATTATATTTACGTAGTGTCTCTTATTCTTCTTGAGTCCTGCAGAATTGTTCAAACTTGACGGCACAAAAATGAGCTCAACTGGTATTCGAAAAACTGTTTTAACCTGAGCTGTTTTAGCTCTGATGGTGTTTGTCTTTTGGAGTTCTCTTACATTGTGCTGGGAAATGAAAGTTTGCTTGTTGCAGAGGTTGGGAAGGAGATTTCAATGGGCAGGATAGTCTGTAATTCAGCACTTAAGGAGATGTGGGTGCTAAAGGAGGTTCTTTCAGAGTTCCCTGAAAGCACCAAACAGCCTGTGACAAAAGCAGGAGAAGGAACTGCATATTTGTTCCCCTGTGATGTTTCTTTTTCTGTACCTGCAAATCTGGTATTGGGCTTCAATTTAACTTGAAATCTCCTCCAGTAAATATCATAATGTTTCCTTTCAGAGAGGGTGGTTAATATTCTATAGAGCATTTGTACTCTGTTCTTCTTTTGCCTCTTTCACCCTCTGGGACCTTTTTACAGATATCTGTAGATTTCCTCTGTTGAAGAGAAAATGTCATTGAGTCATATGTCATTTCCCACATGAGACTTTGGTCTGTGACACTGTTCCACCTTCTCCATTAAACTGATAAATTGTGGCAAAATGACCTTTACATCACTTAGCCCTGGTAATTGCCTTAGTATTATATTACCAGTTTCTGGCATATACAGAGGCTTCACAAAGCAGGGAAGTGGATAAGGATGAGTTGGAGTGTTACATTCAGTGCAATTTTTGCAGCAGTGTTGTTTTCTAGCACCTGATGTTTTAGTTAATGCCAGGGAAGTGCACTGTTTTGCAAACAGGGATGTAGACTGCATTGACACCAGCTATAAATAATAAAATGAGAATAAAGCTTAGGGAGACAGAATGCAGTGGAGTTTGAGGATTATGAGGACCTCATAAAATTAAAATGACAGAAGGGGAGGGTCCCGACTTCATAAAAACATTCTGATCTGGACAGAAGTCAGCTGAGCCTGGAAATAAATCACAGAATATGCTGAGTTGGAAGAGACTCACAGGGATCATCAAGTGCAACCCTTAGCCCTGCACAGGACCACCCCCAAAAGTCACACCCTGTCCCTGAGAGCATTGTCCAAATGCTCCTGGAGCTCTGGCAGCCTTGGGGCTGTGCCCACTGCCCTGGGGAGCCTGTTCAGTGCCAACCACCCTCTGGGGGAAGAACCTTTTTCTAACAGAGAGAAGCACTTTTT
The DNA here is from genome assembly GCF_003031625.1 of Empidonax traillii. NCBI lineage: Eukaryota > Metazoa > Chordata > Aves > Passeriformes > Tyrannidae > Empidonax > Empidonax traillii. Next base: position 742,873 of record NW_020955304.1, on the reverse strand, counting down.
GTTGGAGATGTCAGTGGCAATATTAATGTGATTGCACATAATCCTGTACCCAAGATGGATATATGAGACTTCAGTAAATTCAGCAGTGTTTGCACAGGGACTGAGATTTTATTGCCAGGCTGGAGCCTCCCTTTGAAGCTGAAGGATCAAGGGGGAGCTCTGCAAGACAAAGCAGGACAGGAGGATGAGGCTTAGGGCAGGTACAAGGTGGGAGGATTTTACTCTCATGTTGATTCATTTCCAGTGGGTGGTGAAGGAATAACAACACTGGAGGCACGATTTACTAATGGTGCTAAGAAAGAAAGGAAAAGGTTCCACTTCTGACTTTGTTCCCATTCACTCCCCTGTGTCTCAGGAAGTAGTTTGTAGTTTCATGAGATGGTCAGTGGTTACAGTAGACAAGAAGCAGGAGCAAGGCTTTTACCTCAGTCACACCTGCCTTATTCTCAATGTTTTCCAAAGGCTGTGTCAGTTTTGCACCATTTTAATAGTTCTGGAATCTGGGTTTTTCATGTGAAAGATGCCTTGAGGCTGGAAGGCAAAACCAAGAGCCAGCTTGATAGAAGAGCATGTCAGACTCACTTTTCAGACACTGCCTCTTCACTTTCCTTTCAGGTTTCTCTAAACACAGCTACCAGGCATGTGTTGGATGTAGCCTCTCTGTTTTTCAATGACACAGTAGTTAATGGTATCTTTGAATGTTTCAGAGAAAAAAATGCTTATTTAGGTAACTTAAGAGACACTTAAAATAAGAGCCTTTAAAAATATTCTAAACCAAGCATTACGTTTTGAAGAAGCTCATCTTGCCCCATAGAACAAAAATAATATATTGGTCTAATCACACCAGACATTTTCCCTTTTTTTTGACATTTGTTGGGTAATCAACATTCCTGTTTGCTATTTATCTGCTTCTTAAATTTTAACAAGTTATTCTGCTTGTAATTGTGACACTTCATGATTTTGTAAAAATTGGCACCTGCTGTGCGTAGGATAATAGCACAATTCAACCTGCACTGTAGGAAGGACTGATTTGCTGCTCATTTTATATGGCAATGTGTGAATTATAAGTGGAGTTGCCCTCCTGTTAAAACTCGCAATTACTAGGGATGTAGATAAATAAGAGTGGAGATTTTCACTTGTGTAGCAAGAAGAAAACCTAAAATAGATGTGATTTTCTTTGTTGTGAATGCAGAAAAGTACCAAAAACTTATTTGAAAAAGAAGAAGGTGTTGTCTAACCAGGATTTATCTGTCATGTGGGTTAGTTGGAATGAAGTTGGGGGAAAGTTCTCTGAGCAAATATAAATGGTCACTTCTCACCTATGATGAAATTTGCCCTTTGAAGGAAAGCAATGAAGCCTGTGGCAATTATCCAGATTACTGTAGCTTTGGTAATCCTGTAGCATGCAGCACTCCATGCTTCCTTCTTCCCAGAACAAGGGCTAGATCCCAAATTCTTGATCTCAGGTTTGGCAGGGCCCTTGAAGGGCAGGAGTAGAAAGGATAACAGTTATTGCTGTAGTTCTGGAGGTTGATGTCCGTGGTGGGCAGATGGATTACACTGTTGAACACGGATCTTGGGTTATCCCTGTAAATTTGGGGATAAATTTAGGGATAAATTTCCTGTTAGGACAGGAACACAGGCAGGATGGGACTGTTCCCTTTCTCCACAGACAGTGTTTTGACACCCCATGGTGGGGACCTGGTGGAGCCACAGAGTTCCAAACTGCAGTTGCCTGATGGAGACCTTAGAAAAGTTGGAGTCAGGAAGAGAGGGGGAACTCTTTCCCTTCTTTTTAGTCAAAAGAGCAGAGAAAAGCTGTTCTCTGCCATTTTTCTGCAAGGCAATTTGAGAATCCAGGACCATGTCCAGTAGCTGGAGCAGAGCCTTAGCAGCAGTTTAGCCTGAGGAAAAGAGAATTCCTTACCTGGGCTACTTCAGATGCTTATGGCCCAAGGGCTGGGATCCTTCCTCATGCCAGAGGGATTGACCATCTGGTGAAAATGTGCAACCCTGGCTCAGCACGTGCCACAGTTGCTGTGGTGGAGTTTGTAGCCCCATCATCAGGAGGGCAAAGGGTTGGCATTGCCAAGGAGTGCTCAGGAGGAAGGAGAGGAGGGAACAACTTTGCCAGAAAGTGTTAAAGTGAGCAAAATCACAGCAACCTTAGTTGTTGCATATTTACTGTTTATCTGCCTGAGACCCAGGCAAATTAGCAGCAGCCATCTCATTTTTGTTTCTTGCAGATTATTCTCCTGTGACTTTTAATTAAAACTTCCCTTAGGCACAGAGAAACTGTTGGTGATCTCTTTTTTTTTTTTTTCTGGACTGTCTCAGCTTTAATTACCTTTTAGGATTTGAAATAAGCCTTCTGTTTCCACTAGATCATGTTTACTACAGAAGGAAGTGGCAAAGGATCAGCAGGGATATTTACTATAAAATCAAAATTTCACATAAAATGCATTTTAAATGTAGTCAAGTAAACATTCCCTTCCCCCTCCTGAAACAGCCTATGGCCAGGTTTAATAGTCTTTCATGTAGTTTACACTGAATAACTTGTGTCGAATCTCCCCTTCCTGCACTGTTCAGTTTTTACTGGGAATATGATTACATTGAAATGAGACTCCATCAGAGAAATAAGATATTGGATGGGCAGTAGACCAAGGCAAATTTCTGAGCAGTTTGCATAAATGTTTTTCCAAGCAAAATAGCAGCTTCAGAACCCGAGTGGAGGAACTCACCTGTCACACTGCAATTTTTATTCATTGCTGCTCCAAACACCTTGTTTGCCAGAGAATCATCCGGTTTGTTTTGTGTTTACCTGCAAATAAATTTGATATAAAAAAAGCTCAAATGGGTATAACGTCATTCCAGCTGGAGAAGAGGGAAGGGTTTGAGTTGCTAATAGGTGTGTGTGTTTGGGGCACAATGTATTCCTACACTGCTGAGGGATCCTGATGGCAGCAGAAAGCAGCAGCAGTGTTTGCTAATGGGAGAAACTTCCCGGGACACCATCAGGGAGCAGGCAGTGTGGAACACAAGATGAATAAAATAGCCCCTGTAGTTTCCTCTTGCTGACTAGAGAAGTGCTGGCAGGTCTGTTAAAAACAGGCCAATTGCAGGAGGCTTTAGAATAGGGATAAGTGAGCAATGCTTAGAAGAAGAAACATTTTTGAAAAGCATCTTCAACCGAGGAGAGCCCCCTTATGCAATCCATAGCATATCCATAGCAATGAGTTCTTTTTTTATTCATGCGTAGTCCATATGTTATTATATTTATGATATTTTATTCATGGATTTGGGATGTGTATATATGCGGGCACTAAAATTATTCGTATATGTATGTTCCAGTGGGCACAATCCAGGCTCATCCAGCTCATCAGTTTGTCCTGTGCAGCTGAAGATGCACTTTCTCACATTACTTTTCTGTATAGAATTGAAGAAGCCCATGAGGGGAATAAGGTCTTCCAGTGCCTTATGAATTAATGATATTTTTGTAGCTGTTGTTAATTAGATGATAATATTACTGTTGGCTTCACTTTAAAGATTTTTTAAAATGCCATTGACTTTCTAGCTGGCTGCTTCATGTGCTTTTCAGATAAACAGGAAATAGGTCTAGAAAAAAATAAAATTAGCTTTTCTTCCGTTTACTTATTTCTGAGCAGAGTGTATTTGCCCCAAATCCCCCAATAACAGGCTTAGATAAGTCTTGCTTTTCAGGTATTTTAGCCATTGATGAACTCCACAGGCAAATCATACTTCTGTACTCAAAATGGACTTGAAGATATTCTTTTCTGCTTCTATATAATGGGCATTCCTCCACATAAATTGATTTCTTGCAGATGAATATTCTGTGCATTTAATTTAGGCTCTGCACATAGGCTGTGTGCACTAGAGCTATTTAGCATAAAAAAAAAAAAAAACGAAGAGAAAGAATGGGAGAAATCCTTTTTAAATTAATTGTATAAAGTTAAGTGGTGCACTCCTGTTTACCCTTTGTAACAATACGAGAAGCCAAGGACATTCATCAAGAAGAAAGGCCATCATTAATTAAGAGAAATACTATGCAGTGCATAATTAACATGTGTTACAGCATGTCAGTAGACCAGTGCCAATAAAATAGGAATGTTAGCGAAAGGATTTGACATTTATGTGGATAATAAAATATTGACAGTTGAATTAGGGTTTTTTTTGAAAGTCATTTTCTGAAAGAAACTCTGTTGCTGAAAAACTTATCATGACAAAAATCCATCCCCTACTGGCAGCCTGTTCCATAATAGTTCAGTGGGAGTCAGGCAGTAAAATACCTTGTGGAACAAGATGGAATTAAGTTACTGGGAATTCTCATTGTATTCTATGTAGGAAATATTGCTGTGTTAAAGAGCTTATTTCTTTGTAATTAATCAACTGCTTAAGTTCTTATAAATCATCTCTGCATTTGAAGAAATGGTATCAACTCCCTCCTGACCAGTATTTTTCTCTCTATCCCATTGCTGACGTGTCCACATCCCACTGCACCTTTCCATTAGGGAACGTCCACCTGGTGCTGTTTGGGTTCTGTGAGACACAACATACTGTGAGCCCCACCTTATTTTATTCATGCCAGACAAAATGCAGGTGCGAGGGTCATAAATTTGGTTGTAGCCTGCAGAAAAGCTTGGAAGAGTAGGGCTACATTTTCTCTCTTCTTAATTGCATTACCGGTTGCTTAAAGGAAAAACAACAGAGGGAAAATCACATTTCTTTCAGAAAATCTTGGACTTGTTATTTCTGCAAATAACCTTAAGATTAATGAAACTGAAAGCAGCAATCTTGCACTTATTAGGGCTACAAATAACCTTAAGATTGATGAAAATGAAAGGAGCTGGTCAGTGCAAAAAGGCTTTTTGTCCCTATTTTTTCTCCATTTTGGTTAGGCTGCACAACCAGTGGTACTTTCTGTAGCTTTTTTCTATATTAAAGGAGAAACTCACAGGAAAGGCTTTTAAGAATATCCACAGGTGAACAGATGGAAACCCTTCTGTCTCGCTGTACCACCGTTTCGAGGGAATTTTAGGACAGAATTTTCTAACTACCCATTCTTCTTCAATGCATCCAGATAAAATCATCAAACACTTTGAAGAGTGTTCATTTACAGGTTCTAACAGGAGCTGCAGTCTGTCTTGAAACCCTACGCTGGAATAATTTGAAGGAATCAGTGTCAGAAAATTGATTTGCTTGAAAGCAGTTTATTTCAATTTGAATATTCTGACACTGTTCTGGGTACCTCTGGTTTCATGCCTGAAGCCAGATGATCCTGTTACCATGGTTTCAGACTCACATTTGGGTTACTGTGGTGTCAGCCTTTACTTCTTGCTATGCAGGGAAGCATTATGTGACCTGGGCAAGGTCATGGAGACTTAAATCCTCCAAGAGGCTAAGCTGGAGCAACAAAAATTAGTCACTGCAGTGAAGGTCTTTTATTTACCTGGTGCCTGAAGGAGAGGCTCAAGTCCTGTGTGTGCTTTCCTGTAAAGTACCACTGGATTCCAACCCAGAGAAGTCACCACTTACATCAGAGAGCTGGGGCCTGGCAGTTTATTGCAAATCACACCCATTTTGCTCCAGTCAGGAGGCACATTCCTCTCTTCAGAAGCTGTGCTGATTGCATCCTCCCCAGAGAGATGGGCTTCAAACCTGCAGAACCTCTTTTCATCTCAAATGGGACTTGAGTCAAATTCATAAAGAGTCTTTGGAGCAAGAGCTGTGTCACCAGGAGCACTGAAATGTGTTTTGATGCTTGTCATGGTTTCACCCCAGCCAGCAACCCCCCAGCCCTGCTCAGCCACTCCCTCCCTCCCCACTGGGAGAGAATCAGAAGGGTGAAAGTGAGAAAACTTGTGGGAAATAAATGAGTGCATTCATGGGGGTTTGCAGATAAGGAAAGGTAACTGGATTTTACTGGGTAACAGGCTGTTGCTTTGATCTGGACAGCTCAAAAAGCAGAACTCAGAAGCCCTCTCAGTGGAGCATTTTGAGAACACAACTGCAGTTCATAATTGTAGTAAAACTTCATTCTAACTCTAATTTAGTAGACTATAAATGCAATAGATATTCTATAATAAATATACACATTTGACTGTAATTTACTGTAATTAACAATTCTGTTGTTAATCTATTATTTACACAACTAATTTAATATTTACTAGTTCTGGAGCCTGGGAGTCAAGTTAAGAGAAATAAGAATAAGCGAGCAAACACATTATTAAAGCTAAAACAATAATCCAAGCTTTAAAAACAACAAAAACTTTTAAGCTTCAGCATGGGCTTTCCACAGTGACAGAAATAAGGACCTGTCTGTGGTTTGGCACTTAGGTTCTGGATGGGAAACCATCACAGCCACTTGTGGAACACAGGGTGGCTCTCCACACGTTGCACACCAGGACACCATTCCAGGGGGGTTCTGCTACTGAGCTGTTGGCCCTGATTGCCTTACATTGCATTGCATCCCATGTGTCTGAAGGCAAACACATCCCAAAATAGGAGTATTTGACTCTAAAGACAGTGTGGCAGTTGTGGTCTGCATTTCTCAGGGTTTCCCCTTCAGAAAATCAAAGGTGTGCTCTTGAACTAATTTGATGGTAGGCAAAAGATGTGTCTCCTCAGGACTGAAAGCACTTGAAGACTGAATTCCTTTCTAAAGGGAGACTTTGTTTCAGCACCAATTACTGATTTCCTGAAGAGGTTCATTGAAGGATATTCCTTGGGCTCAGTTGTGCAGGACTAAAAGCTCTTACTGCATGATTATGGTATCACAGTTGCTGGGAGCAGGTCATGGCAAGCCAGAAAATCCCTCTAAAACACCTTTCTTAGAGAAAGCAGCAACACACAGAGGAAACCTAAAATGTGGATCACAACAGGGAGGTTTGGGATTCAGTGCAATCTGTTCAGCACCAAGAAAAAACCCAAACTCGACTCACAACTGTTCTCCAGGCCCAGAGAACCTTGGAGCAAACATTTAGATATTAACAGGGGTTTTTCATTATTCAGTGAAATGATTAATTATTGGTATTTTTTATTTGTAAGTATGTTTGGTTTAGGGTTTTTTCCTTTAAATAGGGCTTTTAATTTTTCACTCTGTGATTCAAGTATGTAAATTCCACTGAAGTCTTATTCCAGCATCTTAAATCCTGCTGCAGTATTTGCCTTTTGAGTTTTGATTTTGGCTTTCTCTCTGTAATCTAGAGATAGAGTTACATCAGAGGGCTGCTACAATGGTGATATCACAGCATTTTGATGGCATGGTAATAGATGCAGACTTAGGATCATATCTCTTGATTGCACCCGGAGAAGTGCCAATTTATCTATTTCATCACAGTGAATCAGCTCTTCCCTCCTGAGAGTACAGTTCTTCTAAGTGTTATTCCCAAGTAATAACATTATCTCCCCAGCTTATACCTGGAGGGGAATTATGTGAAGTAGCAGTGTAGTATAATTATTTCAGTGAAAAGCTGTAGCTCTGACCAAGGGGAAAAAAAAAAAGTTTAGTTTAATACAGGCAAACAAATACAATAATAAGGTACACAACAGTGATTTTAATTATTACAAATCACTCTGAATGGCAATGATCTGAATGCACTTTGGAATGTGTTCACTGCCTCACTCTGGAATGAAATTGTGTTACTTGGAATGAAATACATTTTTAATATATTTGGTTTCTGTTGCTTGTTTCTTTTTGGGTTTTTTGCAGACAGGCACTTTCCATTCTCCTCAGCAGAGGAGGAGGGAATCCTTTCCCCTTTTTTTTGCTCTTTGGTAAAAGAGCAAAGTAAATCTGTTCTGTGCCATTTTTTTGCTGTTAGGCCACATCTGTGCTTTAGCCTCATCCTGGGTATTATCTTTCAAAAGCATGGAAAGGAAATCAAAGAATCAAGGGAAGGGCAGTATTAGAAATCAACTGCTCCTTAATGCTTTGTCTCTTGATAACACACCAGACAGGGATGTGATCCTGCCATAGTATTGCTCATGTTCTTATCAAGGAGAGGACATTTGTAGAATGATTCAGTCTTGATTTCTTACTTCCTTTTTTTTTTTTTATTTTTTTTAATCCATTCCACTTTGCTCTTTGCTTTACTGTGTGCTAACCCCATGTCCCTTTTGCATTTTTGATTTTACGACACCCTGCAAGTCCCTCTGTGAAAAGGAAGGGGAGCAGCTGGATGGATCAATCTCCGCTCTGGGTTGTTCTGTTCTGTTGGCACCTGTTGGCTACAATCAAACCCCTGAGTTATTTTAGGGTGTACCCAAGGATGGGCAGCCCAGAGAACTTACTCATGAGCACTGTTTTGTCTGGGTTGTGTTTAAGAGGATTTTTCTAAAGGCTCAGCTGGCAGCAGGGTTTAGACACTGCATTTAGCAGTGTGAATATGAGCTTTGCTTTCTCTGAAAAAGGAAGATTATTTGATGAAAAATCAGAGGAATCTATTGCTTGCTGAAATGGAAATCTTCATTGTTCTGTTTGTTGCTGAAATTTAGGAGTTGTCAGATGCTTGCTCACTAGGGAGTAGAAAATCAATGACAGAGGTAAATGTGCAATGAATCAAAACCAGTTCTGATTGCCAGACTAGATGATGGTTGTTGTTTTAGTCTTCTCACGGTCCTTGTTATCTAAAGAGTAACCAGGAATGAAAAAGACACACATACAAAAAATATCTATTTTAGGTGTTTGTTTGTTTGTTTGTTTGTTTGTTTTCCCAGTAAAAATTTAAAACTTACAATTCTTTCTAAACCCAGTAAATTTTAAAGTAAGCCTGCAAATTTAAAAACCAGAAATGTGGCTGAGCCTCAGTGAAAATTAAATTTAGGTAGATGAGTTTGCAGCAGCCCCCAGCACAGCACTGACTGTAAAGGCAGACCCGAAAACTGGTGTGTTGGTATTAAAATATAGAACTTTTTGATCACTTAAATCATTAAATATACTGGCACAAACCACATTGGAGTCCTAGGGGGCAGCATCTGAATGTGCCAGTAGTTTATGCAAGTCAACCTCAAACTCTCTCATGTGTAAGCAAGTCAAGGGGCACCATCTGCAGCTGGCCTGGGAAGCTGTCAGGGGTCATGCACAGCTTGGTGTTGAATGCCAACCAGTTATTTATGGAAGAAAAATAGAGGCTTTAAATGCACACACTTTTAAATGAGTTATTCCAGGTTTGATGAGGTTTATGACAGTTAAACATTCAAGGACTGTGTTGCAGTCTTGCTCATTTTCAGACAAACACAGGCCCTTGATTAAACTACTCTCAACATCAGTCTAAATTGTATTACAAACGCCAAAAATGAGGCACAAAACCTCACAGTTACAGATATTGAGGGGGTGGAGGGACAGACGTGATATCCTTAAAGTAAATGCTGTTTAGAAATCAGGGCAGTGTAATTAATTTCATTTTCCATTCTGAGAAGTGTAGCTTCAGACCTTCTCGAAATATAGGTGAAATGAGCTTTTTCATGCAAAATACAAAAATACACCTTCTGATCCAGGCACCACATGGTGCCACAGGTGAATGCTGTAACACCAGTGGTACATTCCCATTTTCCCCCTTGCCCAAAGACGTCGATGTCTTGCCTCACACAGTAAATGCACGTGGAGATAACGTGTAGGGGTGCAGATAATGGGGATTCTTGGAGGCAGCAGGTCGCAGGTTGTGAGAGGATAAGCTTGCTTTGCCTACATACACTGAAGGTGTGGATCCCTTACATGTTTCTCCTTCTCAGGCTGTTCTTCCAGTAAAGGTTAATTGCAGGAAATGGTGTTATCCTGATGTTAACACACGCTGGATGTTAGTCCTATCTGTAGAATGTCAGATAACATTTCAATACTCTTTACAGTGTCTTATTGTAGAGCTAAAAACATCCCTTACTGGCCTAAAGACAATACAGAAATTGACCTTTTTAAATCAGCATTTAAAAAAAAAATCTAAAAGCAAATGATTGCACTTTGGTAGTGATGTAATTTTTTTGGTGCCTCAGACTGAATTCACCAAAAACACTTTTAAAGAATAAAATTGGAACAGTAATCATCCGTGAACAATTTCAAAAAGCATTTCTTAGCTGTAATTAAACCACCAATCAGACTAAATTCATGGACTTGCCATCACAGATAATCCTGGATGTTTTGCACACTGTGATAATGGCACTGTGTTATTAAGCACTGACATTCCTCATAGGTGCATTGTCAGCCAGCTTACAGGTTTTGATCATTACTCAAAGGAGAAAAGAACAAAAGCAACATGGGAGACCTGTCTGTGGGAAACAGTTTGAGCTCAGCTGCTTTCATGCACAAAGTGCTTCTTGAAAAGTTTTGTGTTAGTAAAGGAGGAAAAGATTATCTGCCTCATGGTAATGAACTAACCCAGATTTCACGTTTCAGGCTGACAAGTGTATTGGTGGCATGGATCCCCAACAGGATCTAACCCAAAACCTTGAGCTGCTTGACTTTGAATCTTTTACTTGAAGGACCTTTAATTCTGTCATAAATTGAAAGGGGCCTGGCTATAAGTGAGTTCATGTCCTGTGGTGTGACTGTGTTGCAGCCCCTGTGACTCTGCTCCTTAAGGCTGAGGTGTGATTGTGTTGCCCTCTCTCTTGTCAGAGCCCCTGCATTGCATTTTGACAGCTGCATCCCTTTCTCCTCTCAAGACTTTCTATTTGGTAAATTACCTCAACTGGAATATTTCCTGTTTTTTCCCTTTTTGCATGTCCATGATAACTCATACATCCATTCCTGTAGCCTCCTTGTGGAATTACATGACTTGTTGATACTCTGATACTTTTGGAACCTGTCAGGATGTGGAGGGATGGCAGTATTCGTATTGCCTTTTGAGCAGTGGACCACTTGTAAATTTTCCTGTATGCTATTTTCATTTTACCTCTTACAGCTTGTCAGAAGTTTCTCTGAGTTTCTCTATTCATGCATTTCCTCTGTATCTGGATTTGGTACAACTAAAGCACCTGTCCCCAGGCTGATGGATATATCATGACCATACTGGCACAGTGTGTTTAGTTTTCTTCTCCAGCCTGCAGCAGTCCCACTTTCTGACAGGCACAAAGTGCCTGAGTGGTATTGTTAGGAATGTAGGAAATAATGTGGTGCATGTTTTTTTTCCTCAATTCTTTTCTGAGGAAATGTGCAGAACCAAGAGCTCTGGACTCCAGATGCTTCACTGATATTTGTGTGCCTTGCTGTCAATTTTCTCAGTGTTTTGGGTTTTTGATGTCTCTGATTTGTGACCAGGAGGGCGTTCCAGTTAGTGACAAAACTGTAAATAGCATCACTGTGGCCATGTGCTTCGGTCACGTGCCCTCCAAAAATTTTGATTCTCCAAGTGCCATTAGGAATTTCTATTTCTGCTGCTTAGGAATTTATATTTCAGACACTGCTGAAACCAGCAGTCCCAGAGAGTCTATGTATAGCTGTCATCACACCCTCTCTTCAAATGGCAAAATTTTGTACTGTGAGTACATTTTAAGAAAACAATAACAAAAATCACGAATCAGTGGAAGCACTATTGAGTTCAGTGTAATGGATGAATAATGCTGGGGATAATTTTAACGCTCCTATATTTAGGGAAACAAGGCCTTGTAGTATGTTGGTAACAGCAGAACTTGCTCAGTGTGTGAAGCACCAGCTGGTGTTCTATAAATGCAGACTTAGGGCACACATCCGAAGAACTCTCGAGCTGTGTGAGTACCACACAAATTACAGCAACTGCCATCAAATGGGTCACTTCAGGGATAATCATAGTCTGAGGGGAAAGACATTTCCTTTTACTCATCAGAGTAACTGGGAAGGCTTAGTGCTACACCTGGAAATGTTTCCCAAATTGAAAACCTGGATCCTCCTGGTGGACTCGGGTGGGTGAGCTCTCCCCAGGCACGTCCTGATGTCTCACCCCCCAAGGTTGCAGTGGTGTGTCCAGCCACGGGGTGTTACAGCTCAAACCTTTGGTTTGTGCTCTCTCTCCCTGTTTTGACAAAATAAATGCTTAAGCCTGAGGCAATTGAAAAAATAGTCCTGTGGAATGAGGGGATAGAGACAAAACTAATAAGAGCTTATCTGTGTCAGTCGCAGAGTTTGCTGGAAGTTTAGCAAGCAGTGTCAGTTATGGGTTTGACTCACTGAAAACTGTGGAGAGTTTTCTTTAACTTTAGTGCTGTATAAATGTCCTTTCTTCAGCTTGTACAAGCAGTTGTTTCAGGAGGTTGGCCCAGCTAAACTGGCATTTGCCTGTTCATACAGACCAAGATTCTTTATTCCCCAGGGATTCCTGCCAAGATTTTCCTATGCTGAACAGCACAGAAGAATTGCTTTTGCAGATCTGCTAGTTCCCTTTTTTTATAGGAAGTGAGCAGCTTGGTGACCTGACCCTGTTCCTGTGTGTAGCACAGGTCAGGTCAGAGTCCCACACGAGGTAAAACGTGCCAGATGCTGGCATGTGAGGAATATGGCTCTCAAAGCTGGGAGAGAAGCAGCTAAAAAAAATCTGAAACAAAGGCAATTTCTGCCCTTCTCTTCATGCAAATGTGAGATCAGTCCCTTCTTTACTCCTTGCAGTGATTTTGTTGGTGAGCATTTCATTGCAGAAAGTACCAGAGCATTGCGGCAAGTCTTATTCGTAACATCCTATTTAGACACAGGTTTTTATTTTTATTATTTTAAATCCTTTGCTTTTGCAGAGGAGAGGCAAAAATAATTATCTTCTATTTAAGATTTCTTTGCGTATAATTTTATCCTGTGTTCATAGTGTTTGGGAACAAATGAAGATTTCTAGTATGAAAGATTTTTTTTTAAGGTAAGTTGTTAGACAGATTCTTAGCAGATGAATGAGAAGTTATATGTAGATTTTGACAAAAATTAAAGGTGTGCATACATAAAGTTATACACACCTGTTCTTAGGCTGGAAAACTATTACGTTAGGCAACAGTAGTAAAAAAATACAATCACATCCTAATGCAGATGAATAAAAAATGAGAAATGTCCCTTATGTATGCTCCATCTAGACTAGAATTTTAAACTTTCTCCCAGAGTGTGTGGTCTATAATGATGGAGCAGCTGAGATCCTGACCATAAGAAATATCTAAAATCCTTTTTTGTTGTTCTGTTTGGGGGTTTTTGTTTTGGCTTTTGTTTGTTTGCTTGTTTGGCTTTTTGTTTTGTTTTTGTTTGGTTTTGGTTTTGAAGTACAGTAAGTTTCACTCTGTCACATCCCATTATTTGACCATCCAGTTGTGTTGGTTTTGGCCGGGGCAGGGTTATTCTTCTTCACAGTAGCTGTGTGCTGATGTGGTTGGGATCTGTTACCAAACCAGCTCAGATAATGCAGGGGTGCTGTGTTTGCTGCTGAGCAGTGTTTATAAAGCCTCGAGGCCTCTGCTGTTCCTCAGGCTGCGCCAGCAGCGAGGTGGGAAACAAGCTGGGACAGGAGAGAGCCAGGACAGCCAATTCCTCCTGCCCCAGGGGATGTTCCAGACCAGCTGATGTGCTCAGCAGTGAAAGCTGGGGGATGTTTGGAGCACTGGCGCCTCCTGTGTTCCCCAGTAACTGCTCCGTGTGTTGGAGTTGGGCACGGGTTGAACATCTGCCAACCACTGGGGAGTACAAGGAACTCTTACTTTGCATGGGCTACTTTTCTCCCCTTATTAAACTGCCTTTACTTCAAACCACAAATTTTTCTCGCTTTTGCCCTTCGGATTCTCCTCCTCTCCCGTGCAAGGAGCTGGCTGAGGGGGCTGTGTGGTGCTAAGCAGAAACTTTATCACATTGCTGCAGCTCAAGGCAAGATGCATCAGCGCAGCTCATGGCAGCAGGTGGTTCAAATACATCACCGTAATGACTGTCCTGTCTGCACTGACTGCTTCTTTGTGCCACACAGAAACAGGGATGGCAGCAATTTATTGCCTTAGAATTGCAGGAAAAAGTCCTCGTTTACTCGTTTGACAGTGGTGCTGACATTCTTTTGTCTGTGATCTCATTTGCCTTGGGTAAAGCCACTCTGCCCATCTGTTGTTATTTATGGCAAAACTTAATAGTAGCTTGAACAGATTTTGGTTTTCAGTTCTCTCTGATTTTTTTTAGTTTGTTTTCTTTTATTGTTATTATTAGAATTATTATTTTCATCACTCCCAAGAGGCTGCATCCAGTAGAAAGTTTTCTTGATAACATTAGCTTTTTGAAAATGTAGTTCTCATGTTGTATTAAAATAGCTCTGTGCCTATAAGGATTGTGGCTCTACCTCATTCATTTTTCTGTCAGAGACCATTTCCATCTCCCTCCCTTGGTGTGTTTCATCTTGCTTAACCAGAAACTTCTAATCTTTTGTGTGAAGTGCATGTGTGCAGAAATATTAAGCTCTCCAAGAAAACAAAATCTGATGAAAGTGTGAACAAAGTGAAATTAATTAGGCTACTGAAATAAGAAAATAATCCCATATTATCACCTTGTCCCCTCATTTGTCTGCATCTTGTAGAAAGGATGGCAAGGCCAGGATTGTGGCTGTAATATCGTTTTATAGTTGCATGAGCTTTCTTCAAGCACAGGGAGAGGTTTTCCAAAGATCTCTGTCTTGGTTCAGAACTCTTATGCACTAAGGAAGAATTGAAATATTCATGTGATAACTTTGGGAGAGAAGTTAATCTCCCAGCATGGAAATGATGCCTTTTTAGCAGTGAAAGTTGATATATGCCATCCATGGTGTGTTAATAAAACATTCCATATGCCAGGATAATCTGTTTCTCTCTGCCTGTAATGAGAATATGTCTGTATCTAATACTGATAAAATGAAATTTAAGCTATTAATCACTTAAGTTGTATCTTTTTAATGAAAAAAAAAAATTACACTGAAAAGCAGAATGGTGGGAAACGTTTGGTGAGGCCCCACCACTCTGCTGAGGGAAGAGCAGCAGCAACTGAAGAGGCAGACAATTGTTGGAGGTTTCTTCCAGGTTTTCCATAAAGCCACATCCCCAGAGAAAGTGTTAATATTGACTTATGATAATATTGACTTATAATAATGTTAATACTGGGGATCAATTATAATGTGCAAGACAAGGAGATACACAGTGCAAAAAGTTTATCAAATGCAGATTTCTCAGATGCATAAGATTCTTGAAGAACTGGTGTGATTGCCTTGCTTTTCCTGCAAGGGATGGGAAAGGAATAAGAGACAAAGAGGTTTTGATTGATGTGGTAAATGAGGGTGTAGTGGTTTACATCTACCACACTTTCTGCTGCACTGAGGTTGCAGAAAGCATGTGGGACCAGCTGCCAATAACACTGTAAATAACAGTAATTTGAACGCTGCATCTGCAAACTTTTGTCAATACTTTTGCTTTTACTAGGGAGTATTTTGTTGGAAGTTTAAGTGGATCTCTCTTGTATTACCTTCATGCATTTGTAACAGGTACCTTTACCCGGTGATCTTCAGTGTGAGACTGTCCCTGTCAGAAATTCATGGCAATAATCACTATTTTTAGCATTAGGAACAACCAAAGCATAATTTTAAAAGAACACTTTGCATCGGTTAAATTCTGCTTTCCTGATTTTCTTAAGTCTGGAGTTAAATCAGTCCTGAATCCCAAAGATCTGACATTAAGACACTATCATCCATTCCAGGGATTCTTCAAGCTTATCCATGTAAGTCCCATAAGAAACATGCTGGAGGAACAAAAATGATGTTTCTGGCTCAGAAGTTTTCCCAATGCCATCCTTGACACACGAGGCTGGTTTAACAGTGGCACCCAGTGCTGATGCCATGACAGTGGCTTACAAATGCGTTCTCTCAGAAAGTCCCTCTTGGTTTCCTTTCATCCTTTGAGTGTGTGTGTGTAATCCTGTTGTCTTTGTGTGCCCAGAGCATGGTCCAAGTGGTAGAAGCTGAAGGTGATGTGCTGTGTGCAGGTGGCCTTGGACAGATTTGGCAGATAACACTTTATCTATCATTCTCTTGCTGGTTCAACAGCATTACCAGTCTCTGGAGTTTATCTGTCTACTCTTGGGAAACTTTCACACCCACTTTTCCAGTGCTGTTTTTTGGCAACTATTTCTCCATTCACATCCACAGGTTTCTACAGAATCCACTTTCTGTTGAGAGTGAGATGGAAGCCTAGTCCCTACCCCAAAACTCCTCCCTCTGCAACCTCCTGGCTATGATTCCTGCACTGCAGGAACACCCTTTGCCAAAAGTTAGAAACCCTCCACCTGGCAGCAGCTGGCAGTGCCATGACAGAACCTAGAGTATTCCTTTACTGAAGCTCTTATTATTTCCTTTAGAAGTGGCTCTTTATTGAGCTGCCAACACCCAGACCACTTCCATTTATTGTGCACCGAGGTCTTGCCTGTGTATGTTAAACAGAAGAGTGACTGATAGTCAAGTCATGGACAGTTTAATCTCATTAATCCCCAATTATGTCTAAAGTGTAATGAAGGGAAAGGCTGGGATCAGGTTTGCAGTTGTCCTGCTGGAAGTACTCAGATACCCTGAAATCTGTGGCTACTTCTGTCTCAGATCTCATGTGGAAAACATGGGCTGGGATTCATCCAATCGTCACACGTCTCTGTTCACACAAATTCCAGCAGTACTGCTCAGTATTCCAAGGCAGTTTTCATGTCTTAGAGGCTTCAGTGAATTCTTAGAATATTTTACTACTGCAGTTTAGAGAAAACCTGGCGGGTTTTGTTTGTTTGTTTATTTTGTGTTTGTTTGTTTTGGGGTTTTGGTGGGTTTTTTTAACGTTTAAAATTACTTTAATGTATTTAAAAACAGATAAAAATCCCATGGTGACTTCCCCCTACCTAGCCCACTGCCCCAGCCCAGAGTGTTTGCTGGGATTCCAGTTGTTTGCCTGACCAGTATTCGCTGCTGATTGAGCTCCATTTGCTTTTGGGTTTGCTTTTTTCCTTTCCTTTCCTGTTGATGTTCCTGGACGGGCAGGTTTTATTGATGTCAACTTCAGTGACTGTCAAGGAACAGTCTCATAATTTTCAGCTGCCCCTGTTTTAATAAAATAAATCAAGGACACAGAGGTTTTTAAGACAGTGAATTAATGGAAGTGTAGACTGATCATTCATTATACCAAGCACTACTTTTGACCTACACAGAGACACTGCTGCCTGTTCTTCTGCATGTCTGGGAATTCCTCGGCTTTAAGTTTTCCTTTGGCCATAATGTGAACATTCCTCTGTCCTATGAACAGTTGTCAACCAAAATGAGGTGAGCTGTGAGAGGGAAGGGAGCAGGCAGGAAGCACTGCCAAACACTGCTGCTAGAATTCCATAAATTTCGCTTTCGTGGCAGGCTTCAGTAACCGGAGTCATTAATATCAGTATTTCCATGATCCTTAACGTCAAATAGATTTTTTTTTCAAGTCAACAGAAAACGTTATCTGGATTGTCCTTATTAAAGTCAGTGCAATTTCTGGCCCAAGAATTGTATCTGTGTGTTATATGAGTAAAACAGCATGTAAAATCTAACAGCAGTTTTCAGTGATTTATAACCTCGAGTTTTCTATGATTTTTAATCATTAAAGAGTATGTAAAAACATATTTTATACACAATCTTTTATCTTACATTTATTTTTATATTTCTCCATAGCAATTTATTGCAATAGATATATCACCATTACTATAGACATTTATAGTGCCATTAAAATTCAATGCCACCATAAATTTATGCTCCTTAAAGTGTTGACATTTGTAACAGCTTCCACAAGGACATATTTTATACTGAAAGTGAAACCTGAAGTAGAAACTTTTGTTAAATTTAAGATGGAGGCAAGGAAATAAACGTCTTTTATCTGCTTTTAATAAAGTCAATGAGTTGGGTGAGACAAACTGTGTTGTGCCCCACTTATGGGTTTCACTTGCTCAAGACACTTCAAACAAGTTCCAAGTAAAACACAAGACACAAAACAAAATTAGAGAACAATTATTTACCGGCTGACACACAAAACAGATGGTAAATAATGAGCTTATTTGAGTAAGAATTAATGTCTTGGTTCTTGCTAAGGTCCCTAAAGGGTCTTTGCTGCCCCAGCAGGCATCTGTCAGGAGAGCAGAGATGTGTCCACTGCCCTGGGACACAGGCAGGGCTGCCAAGCTGCTCTTCACAAGGTCAGTCAAAGCTGATGGCCCTGACAGCTCCTGATTCCCAGCTGTTCCTACCTGTCCTACCTGCACTGACTGGCCTTCGTGTTTTGTTGCCTTTTTTTTTTTTCCCCTGGTGGGATTTTATGCTTTTCTATGTTGGTATTTTTCCTCTTGAATCTGTGATTCTGTCTCAACAGTCTCATCTCTTGCCTTCCTTGCCTCTCTGCAGAATCTCCCAGCCCTTTCTCAGCAGTTTCAGGGAAGTTTGGGAGCTGTGCAGGGTCAGAGCTGGGCTGTGCATTTCTGATACATCTTCTGCCCTACAAAGGGCCTGTGGTGGGAGGGATTTCTCAGCAGAGATTGCAGAGATGGTCACACCTCAAGGCTTTGTGTGTTGTTATGCTTTGTGTGTTGGCAAATGCCTTAATATTACACCTCTAGATTTAACTAGAAAAGTTAAAAAATGACAGTTCTCACCCCTGAATGTCTAAGATTATTTAAAGATCATTGCAGAACTAGGCAGGAATCTCTCTCTCTCTCTCATATTAGTTTCTTTATTCATGGAAAAAATAGACTGCTGAGTAAGTATCAGCATGGAGTTGAATACAATGTGCAAGTGAATAGCAACTTGATTTTCCTGCTGCTGAAGTTCTTTTTTTTAATAGAAATTCAAAACCAAAAACATGTTTTGGCACTTCAAAGTACGTTGATAATGGTCAGAATTACTATTAACTTTCACCTTGTATCATTGTAGATTCCATGAAGGTAACTCATTTTGACACGGGAGGGATTGGTAGACAGTAGGAATGTGGGAGAGATTGGAGAGAAATTGCATCAAAAGCATCCCTGATGGATGTGCAGGAAGAGAAAGGACTCATTCTGTATGGTGTGTGGAACTTTGTGAAACATCTGCCGGTCCTGGGGGCTGTGTGAGTTCACTGTGGGAGCATTTCCCCTCTGCTCTGAGCTGTTCTGGGTTTGAAGATCCAGCAGAATTCAGCACAGGCTTCTTGTGCTCCAAACACAGAGGGACTAAGCATATAGGAATGGCAATCCTGTGGGGATTACAGCTGTTGGTCACGAGAGTTATCAAGGAATCGTTGGCTTTCAAGAGCAACCATGAGGTCTGGTGGAAATTCTAGAGATGCTCTTATTTTCTGTCTGTTGCTAATTAAATGGCAGACATAACCAAAATGTATTTTGATATACATAGACAAGGCATAAATTTATTTTTATGTAGTATGTGGGAAATGTGCAAGAGTTAGTAGCTTATATTTGCATGTTTTCAAGAGCTGCACTGGTAAGATCTCAGTAAGACTGAATGAGTTACAGGATTTACTGTGCAGCATCAAGTAACCACCCTGAATTAGCAATAAACCTGCATTATATTTACCAGGAGTAGTATTTCTGTATACCTGTGGACGGATTTGATAGTCAGTGAGAAGAAGGTGAGAGAGTTGCTGGAGTGAAGCAAAGGGAAAGACAGAAAAAATAAAATATTCACTAATACAGACATAAGCAGATTTTATCATCTTTATTTCATACTCTGGTTTATGAGATGAGCTGTTCTGAAAGCAGAGATTGCAGTGTGGTGATAAAGCACACTACAAAACAACAAATGTACTATAAAACTGCTTTAATATTTCAGCGTCAGGAATCTGGTATTTGTCATCCTGTGAGTTTTTTTTTTTTTTACTGTGCACCCTGTTACACAACTGGAAGCTTCATAAAGTAACGAGAAAGGAAGATCAGTCAACTGCTTCTGGCAAAGTCAAAAGTAAAGCTGGATTTCAGGAAAGAGGATTTTTTTGTCATAAAGTTAGTGAGTAATACACCTGTGTCCCAGCAGAGTTCACAGAGGTGCTGCTCCACTCAAAGCTCTCTTTAGAGTCAAAATTAAGAGACCTGGAGGGCTTGTGGTCATTAGTGGGGCCACGGGACTTTCCACACAGAGTGGCTTGTTAGTGCTGTGGTTCTGACTAGCTGATGTAATTACTTTCAGCCAACTTAAATTACCCTTCATTTTCAATTGGAGCTGAGACATTGCAGGAGCAAAATCTGATGAGGTTAACCAGGAGGAGGTTATAGGATCACAAATTAGAAGCAACTGCATCAGGGACAAAACTTTGCTAATGGAGGTTTTCCAGCCTACCGGAAAAAAAAAAAGTTCCATGTGGGAAGTTGAAACAGGAGGAGTTCACTGTGATTAGTCATTTGGGTGGATCTTCCAAGAAAGCTTGTGAAAAAATTCTTCATGGGTAGGAAAGCTAACATCAGATTTGGATGTCTTTAAAGCCAAGTTGGGACACTGCTTACAGGATGATTTTAGGGTGATTTCAGGCAGGATTTGTTGTACAGAAGATAAAGCTTGTACATAAAGCTATGACTATATCACTGCCCTCGTTCATCTTCGCTCCTGATGTGGTGTTGGGCCAGTGGATGTGAGCTTTTCAGTTGGGGTAGTGTGGGTGCAGATGGGGAGTGAAATGATCCATTTTTCCTGGGCAGTACGTGAGGGGCACCTCCAGATTTTTCAATGGCCTTTCTCTCTTCCTGCTGCAGCCACGATGTGTATGTTGTTCAAAAATGCCTTCTCATCATGGCCCACTCTTTTTATATCACATGACTTGACATCAACTTGAACATAATTCACAAGATTAGAACCAATAAACCTATCATTTTCTTTCCATATTGCATATAGGACATTTAATCAGTATTTATGACATGTAAGATTAATCCCACTCATGAGGAGAGGCTTTTATAATTTATTAGTGCCATCACCTTGCTTGAGTTACAAACTGTTCATTTCATTCAAGACAGACAAATCCATGTCTTAGGAATGTTCATCATGCCTCTTATTTCTGAATTTATTACTCTTCTTAACAGGAAAAATTGGAATAATAAAGGTATTTTTCAGTGATAACTATTGTGTCAGGACTTTGACCATTTCCATGAAAATGGAGCTGATTTGGCAGAAAATAGTCTGGTCCTTTTGGGTCTAAAAGGCTTTGGGAACATACCATGGTTGGAGAAATTGGGGATTTGGCTTTAATGAAAGGGAAAGAAGCGGGTGTTTTGTGAAGTGTGTGTGTTTTGGGTTGTGAGTGATTTGCCTTTACCACTGCCCTGCCTGTGGTGAGGATCCCCTGGTGCTTTTGATCTGCAGGGACATCAAAGCTGCCTTGCACCTTTCCTGGGTGTGCCTTGCTGATTTACCTTCCTCATCTGCAGGGATACATGGACTTCTGGAATTGAACATGAAAGATGATATCGTTTCATTTGCTTAACACTTCACATATGCTCTTTTTTTTTCACGTGTGTTTTTATTATTTGGCCACTTTTGTTCCTCTAAGCTTTAGGGCACATCTTTGTCTAGTTCCAAACTGAGAGTGTGAGGGCTGGCAAAGATGCTGGTATTAGTGGGTTTTGCAATTAAAAAGAAAGAAGAGATGCTTTAATACTCTGAAACTCAGCATTTTTGCCTCTTGTAGAAGAGCATCAACCTGAAATTCCAGCCTTTGGAGATATTTAAAAAGGACTGAAATTGTGCAGCGGTGCAAAATTGCTTGGATTTTAATTTGTGGTGATTTTGGTCAGACTCTACTTTCACTGCAAAACCCCCAATATATTATCCCTTCAAGATCTGTCTTCCTCAATACTGAACTTATGTTTAACAGCACATCAGAAATTCAGAGGGAACATCAAATGTTTTGATCCGTTTTCATTTCAAATTGGAATACTATGTGAAAACCTTCAATTTTACTAACTTTGTTTTTTAAGAAAGAAACAAAACGTATGGAAGGTCACGATGACCTGGTTTGATGTGTTTCAGGTTGAGCTGCTTTCCTGTGAGTTTGTTTGAGTTTGCAGCTTTTTTCCTGGAGCATCTTGCAGGTGGGATTTTCATGTTGCAGGACGCCTTGCAGTGGGTTGTAGCCTTTCAGGGGAGAAATTTGGACCTGTGTTGAGCAGCACTGTGTAGACAAACTGTTTTGCATGCTTTGCTGAGCTTCTCTGGTGTCCTTTGCATTGCTGTTACGTGTCAGGAGACTTGATCCAATAATCCAGGGACTCTGACACTCGTGCTGGATGTTTGAGTCCAGTGGGTCAAGTTTGGACTATGATCGTTTTCAGTCTGATCACGAGATAGTCAGTTCAAAATTCTCAGTGATTTTAACACGACTGTTTGAAACATTAATTCATTATCTTAATGAGATTTTTCAGTGTTTCTTGTACCTCTGGGATGAGAGGATTTGTTGCAGAGAGCTGTGCAAACAGATCTTTCTACAGTTACCTGGTCTACTGAAAAGTTGTGTATGAAACTGCCTAATTGCTCTTTGCATGTTTGTGTGAAACAGATGTTATTTAGGAAGTGCAGTAGCTGTTTGACCAGAGTGAAGCTGATGTCTGTCTGTCAGTGTATTCTCTCATGTGGAAAAAAAAAAGCAATGTGTTTTTTAAAGAGGCTTGAGTTTGCCTGAGGGTGAACCTCCCCTCTTTGCACAGGATTAAGAGTGATAAAAGCAGACTAGACAAATGCAGATAACATGCAACAAAACACAGCAGTCAGAGTTGCTGTAACAGGGGCCATCTTGTGCTGTTGGGACCATCTATATGCTGAGAATAGTTTTGGTTGCATAATAACTGGTGATTCATCCATGGTGAATTCCTTACCACAGTGTACTGTGATTTCTGATGTACTCTCTGGTTTTTATTACTTTGAGATCCTCATCTCCACTGAACCTCAGTTAAACACTGTGATACAGTACAATTTTTTTGCCAGTTCTATTTCGATTTTACTTTATCAGTGTAGGAAGTTTGGCAAAAGTCATGGCTTTACACCGAGTTAAATACAAAATTCCAGTTGTTCCCACAGTGGTGGCTGTGGTGTGGCTGTGGATCAGGGTTGTGCCTGTGTGTGTTGTGCTCTTCAGTCCTCAGATCCTTGTGGGGTTCAGGAGCTCCCCAGTTCAGTCATCAGTGGGTGAGAACATGGGATGGAGTTGATTGACTGAACACCCTGGGGCCTTCCCAGTAAAGGCAATGACTGACTGCTCTGAGGCCTCTCCTGGTGGGGATTTCAGACAGTCTCCATTCCCCCAAGCAGTGCAGTGCACACACCAGCTCGATGCTTCAGGGTGATGACTAATCCCAGGTGGAGAAGCTGAGAACCCAAAGCCTCTCCTTGGCTCTGCCTGGGTACCTGAGTAAACAGAGCAACAGAAACTGATCCTGCAGATGCACAAACAGTGACACAGGACAAACTTCTGTACACATTTAGCGTGGCTGGATGCCTTGTGAGTGGTTTAAGATCATATGGTCACGCAGAGCATGGTCCCAGTGGTGTGTAAGAGTTCAGCAGAACAGTGTTTTTGTGGAATATCTTGCCTGGCCTGTCTGGAGATGAGACTGCAGCACACTTGGAGAGTCCTTTCAGGATCTGGGCAGACAGGTGATCTGGGTCAAGATGTTTGACACCCCAGGCAGGCACTGACCTATGCAGAGCTCATAACAGTCAGGGGGTTGGGGTTTCTTTTTCTATTATTTTAGTTTGGTTTTAAACAGTCCATGAGCATCTGGTGTCTGTGCCTTAAGTAAAACCTGTGACTGCATTTAAAGCAGAACTTCCCCTCAGGACATTCTTTCCCAGCTAGGAGTCATTTCTGTAGTAGCCAGAAGTACCAGGAAGCATTTGGCACCTTGTTGTGGCCTTACCTGCCCCAGCAAGAGGAAGGGCTGAGGGCCTGAGCTAAGGGGGCTCTCGTGCCCTGGGTGTTAGTCCTGGGTGGGCTCAGCACTCTTAAAGCCTATTGATGCCCTCAAGGTGTGTGACATATTTTCCCAGTACATTTAGCACTGTCAGTCATGACCTTCTTACAAATGACATCATGGCTCTAGTGCAACCAGAATGTGCTGTTTATTCGGTGTAACCCTGATTACTTGGAGAAGACAGAATGCTGCACCAAAACCAGCAAGTGGTTCTGAATATAAATAACAATCTACGAAGGCTTCTAAATAAATAATGCCATTAACCCAGAGTGTGCTCAGGTTTTTTTGTTGTGTTTGTTGAAAGGAATCAGAAGCGATATTGAGTTATTTATTCCTAGAACAACGTTACTATAGTAACCGTTGTACCTTATTGTTAGCCGTGGACAGGAGTTGTGAAGTTACTTGGGGGGGGCAGATCAGAAATTTGTCCAGTAATTGGGCATTTCAATAAAAGAGGTGTTTGCCTGCCTCGAGAGCCTGTGTACAGCAGGAAATCCGAGAGCTTTGGGAAAGGAGAGGGAAGAGCGTTGGGTGTGTAAAGGCCTTGTACTGCACTAAGTTGGCTCATTGTTATAATTGTTTTACAGTTTTGCAGTATGGACTGTGGGGGTAACCATGGAAACAGACACCACAAATTGAGGGCCTAAAGACAGTGTTGTGAGAATCCTTCAGATGTGCTCAACTTGATTATTAGAGATGTAATGCTGCACAAATCTCATATGGAGGGAGGGGGAAACTATTGTCTTGCCCTGATTCCTGGAGTTTTCTGAACACCCACACACAGAACCTGCCTTGTGAAATCCAGTTGGACTCTGGGGTGGCTGCTGAGGGAGACCTTGAGGTGCCATGAAAGTCATCCCATGCACTGGAAAGCAGGTGCTGGTCCTCAGGACGTAACTGTTGCTCTACCTCCTCAGGCATCATGAGATTATTGGGAAGAAGAGAGGACAGGTCATCCCCCAACTAGAAAAGCTAGACATGTTTTCAGCTTAAAGAAGGTCCTGAACAGACATGAGGAGGGTTGAGATTAAGCTACTTAGCTTTTTTTTTTTTTTTCTTCTTTTTTTTTTTTCCTTTCTAGCTCGAATTCCCAGGTTTATTGATACTTTTTCCTACATATTCCAAGGTGGTTCATGTGCTAAAACTGTGTGTGCTTGCATATTGAAATTTTCAAGGTTTTTAGCACTAATTAAAATTATATCTAGCAGCACAGTACCATCCGAGTACACTCTAGTTCATGTGCAGGTTTGCTGTGCTACAAAATTATCTCCATCCTCCCCTTATTTTAGCAGGATTCTAAATTGAATTCTGGCAATTGTTAACTACAGAAGCAGGGGGGGAAACAAAGAAATAAACCATAAACTTATTTTGTGGTAAGCAGAAAACTAATTGTGTTGATTCAAGAAAAAAAAAAAAACAAACCAAGTTCTTTAAGATAACAGTGAAGAATAATTCTGTATTAAAAGTTAGGAGGTTTGGACATTTAAAAACTTACAATGATACACTGAATTTCTTGGAGTACCTCAGGGTTATTGGGGATATGGAAAAGGATTATTCAAACAATTTGGAAATATTAATACACTCCATTGAAACTTTCTATTGTCAGCAACTGTGCCTTTTTTTTTTTTTTTTTTTGGTCAGAAAAAAAGATTTGGTTAATTAATCTATCCCTGATTACTTTTAAAGTGCAATATGTGGTAGGTAATATGCAAGCTGGTTATTACCTTAGATTCATTTTTATGTCATTCTGAATTATTAAAGCAATTATAATTCACCATTCAAAGGTCTGAAGGAAGTAATATATGTTTTAAATTTCATGAAACACTTTACTCATGAAAATCCCCAGTGATGTTAAGAGTGGTATTAATGTGCAGGAGGTGAGCAGGGTTTCAGCTGGTCTTGCAATAAAATGTGATAGAGTGGAAATGTGTTTTACGAAAAAATTTGAAATCAGTAGATCTCTAAAACACTTTTGGATGTAGCATAGTGGTTACTGTAAAATAATATGGTATATAGCAGTTACCCATGGCATTCTCCAGTGTGTTTCAAATTAACTGTTATAGCAAAATCCAAAATAGAACACATCTACCTTAATTTTTGAATTGCAATATTATTAAATTGCTGCTCAGTTATAGGAAGGTGGGCATTGACAACAGTTTCACCGAGACTAGATCCTGTTACCCGCATCAATGTTCCTTTTTATGTTGTTAAACAATGTATACCTTGAAAACTAGAAATCAGAAAAATAACAATAATAATCTAAAGTTGTTTCTGGACTAATACAGTGATTCAGGGATAAAATGGTGTGGAGCAAAACAGAAATCACTGAATTTCATTCTTGTCAATGCATATTTTTGCACGAGACAGTGCTGCTGCCTTAATAATTCGAACCCCTTAAGCAAATGTATTAGTAAAATACCATAAGTCATGTTATTTGCAGCTTTTCAAAAGCTTTTGAATGGCACAAAAAAAGGGAAGGGAGGGTAAACCAGAATTATATAGGTATTTGTGTCCCGAACATAAATGTTTTGTGAAATTATTTCATCAACTTCTTTAGATAAATATAGATTTTGGAGAATAAATTTGAGCAGAATAAAGAAAGAATAAAGAATAAAACCAGCAGAGTGAAAGCAGTAGCACTGGTTTCATGTTTTAGCTCTTGTTTGCCACACTGTTTTAGGGCTGTAATGTGGGGAGAGCTGTGTTTGTGTTCTGAGTCTGCAGCTGATTTGCAATAGTTGGCTCCTTTTTTTTACTACAGTATTAGATTTATAAAGATTATATTTATTATATATTTATAGACTACTATATTAATATATGTTTGTATTTTCGTATTTACACATTATATTTATATAATATTTACATAGATGCATTTTATTATATTTATAACAGTGTTAGGAGTCATCTCCTCTGGAACTGTAACTGAACGTACAGATCCAAGGTAAACCAGAGGTTTCCCAAAATTGCCATTTATTTCTGCATCTCCTTTAGTCCAAGTGGGCCTGAACCAGAGCTGTAGAACGCACATTCTAAAGTTCATGGGTGTTTCACTCTCCTTCCTCTACACTGCTCAGCTCTGAAGGCAGAATTTCCCGCAGCATGTGATAATCCCCTGCTCAAATAAATCCCTGCCCGTGCAGGTGGTGTAATGAAGCTGCCCAAGTTCTAACTGCATATCTGGGAGACTCTTGTTTGCAGAGTCTCCCTCAGCCCGGCGCCGGCGTGCGGGTGTGTTTGCATTCCCAGCCGCAAGCAGGGATCCTTCTGGCCCTTGTTTGAGGTGACTGGTGCTCCGCAGCTCCAAGAGCTCTGCAGGAATAATGGTCCTGCTCAAAGGCTTCCTGCGGGCTGTCGATACCGATGGCCCGCACATCGTTTCTCAATTGCCTCTCATTACGACTTTTCGCAGCTCCCGAGCTGCTGAAATCAGCTCGCCATGGTCTCCCCCCAGCAGGGCAACTTTCGTCCTCCACCTCACCCTGACAGCAAGGCTAATGGCTGTTCAGGAGGCCAATGGATCTTAATAACAAATGGAAATGGTTTTGCCCCTTCATTTTAATTAACATTATGTCTACATTTCTATGATAATGGATAATTAAGTGAGTTACCTTGACATTGGAATGTTCTTGGAAATAATTTACTGTGCAATTTCATTAGGTTAAAAGACATTTGTCTATTTTATTTTGAATGGAAGTTTCATCATAAATATTTCTGAGTATGATTTATACATAAACTAATTATCATTCACAGAGTCAGGACTTTCCAAACCGCAAAATCCATTGTGTGCATTTTAAAAATCTTTCTGGGATCATGCACAGAACCCATCTCATCTAGTACTTCAAAGAAATATTCCTCTTTTTTCCTGGAGCCTCCGATCATCTGTTATTCTCTAAACACATTGAGAGGCAGACAAGCATTCTCATGGAATATTATTATTTTGGGGATAGCAAAATTTTGCTCCAGAAGGGGTGGTTTATTGCACTTCAGAGAAAAATGTTAATCAATCAAAAGTGTTCTTCAATAAAATTGGAAAGAATTGTAAAGAGGCAATTTGTACCTGTGTTTATACACCAAAAGAGTTGCCTGTCAGGCAAACTACCATTCCCCAGCACCATCCTTGTTCAAGCATAAAATGAAAATGATAAAATGAACTCTCTAGATTTAGTAAGGATCACGTCTTGTTCGTAAATCTTCTTGCATATCTATGTTCGTAAAGGGAGGGGGATACATGCAGGCATGTTAGGTGTTTTTTGCTGGAATGCACCATCAGAAAAATACTTCATTGGCAGTTCTGTCCCTCAGCTTCTCACGGGGTCATGACTCCAATTCACAAAAATGCTTAACTGTGTTTTGTGCTGAGGAGATGCTGTAAATGTTACTGCACAACTTCTGTCTTTTGAGAGGCGCCCACAGCTCACATAAATAATGATTGGATTGCGAATTGGTGTATTATTTTTTCAGTTAATAGGCGTAACTCTATCAAAATCTGCATTTCAAATATCCCATGGAAGGGGTCATTAATTTATTCATAGTCTCTGACATCACTGTTTGATATGTGACAACTAATAGAAGGCCGCGGTTTCCTTCGAAGTGATTGTCACTAAGGTCAGCTTTGTGGAAGAATTTTGGAGAGATCTACTGCTTTTGTGATGCAAATAACCAACTGCATCAAGAAAACAAATTACACAGTGGTTTGTTTTAAAATTTGTTTTAAAGACTGTCCTGTCCCAGAACTGCTGGTTTGCATTCCATGGACAGGGAGAGGGGCAGGAAAGAGAAGGGAGTAATGTTTGGAGGAAAAATGGTAGCAGTAATAATCAGACTAATAAATGGTACAAGAATATCAGATGTTTCTTGGAAACTCTATAGAGTATTGTTTAGCAACATTTCTCTGTCTATAATAAATCTCTCTGAAGCCTAATCCTGCAGCTGATTCTCTCAGTGAAACTGGAAATTCAGGACCTGGGGTTGCTTGGGCTACACTTTGCCAATGATTGAATCATCTGCTGGATCCATGGGAACAAAAGGGCAATTTAAGTTTCCATAAAGCAGATGAATTCATGTGTTAATATTTGAGATGGACCGATCTGTAATACCCAGTGACACGGTTACATTTTTCTGTGTCTCTCAGCTAAAATCTGGACACGTTTCCACTGAAACATTTGAGGGAAACCAGACAGGCAAGTAGTTTGCTGCTTTATCATCTCCCTTCCCTGTCCAATTCCACCCCTCTCCGGCATTAGCCAGTTGAAGTCAGTAAGATTTGAGGATCCTTGGGGTTTGTAACCCTTCATGCCCCACGAGGGGCTCCAGGGAGGCAAATCCCTGTTCTCCCCCACAGCAGGAGAGTTTGGAGAGCTCAGTGAGGCACCACCTTTGGAAATCGGGGACTTTGGGGGATTCCTCATTGCCTGGATCTATGGAGTGCTGTGCTCCAGTCCCTGTGTGAGCAGCAGCTGGGGGCACTGAGGGTTTGGAAGTTTGGTGTTTTGCCCACGAGGCTGTTACAGAGATCCATGTGGGGCTGGAGGTCCTGCGAGGAACACCCATCTGGGGTGACAGAATGCCCAAAATTAAACCACCAGATTGCTCACAGAAGCAGAAATTTAATTTCTCTGTAGCCCATAGTGTGCTGCCAGTCTGACTTACAAGGCCTTGGTAACTGGGTGAGTAATTTTTTTAGGGAGTTTGTTCTTTAAGGATTGTAAACTGAAGATCTCCTTCAAGCTCCTTCTACCCACCCCCATAAGATATCTTAGTTTAGGCAACAACCGTGAAAATAGTACCAATTTGTGCTGGCAGCTCCACCATCATTTTGTTTTTACTGCAGAGTACCCTTTCATTGTTTGGGGCTTTTTTTTCCTCCCTCTCAGTTCTCTAATGAGGAATTTCTCCAGGTTGGAATTTTTCTCCTTTTAAATATTGATTTATATGCTGACTTTAATAGAAGCAGAGACAGATAATGTTAATTAATTAAAAATTAATACTAAATAATTCCTAGCCTAACCTATGAATGTGTACTACATCAAGAACTCTCTCACACTGGCAGAGCTGTTTAATAGAGGAAAACTGAAATGAGTGCAGTATTTAAGTTCCTCTCTAAAACTATCCCTGTCATCTTTCTGCCCTCTCTAAAGATTTTCCTTTCACCAGTGATTTGTCCTGAAATGGATATCAAGTACTTTACTTATATTTTCACGGAGAAGTCAGGTTTGCCAAGCTTAAAGAGAATGGGAGATTTTTGGAAAGGCAGGTCACTGGATCAGATAATTGATGTACATGTTGAAAGAGTGAAATCAGATTGAAGGTAAAATTATAGCAGAAGGGTTTTTATACTGCAACAGTTTATTGTATACTTTAGATACCATTTAACCTGTTCTAAAAAAATCTAAAAATGAAAATATTTGTGTAGTGCTAACTGCATTCCAGTGTCAGAGTTCTTCATTTAACATAGACACTGATATAAAAAATGCTACGTAGCCTGTGCATTATAAATTTATAAGACAAATGTATAAGAGAATTCTAAGCCTTTTTTTACATCTTTAAGTCAGTTTAGATTTTTCAAGGCAGAGAAGTTGCTTTAACCTTTGTGATCACCTGGACGACACAAAATACAGAAAAGGTGGAAATACATGAAGTTTGCCTGCTTTTTGAAAGGAATTCTGTCCCTGCTCTGTCTCTGCATAACAGAAGCCTCATTTCTTGAGCCTGAGCCCTCACTCCCACTTCTCTCAAAGTGTCAGTGGTGGCAGCTGACAAGTTGTTCACCTCCAGGTCCAACATTAGTGTGATGGACAAGGCTGCCATGCTAACAAAGAGTTGATCAGTCCTAGACTCCTTGTACAAAAGAAGTAGTTTTCTTTCTTTCTTTCTACCTTTTTTTTTTTTTTTAATAGAACACAAAGTATGAAGGCTCATCTAAGTAGGAAAGATTCATCAAAATCTCTAATTAAATACATGACAGCTGGTGAATTAGAGCATTCTGTCTTAGCGCTGCCATCCTATAATACTTCATAATCCTGAGAGTCCAAAGTATGAATTAATTACGCTTATAAGTATCCTGATACCCAACTAAAGGGGAAAAAAATAATCAAAAGCAACCCTAAAAGGTCTCTGAGAATGTAGGCAGTACTGCTAATCATGAGTAACTAGGACCAAATTATTTCCAGATTACAAGACTTTGGAGGTGCTTTGATAGAGAATATGTTTGTATTATAAGACTGTTTGGGTAAAGAAACTGTTTGTTTTTAAAAGAATGTGTTAAAAAAGCACTTTTTGAAGTGTTGTAGTTTGACCCCAGCCAACAGCTAAGCACCAGCAGCTCCTCATCCCTGGTGGGGTGGGAGAGACAACCAGAAGGGTCAAAGTGAGAAAACTCGTGGGTTTGGATAAAGATAGTTTGATATGCAAAACAAAAGCCACACACACAGGCAAAGCAAAGCAAGGAATTCATTCCCCCCTTCCCATGGACTGGCAGGTGTTCAGCCACCCCAGGACAGCTGAGCTCCATCACTGGAACCGTGACTTGGGAAGACAAAACTGTGCCAGCCCTGCTCAGCAGTGACAGAAACTTCCCTGTGTCATCAACCCTTCTTTCAGCACAAATCCAAACCACAGTGCCTCACCAGCTCCTGTGCAACAAATCCACTCTCTCCCAGTCCACACCAGCACAAAACCCCATGTACTAATTATCAGTTCCTGATAGCTGGCACAATCCTCAGCCTTGCAAAGATAAACTTGCTAGAGATCCCCAAAGTCATAGTTTGAGAGTGGTCCTGTTGTCTCCAAGAAATGGAAGTTGAGAAACAAATCTGTGCAGATATGCACGTGTTCTACTTGTTTACATTTGCTGGTGAGGAGGTTTTGGTTGCTTGTCTTTACTTTAGGGAGAAGGAGCAGCACTGAAGTAGGACTTTTCAGGCAGTTTAGAACACTGTTAAACTGAAATACTCCAGGTTTGGGGCATGCAATTTTTGAGGCATCGATAGCCAAAGATTAAATGTTCCACTGAAACACTTTAAAAATATTTGCTCCATCCATAATC
Source organism: Empidonax traillii (assembly GCF_003031625.1). NCBI lineage: Eukaryota > Metazoa > Chordata > Aves > Passeriformes > Tyrannidae > Empidonax > Empidonax traillii. The sequence goes on along the minus strand of NW_020955304.1, from coordinate 710,942 downwards.
CAGATCTGAAAAAGATATTTCTAAGGAAAAACTTCTAAGTAGCCTTAGTGGTTTTTATTAATCTTGTTCTCTGATTGATTCCCCCCCCCCCATCAAGACTTTAGTTCTTTTTTCCCTAGGGCTTTCTGACTAAAAGTTTTCTCAGCACAATATATCCTACAAAACATGAAACATATATCATTAGGTTTCTATTCCTCTGTGTTTTGAACAAAATGGGGCCTGTGTGATAGGTCTTACACAGATCTTCCTGCCTGTTGATTCCTTGGGTTTATTGGTTATTCAGAGGCCACGCAATTACATTGAAAACATGTGTATTTGGTTTTCTGAACATCCTCAAAATCCACACCCAGTCATCTTTTTTCTGTGCAAGGGTTCTTTTTCATTTTGCTCAGCAGATGGTCAGGTGTCAGTGTCATGACTGTGATGAGAGGAGATGATTAATTTCACACAAACCTGGCCTACAATTCCCAAGAATTCACATCTTCCTGAGTCAAGAACACTTCTTTGGTAGTATGTTATAGCTGTCTTTTGAACTTGCTGTGCTTTATTCCAAGGAAATTACTATTTATCTTTCACAGTTGTTAACTGACATGGTTCATGAGCTGGCACCTGGTTTCTGTTGGCCATCCAGAAACCTGACTGAAACCACAGTTCCTGAAATCCAAATGTCCAGTGCTTTTTACTGTATTAATAGATGGACTCTGTACAGAGCAAGAGAGGAGAAAGATACCAAATGTTTCTCCTCATTAAGACTTTGAAGAAACAAACAGATTAATTGAATTCTATCTGTAAGAAGTCCAGTGTTCCTGAGAAAGGTGCCCATTCAGTGATACTTGTGGATAGAGAAGGAACCACTGAATAGCTTTTAAGTAAACTGATTTCTCACTTGAAGGGTTGTGCTATTTTCCCTAATCCATCTGCTGATCATTTTGATGCAAGAAATGGTGGCAAAGACTGCTGATCTTGGATCAGCTGCTCAGGAATGACTCTCACCGAATGAGACATTTTCATCATTCTGGTGGGCTGAATAATCACTTGTCACAGTCCTGAGAAATGCTTGGCAGGAGATTCTCCATTGCCTTTTCCAGTAATCACGAGTCAGAAAATTATTCCTATTTGTCATTTTTGTGGGCTTTGAAAACTCTCTTTTTATTTTTTTGTCCCATTTGAGAACAGTGGAGTTGTTTGAGGCGTGATTAGAGCTGCAGTTTGCTGTGAGGTTTTGTGTGTGTGTGTGTGTTGTGGCTTTTTTTCAGGGAGTTTTTAGGTGGGTTTGGTTTGGTTTGGTTTTTACCCTGTAGTGTGCTTTCTAAAAAATGAATGTCATAGAATCACAGAATTACTCAGGTTGGAAGGAACTGTGGGAAGTTCCCAGTTCCAACTTTCTAGTCATTTTAGCTCAGCAGGCAGTCAGTGTGGTCAGGTATGATTTATCTTTGTAAGCCCATGACAAGTGTTCGTGGTTTTGGCTCTCCTGCCACCTTCCCTGCATGCTTGAGCAACGAGCACATCCATCTTCCTCCCTTGTAGCCTGTCTTTTCCCTCCAGCTTACATCCTATTTTGCTGGAGATCAGTCATGACTTCCCTGCTCAGCCAAGTCATTGTCCTGCTCCATCTACTCCCTTCCCTGACTGCCAGGATGGGCTCTTGTGCTTGGAGGGATTTGTCCTAAAAGACCTGCCAGCTGCTTGGAGCTCTTTCACCCTTCATAAATGCTGAGATCCTCTCTACTAATCCTCTGAATAAGGCAAAGGGTGTTTGCCCTAAATATGTGACCATGTGGATTGTCATTTCCACTTTTCTTATCTCCCTTTGACTCCCCAGGCTCCCTCTCTGACCTGTGTGTTACGAAGAACATCAGACTGAAAATGTTGTCCTGACACATCAGGCAAGCCACACCCATCAGAAAACAGTTGAGTCTGTGAGGATGGGATGGGCTTCACTTCTCTGAGGCACCAAGTCAGTCCAGCCAGACACGTGTCAGTCCTGAGCTAAGACCGAACCATTGCAGCTGATTTTGACACTGAGCCCTCTGTCTGAATAGATTGTGCCACAACAGTTCTTTTCCAGTGAATACACCACAATGGGGGAAAAAAAAATAAATTAGAACTTATCTAAGCTTTCTATGGGATTTCTGATCCCATGGATCAGAAATTTTCGTAGGGAACTTCAAATTTGCTGTGAGGTTCAGTTCCCAGCGCAGGTGCCAGCAGATGGCACTCAGGAATCTGTAATGTTGTTACCTGTGGGGCTCTCTGTGACCAAGGCAGCTCGTGCTCTGCAGGGCTGGGAGCTGCCCCTGCCACACTCCAGGGCTTTTGTGGCTTTATCTGGACAGAAACACCCCTATGGAATGGGAACAACTGATGGATGCCAGAGGTGACTGATGTGTGACATGTTATGTTCATACAGGATTGGGAAGGTACCGAGACCTGGCTTGAATGTTCTGAACTAGTTCCTGTAAAGAGAGCTGGAATGTTGTTTGTATATCACAGTATTGTTGGTTTTATGGGTATCTAATAATGCTGTCCAGTGGCATAGATTGCATCATTTAATCAGTTTTCAGTTTTGATTACAGCTACCAGCAGGAGACTCAGAGTTGCCAACCGTAATTAAAATGTAAAAAAAAAAAAAAAAAAAAAAAAAAAAAAAAAAAAAAAAAAAAAAAAAAAAAAAAAAAAAAAAAAAAAAAAAAAAAAAAAAAAAAAAAAAAAAAAAAAAAAAAAAAAAAAAAAAAAAAAAAAAAAAAAAAAAAAAA
>NW_020955304.1:674993-707468 GCF_003031625.1 Empidonax traillii | reverse complement strand
ACAGGTACCACTGGACTTTTCTCCCACACTGGGAGCAAAAAGATAATGCCACTGTCTTGTATAACAACTAGATTTATCTCCCTGGCTTCTGGTACCTTGTATTTGGTTTTTATCATCTTGAGAAACTGATCTGCAATGAAAAGATAAGGGTCTGACCCTGTATCTCAGGTAAAGGTCGTATATTTATAAATGTACAAAACTCCACTGGAAGGCTGTGTCAGAGACTTGGTCTTTCAGTGGTTAGAAGCCTTTTATTAGGAATCCTGAACTCATTCTTGAGCTGTTTATGTGGTTTTGCACAACGTTGTTTTGTTAAAATTCCTTTTCCTCTTCTTTGGTCTGCACTTTCCTTCAGTATTTTTTAGATTTATCTTCTCAGTAGACTTAATCCCTCTGTGTTTTTGTTTACTAAAGAAGCTAAACTCACTGTAATCTTACAGTGAAGATCTTCTGGTGATTAGAAATGAGGATATTATTCCCACTCCTTTTTTTTTTTTTTTAATTTTCTTTTATTTTCACTTAGAAATAGCACAAACCCCTGAATAACAACACGTTTGGAATCATTTTATGTGGACTCAGTTACTTCAGTCCTCCTCTATAAAAATCTTGATAAAAATTCATCTCTGTGGTAACTTCTCTTGTGTACCTGATGGGGCTGCATTTTTCCATAGCCAGCCCAGAAGTAGCTTTTCCATTAATATAGTTTTCCTTGAGGAAAACACTCAAAACAGGTCAGGTAAATTGTTCTTTTAAATGTTCCTCTTCTTTTTTGAGGATGGAGGGAGGCTCAACACTGAGGAAGTCTGAAGTCAGCAAAAGTGAATCCCCTCTGTTGTGCTCTGTGCTGGGCAGGGTAGAACGCATAATTATGGAGCAAATGTTAATCCTTCTCGGGTCTAAAGATGGAAAAAGTATTTAAAGTTATTCAGATGCCCAAATGAACTCATGACCTGTAGTCTTAGTTAGGAAGTACACATGCATTTAACACCTTCCAGCAGTGGTAAAATAATTTATCTATACCCAGTCCAGACAAAGCAGGACTGGAAGGCCTGGGCAGACTAAATCTGAGGATCTGAACCATTTGTAAAGCCTGTACTACAGTGAAATGAAGAGATTTCTATTTCTTTTTAATGTAGATGATGATTTGCTTGAAATATTCTGAACCATCAGCTTGGCAGGATCTTCAGACACTTTTGTTAGCTAATCAAAGACAGATTGCAGTCAGGAGCCATATCTAAATTTATTAAGAAAATTAATAGACCATTTAAATTTTACTAGAATTAGGCTAAGATACAGTAAGCATTTGCACCAGCAGACAGCCATTAGCTGTCCCATTGACCTGGTGCCTGTGTGTGTAATGAAGAATTGACATCCAGGTTCAGAGACAGTGGTGCTTCTAATATGAGTTTGAATGATTAGAGGAAAAAAGACTAATATTACACATGTGTCAGACTTTATTTTTCATATTAATTTCACTGTGTATATTATGGACAGCAAAGTCAACGTTTCAAGGGTTATGTTTGCCTAACCCGGGAGTTTTGCTTGGTTCTCTGGTCTGTAAATCTCTGTACACCTTGGCTGTGAAAGGGCATTTTATGTATTTATTTATATAGTATTTCTGAAAAATGAGCAACCTGGTGAGTGCTGAGACCCTAATTGTGGTTTTTTTTGCATAAGTGCACCACTCTTTGAGTTAAATTACCATGAAAACAGGGCCTTGCAAAGTTTCAGCACGTTGGGCTTTAGCACATTTAAGCCTCTGTGATAATCCCTCTCTGCTTTACATTGATATTTTTAAATCTAATGAAAATTGCCCCCTTTTTCTTTATTAGATGACTTTTTCAAACCTCCACAGAGCTCATGGCAGGGTAGGATATTTCCTTGAGGTTAGTTTTCACTTTTCAAGAAGCTACCTTAGCAAGCTTTAGTAGGAATAAGTGTGTGCAGTGGGGATTAGTTCCCCCAAGAGTACTGTTCAGCACTTTAAAGAAGATTATGTAATTGAAGCTCAATTATTTTTAAACTACTTTTTCTGTCTTGGAATTGCAGCCCTAATCAACAGTGAATTCTGTATACAAAAATTCTGAACACTAACAAACAAAATGACCTGGACTTGAAAAGGTGGTCATTTGTGTCATTCTCAAATGCCTGTAATGCTGAGTTTATAAACTGTACTTTATAACTAATTTTAGGAATGTTATTGGTGATTTTTTACCTGTGGTCTAGGGATGTGAATAAGGATTAATAGTGTTCTCAGTGCAGTTTGTGTTTGTAGCTGCCTATGGCCAAATGAACGTGCATTTGGAGAAAACATTCCTCTGCCATTTTAGATGATTTTGCATCTGATATTGCAAAGAAGTTGTACAGTTCTGAGAAGTTTTCTGTTCCTGTTGTCCAAATACATTTAATTTCCAACACATCAGCATCAGCTTCAACCCCTTTTGCATCTTAACTATCTCTTGATGCAGGCAGCAAGCAAAAATACTTGGATTAGGGAAAACAAACCATTACTTGGAACATCAGCCCTCTGCTGCCTTCCAGCCATGGGTCCTAGTGCTGCTGGTTCTTTTCAGTCACTGTCTGATTCTCTGGGGAACTGGGATGAGGGGAGGATTTCCTTAAAGTGAGTGGATTTGAGATGAAGGTGGCAATTGTCTGTAACTACTGCCACTGTTCTCTTGTGAAGGGGAGAGTGTCCTTGGCTGAGGATGATGGAGTGGGTGGCTGTGATGGTTTGGGGCAGCTGGCTTTGTTCCTGGCATTCCTGTGGATCTCCTGGGATCACCCCCTCATCTGCTCGAGTGCCCAGCTCTGAAAGTGCAAGCCATGAAGCTGAACTATTTTGGGGTTGGGCCATCTGGCTCCAATATCCCTTCATTTGTTTGTGGAATCCAAATGAGTTGGGTCCCCTGGTAGAAGCTGGACACCACCAGGCAGCGATAGGGTTGACATTTCTGCCAGCAGTTCAGGACACACATTTCTAAGCAAGCCAATGTTTATCTGCCAGCTCTGATACAATATTTAGAGTTGTGTCAGAGTGGCAAAGCAAAACTTAGGTTAGTGAATGTCACTCTTCTCCCTGGTCCACAGCTTTCAGGGTTTCTTATCTTCCCCTCTCGTTGCTCTGCAAATACAGTTCTTATACTCAATTCTCTTCACACTCTGCTGCCAATTCACACGTTCTGCATTCAAGGCTGCCAGTTCTGTGCCCAGCTCCCTGGTCAACCGAGCCAACTCTGTCCCACAGGCAGCAGCTTTTCTAATAGTTCAGTCCCATAGGCTAAGCAAGCCTGCAGCCCTGCCAGTGTGTGCCATTCTTTGATTCCAGAAAGGACTTCAATCCCCTCAGTCCCAGTAGGGAAAGGCAGATAGCGAGCGAACCAAGTCGTTTTCCTTCTATTTGAAAACTATTAGAGACAGTTCCACAGGAGCTGATGGTGCTTTACAACTGCTGGGAGAGGTTATAAAAAGAAAGGAGTGAATGTTGTTTGCTTTTATGTAAGTTTTAGCCTACTTTATATACCTCATTTTCTTTCTTATGATGTTGAGGCCAATAAACAGGGATCCCAGGCACTGACCAACCTTTACTGCCAGTACAGAGCAACAAATCTTTGAAAGCTCCAGCGTTTCATCCTGAACAGGAGCAATCATTCTTCTCATGTTTTTCCTTCCCACTGAAGACTGAGGTAACTTTTCTGCTGTTGCAGACAGAGCTGACAGCTCAGGAATTTATAATTCCAGTGATTATTCCAAAACTTCCGAGTTCTATTACTTGTCGAGAGACAAAAGCTGGGCTAACAGTGAGTGTGTAATAGGAAAATTTGCCCTTCCTCTTTTATTCCCCCTGGGCTTTGCTCAGGCCCGTCACAGGGGAATGTGTAGAACTCGGTGAGGCAGAGATCTCTAATCTCACTGAGCAATCATGCCGGTGCTAGGAGGATGTTAATGATGTTTTACCACCTAAGAGGGTGATGAAAGGAGAGCATTTGAACACCTGAGCATGTATAATTTAAATGTAATAAAATCACAATATGAGTTCTAAGTAGAAAAATTAGCATCACTAATTATTGCTTGCTGATTATTGCTGTAAGCTGTTCCTCAGTCTTTTTTTATTTATTTATTTAATTTAAAATACATGCTGCTAGTGCATTCAGGTGTCAGGATAAACACGTGACACCACATGTACTCCAATTTCAGGCTGGCAGCAACTTCAGATCTTTCTCTGTCTCTCAGTTCCACGTTGCAGAGTTGGATTCAGGGTGGCTGAGGCCGGGCAGCAGGTGGGCACCCAGGAGTGCTCATTAGAAAGGGAACCCGCCTGCTTCTGTTGATTAGCCTGTCATCAAACATGCAGTACGAAATGGAGCAAACCATCATCATTAGTGCAGACAGACCCATATCATGTGCCACTCGTGCAGCCATGGCTCTTCTGTTGAAGACAAAAGTTATTTATACCACAAGTCCAGACCCCTCCTCTGCTGCTGCAGGAAGGCCTCAAGGTTACTGAGCGCATGTGTGACATAAATGCAGCAGAGCATTTTAATTAGATTCTTTCACCAGAACTCCTGACCTTCTGTGTAGCACATTAATGTATTTTACTAATTATAAATGCAATTAAAAAGTACTGAAATAAAATTAGGCTGATCTATCTAATTTACATTAAGCACTTTCAAATTATGCAGATTTTCGAAGTCTTTTTCTTTCTTTCTCTCCATTTTTTTTCCCCCCTTCCAATTTGCGTTTCAGGAAAAAATTGTCTGCATTAAAACAGCTGGAAAACAACCTTGTAGCAAAACAAATTTCTTTTCTGTGATTATTCACAGTGTGTGAGTTAATTTTCCAGGCAGTAATATGCTCAGCTATCGTTAGGGTAGTGACTCACACAATAGAACCCATATGTGCTTTGGGTGCAGTGGTGGGTCATGTACTGCCTGGGTACCCCTCCATTTTTTCTCTTGGGAATCGGGTTCAAGGGCTAACCAGGGAAATAATTCTGGTATAATGCTCAAAAACCACAGAGATTTATAAACAATAAAGAAAGAGCAAAAGCAGTGTGGGAATAACACAGGCAAGGCGTGTGGTGTGCTCGGTCATTAAGGCAGGCTGACTTACCTCTGCTGTCTGCAGCTTTTGGTAGCACTTGCACAGGATTTTGGAGTTTCAGACACAAAAGTAGAAAAATGGCAACATTTCATTATTATTTTTCTCAAGCATCTAAGTGGCAGTAGGCACTGTGAAGCAAACATAACACAATCCTTACCCTGGAGAGCTTCTGATCTAATTTTAGATGGGCTGCAGAAACAGAGGCTGTGCTAAGTACTGAACGTAGATAGAAAGAACCAAGCTTAAAGGAGGGAAATTTGTAGAGCTACCCAGGCATTTTATTTGGTTTATCCTTAAACCCTTCCAATAATAGGAGATTAATTTCTTTTACATGTGTGTTTTAATGAAAATTCTCTAGTTTTTCACTAAAAAAAGGAAGTAACAGCACCTCAAGTTTTCTGCTCTGTTCCACCCCCTCCCTAAAGGAGTAATGGAAAAGAGTAGTGGAGGGGAAAGAAAGAAAAACAGAAATATGAAGAGATTAAAATAAATGAACAAATTCAGTGTTCAGCTAATGCCAGATGTCATGCATTAAGACCATACTATTTCTCTGTTATTTTTTGTGTGTTTATTGAGTTTGAGTCTCACACTCAATATGAAAGTAGAAAAGTGAGAATAAAGCTTTACTCATTATCAGGGCTTATTTTTAAAATATCTATAAGGTGGTTCCACAACGTGATGGTGCTTTCTTAGTGATTACCTGTTAGATTTACAAGAGACTAAGAACTTAAAGGAATAAGAAGGCATATGAATTAGTTTGTTGATAAAATTAGGAATGGGAAGAATTTAGGCCTCCTACCCAAAAGATTTTATTGCTGGACTGATTTGGAAGGTTTCCCACACTTGTCTGGAAGCAGCAAACACTGTGCTGAAAAACCAGTGATCAGTTTACCTTGAACAAAGTGCCATATATATATATATATATATATATATGAAAAGTATATCTTGTTGTACAATCAATATTTAAGTGAAAGCTTTTCTCATATTTTAAACACACTCAGGACTGCTTCAGATGTAATTATTTGGTACAAGCCATCCAGCAATGAGTTATCAGTAAAGATTGCTTGGTTCCCAATTTATATTTTAAAGTTTGCTCGAACATTTAGTTGTGCATAGTTCTGGGCTTGGTTATTTTTATTGTCACATTTGATAAGGGTGAGGTTTAATTGTTCCCTGAAGGGTGAATGTAGGGGAGAACTCCAGATTGAGATCCCAGTTACCTTCCATGGCCAAGCTGAGGTGATGAACACCAAGACTTGTGATTAGGGAATGAAATCCTGCCAAAGTACTGTGTTTTGCTGGTAATTATTGGTACTTTACTGTTTACTACGGGTGTGTTTCGTTGGCATGAGATGGATGGATTTAGGCACAATGTTCAGCCCTTTGCTGAACAGAAACCTCTTTAACTGTGAAATTCCTTGTGGGGAAATAGATTAATCACGCTTTCATATTAGGGGAAACAAGGTTTAGAATGTTTCTTTGTGCACGTGGGTGAGAAAATAAGAATAGGATGCATAAAAACTGCCCTCTTTTATGAATTATAATTATGTTTTGGCTAGATATAACCCTTCTTGTTCCTCATAGGCATTTTTGCTAACCTTTGTCCTATGGCATGGTCCAAGAAATGGTTTGGTTATCTTTTTTTTGGACCCGGGAAGATGCTTGCAAAAGGGGTATTTGTAACAGCTGAGTTTGTAAGACCTTGAAAACCTACTTTTCTTCCAGAAATATGGGTCAGTGTGCAAGTGGAATGGACAGAGTCATGTGTGTTAAACTGTGCTAACAAAGAGCTGAGAAGGAAAAAAAAGATGAGACTTAAATAATCTACATAAAGTGAATTTAAAAGCAAATAATCAGGTTTTTATTGGAAACGTCACATGCAAAAACTTTGAAGGCACCCAACAAAGCATTAGGTCAGGACTTTTTGCAGGCTCTGCAGGGAGATATGACAGCCAAAGTGCTCTCAGTAATAACTCACACACGTCCTTGGTAATAGTCTTTTACTGAGAGAACAAGTGTGTTGGCTAAGACACTGGGGTTATCCTTCTGGGTGTCTCAAAAAAAAAAAAAAAGAGATATATGATCATTAACTCCTCCTTGGTGGAAGGCTGAGAGGAGTTTGATAGTCTGAGCATGACAGCTCTGCAGGAACAGCTGCTCCAGGGCCTGACTCACACTCGGGGAGATTTGGAACCCCTGGGATCTGGTATCAGCCGGGATAAATTGACACAACTCTATTCATTTCAATTAAGTCACACCAATTTACACAAACTGAAGATATGGCCCATTATTTCTTCATGCCTGCTCTGGCAATGAATCCAAGTATGTGATTAAGAATATAAGAACGCTCATTACAGTTAATGCCTTGTGCTTAAAGCCACGAGCTTAAAGTTAAGCAGGTATTTAAGTGCCTTGTGGTGTCAGCAGCAGAATGCAGAGCTGCCTGGTGCCCACCAAGGGGTTCTTACAGCAACTGCTGTGCAGGGAATCTCCAGTTGTTGTGAGCACTTTCCTCTTGGTCAGCACGTGGAATAACTGCTGTTTACAGTGTTTTCTTCTGCCTCAAAATATTTAACTTGTGTCACGGCTCTAAGAATGAGGAGAGAAGGATTGAACAGTTTCCTTGATGATGACTTTTCCTACTGAATATGATTTGTCTTAATCCAAAAAAGAAGTCTGAAATTCTCTTCCAAGCCCTGCCTTGGAAACACAGTAAGGCCTCTCAGAAATGATATCATCTTGTAGCTCACATAACCCCGCGGGTATAATGTTGATGCTTATTTTTTTTCAAGGAAGACAGCAGCTGCCATTTGAGTTTTGGCACTGTGTGCACAGGAATATCCAGTGCAGTGAGGCCCAGGAGATGATTTCTCTGTGTCTCTGGGCTTTTGAAAGCAGAGCCCAGCTCTCAGTGCTCTGTGTGCCAGGCAGCCAGAGCCAAGGCACATCCCAAGGTTCAGAGAGGTTGAAAGACTTTTCTAGACATTCGTGTGCGCCTGTGAGGACAAAACAAGTGAGCAAGACAGAACCTCATCTCTTCAAATGTGTAATTTTACCAACAGTTAATATTGCACATTATTTTCACATTATCTTTCATTACCTTTACAAGCTCAGGATAAAGATTGGATACTCGTCTTCAGGAAAGCATAAAAAAAAAAAACCCTCCAGCTCTTCCTTGCTCACTAATCTGAGCTGCATCCACCCTCTCATTTCTGTGACAGCCTCACTTTGCCAGACACAGACACTTAGCAGGTGTTTTCATCATGACATTAATAATAAGAATTGACACGTTCTAAATGAGGAATCCCTTGTTGTGCCTGGGAGCACTGATGGATATTTGGGCAAATTGACAGCTTCTGAAAAATGGTTTTGCCATGACCAGCACTTCTCTGACAGATTTTTAATGGTTCTCATAGAACCCTCGCTAACTTGAACACTTTTGCAGATGAAGTGGAAAGTGGTGAAATGTGCTGCTTTAACACTTTGAAAGTTAGTGAGGAAACACGCAACAACTCTGACTTTTGCTTCTAAATCACAATCCCTTTTCTTCCCCCCTGTGACAATATTTTTTCTTCTCTGTCAGTACTCAAAGATTGGAATGGATTAGCTGAGGGGCCAAGCATTTGTTATGATACACCAGGACCCAGCCATATCACCCCCATTAACCTTAATGGGAGCCACAAAGCTCGTTCTCCTCATTTAGATGGAAATATCCCCCTGCTCATCTGGGATCAATTGCTCTCAGGGTTACCTGATTTCAGTGTCTCGTTCAATATGGGAGGCAGTGCCATGACCTTGTAAACCTTGGACTACAAGAAAGGGAGGACAGATAAATTGGGGCTGTAAGAAGAAGGATCAAATAAAACTATAAGCTAAAAAAAGGGAGAGAGAAAACATTATAAAGGTTGGTGTGTAACTCATGTTCGAAGTTCATACGAAATGCAATTGCAATTAAATCACAAGGCTCCTTTGCAGTTCAGTGTGATACTGCAGAAAATCAATACAAAGATAACAGTGTATCGTGGGCAGGTACTTGAGGGAATTCTTAGACTGAAAATAATTTTATGGGAACAGCGTGTTAACTTTTTTTTTAATTATTATTATTCAATGTTCCTATAAAGAACAGAAAAAGATAGTGATCTTCATATATTCTTCGTTTTGGCACCTCCCCCTGCCATGGTTAGGCCTTGCATACATAAACCTGAACTACTGAGGGTGGTGTTATCAGAAGAGCCTAAATGGGGGAGATGCTCATCTCCTCTTGAAAGTCAATTAAGCTTATGTGCCTAAATCCAGTGTTTATGTTGGAATCCCAGTCAATAGCTTTATTGAAAAAGATCTGTTGCCTTTTTAAGTGATAGGAGGATTATGATTAAGTATAGCAACCCCCAGTTCTATGCTGATATCTCTTATCTCTTACTGACGAAAATAATGTGCACCTTCTGCCCCAGAAATGTTCTATAATTAAGAAAGGGGACAGGAGAGGACTCTCCAAAACTATGAATGGAATGATTTATTGGGGGAAATTGTTAAATTTTTATTTATGGTTTGAGGCTGCCCAGTGTAGGTAACAAAAGACATGGAAGTTAGACTTCAAACAAATGTTGTGGTGCCATAGGTGTGATTTCCATTACTGCAATCTGCTTCATTGATACTCAAATAAGACCTCCTGTCCTCAGGTAGAATACAGCAATGTTAAAGCTAACACAGGACAAGCTGCATTCGTTTCCAAACATCTCTCGCAGCCAGGAAATTACAACAGAACTACAGACAAAACTTAGGAAAACTGTTTCCATAAGTTTATTTTTCATGCCTGGGAATAATCAGTTTTTTCAGCTCATCGTGGCTCTCTCAGCAAAAGACTTGGTAATTCTGAGCATGCAGTGGTGCCACTCAGGAGACAATCCTGTCTGCTGCTTCTGCAAATAATTCCCACTATAGCCAGTACTGAAGCATCATACACAGAGACTACACAGATAAGAATGGTCTTGATCTGTAAATTAAAGCTAACAGTGGTATTCAGTGAAAAATAGAACCCCATGATATTGGCCAAATTGTCTCTTTTTAGCTCAGTGGAGGCTCATGGTAAATAGGCCAAAAAAAAACCCCAACTCTCTTAAAAGAGAAGAAATCCAAAAGGTTATTTTATTAGGTTTTGGCGGTGGTTTTGTTTTAAGGGAGGGTTTTGGGGGGGATTTTTTTAGGTTTCCATAGAATGGGCATTATGATGCATGGCTGCATCTGGGTTCATTTCTCAATTACATGAGTACCCAATAGGTGAGAAAGCACATTGTCAGTTTGGCCAGACCTCGAGCAACACTAATTTCTTGAATGCTGAGACTAAGAATTCATGAGAAGGTGACTCTTCCTCAGAAGAGCAGTCTGGGGATGCCCCCAGGGTATCTCCTGTCCCAAGAAGTAGCATCTCCTACAGAATCCTGTAAGGGCAGCAACCACTGAAATGTCCAGTGCTGCATTCTAACAAGAACTGGAGTTATATTCCAGGTTATAGAGGCATCTCCTAGTTCTTTGTTGTGAGATTATATCATTTTCTCAGCATGGTGGAGGGCTGCACACACCATTTGCGTTTATCCCACTCTTTTCCTTCTCTCACTGTAACGCAGATCATATGACAGACCTTGAAACCAATGCAGTTTATCAAACTGTCGCTCAGTCCTGCGTTAGGGTTGCTGCTCCTGAATCAATTCCTCCTTGCACTTATGTAAACAGGGCTCTTAGCTTGGCCTCACTGCAAACAAACAGCTTATTGATGCCAGGCAGAGGGGTGACCTCCCTGGATCTCTGTGTCCAGGGGTTACACATCCCATTGACAGCAAATCCTCTGTCCAGACTCCAGAGAAATTCCCCAGGGCAGGGGTCAGGAACCAGTGTCTGAGGAATTCAGGGTTTAGACAGCAAGGTAAATACCAACTCTTGGAGCAGATTTAAAAGAGAATTGCATCAGTGCTGCAAAGTTGGGTCACTGATACAGCTGCTGCTGCAGGGGCCAAATTATCACAGATGAGTTATCAGGATTTGTGTTTTTCCATCTGAATGTAAAGTTAAAGCTTAGTTGCTAGTGTGTGATCACATCTGAATTCCTAAACTTCCACTTCAGCAGTGGTATCTCGGGATTCTATTTGGAAAAGTGATTTTAGGTTAATAAATCCTCCTGTGGATGGTCATCGGGATTTTATTTCACTGAGAAATGGAATACAGCAATATGTGAAGAAAGACATTTCCAGATACTTTTAGTTCCCCTTCAGAACGTTTTCCAGTGCTCTGTTCATGGTGCCTCGTCTGTGCTTTTCTTCCAGTTATAAATAACTGCTAAAGACTGATGTGTTTACTTTGTTTAACCATGGCCGTGATGGGTCGAGGACACATTAAATCATCCTCAGGCTCTTATTTGCAGCCAATTCTGAAATAACCAGAGTAGCAACATAAAATTACTTCATACTGCAGAGATTTTTATATTGGCTTAAGCCTCTGAAGTCTCCAGCGCTTTACAACAAGGCACTTTAATGGTAAAACAGTGACAGCAAAGATTAGAGTCCATGTGGAATTGCCTATCAGACAACTCAAGGTTTGTTTAAGGTGCTAAGATGTGAAAAAGGGAGATTATTTTCTTCTGAGGCTTTCCTTGATGAGTTTACAGATCTAGCTGTTGTTTATTTAGATTTAAAGTGTCTTCATAACTCAGAAATAGTGATGGAGAATAGTGTCACTCTTACTCTGATGAGATTAAAAGGGAGAAATGTTCTTTCCTGGCAATTTCTACAAATAGAGCCTCTCTGTGTGTGCTCATTTGCTCTGCTTCTCTGGCAACACCAGTTGCAGTTTCTACTGCTACTTTTGTAGTTTGATTCCTTTTGGTTTGGAATTACCTGCAAGCAAAGTTCACTGTTTGTAATGACCTGTTGTCCTCAAAAGCAGGAGTGACTGTGAAAATGAAGCTCGTGCACACAAAACTAATCCATCTCCTTTACGTTGTCACCAGCACATCAGCCCGGTATTTGCAGCGTCTCCTCCTATTAAAATATGAGTAAGATTGTATCTCTGGTTTATTGTATGTAATTAGCAGTGACTTAACAACGTGTGTCTGAGAATTATATCTCTATTTGTTTGTACTGGAGAATGAGTGGCAGTCACAGGGTACTCCAGGATGGACTGTTGCTCACTCTGAAGGCACTTAGAGAAATCAGCCTGTAATTCTCACTTCAGTTCTTTCTCAGATGTCTGAGAAACAAGATGAGCTTTCTCCCGAGGGTTAAAAAGTCTGAGCTCAATTATATCATGTTTGAGAATGAACTGCAGAGTTGGGGACCATTTATGGAAATCACTGGGCCGTCAGGTAACGCTGCAATATTTAATTCAAACAATTTGTAGGCCAGGAATCTTCCCCTGAGGATTGATGCAGTTGGAGAGTCATTCATACAAAAGCCTGGAAAGAGGGAAAGGTGCTATCTTGAAAATCTTTTTGTTTGCCTATAAATAATTCATTGAAATTGTCTTACAGTGGTTTCAGGCTGTTTCAAGGGAAGTAATTAAAATCATACAGATCTTACTTATTAATGCTAGTGGGAATAGGAGATATTGCAGCTGAAACTATTAGAAGTTACTCACAAGAAAAATTAGGGCTATGGACTGATGGTACACTGAAAACAAACCTATTTTTTGAAAGGGTTCTAAGTGCATCAGGGACTGTATACCTGCCCGTCCTGCAAAGGTAGATAATAGTATTATATTTCTGCTGACCTACTGTAAACTTTTGCTACCCAGCAGTTGGAGGAAACACAAATAAATATTCAGGTTCTTACTGAGTATAATTTCTTGGTTCCCCTTCTCAGACATGGACATACCCAATACCCAGCAAAGCTGTGGAGCTGAACCTGAAATTTTTCAGTAAAACTGCAATTTATATTGCTCTGGCGCAGGAGTTTGGGATCATATAAGCTGTCTTGACTTGCCTATTAAGCTTTGCCTTTGGTTTTGATTCAGAAGAAAACACGGCCTTTATTTCTTTGTAATTTGGAACTTCACTTCAACCTCTCTTACCAAATAATTAATAAACAAACTACAGCTCTAAGTAAGTAAAGCAGGTGAATCTTACAGATGTTTTGCCAGAGGATAGAGGGCATTTTATACATAGGCTGCCAAATATTTGCATAATATTATGAAATGCAGTTTGATGAGATGAGGCACTTGGTATGTTTGTTATGAACCAAACAGTGAAACAGTGAGTGCTGTGCAGAAATGGCCAGTGCAAATATCAACAGTTCTGCTCCTCATTGAAACTATCTGGGTTTCATCACAGAGCAGGTTTTTTCTCTCCTTACCATCAGTGTTGGCCTTCTGCAGAAACTAAAGCACAAAATATTCCCTCAGGATGCAGGTTGGTGCAAAGAAGGGGAAAGAGGAGAGAGGGGGACTCCTGTTGTGACCAAAGGATGAAAATTCCAGAGATGCAAATTATTACTTTGGAACAAAGTAAAGGTGTAAAGTCTGGGTAAAACTAACAGTTGTGAAGAAAATTTAAAATAGGTGGTCCTTTAACCATGATCAGAAGCTTAAGGTTGTAGATCTGAGGAGAATTTATCTCCAGACATAGCAATATGTTCTTCAGAAATAGCTGGGATTCACAAACTTTTTAAACCCATTACCACATTTCATCCAACACCTTGTTGGATGAGGATTGTTTTAATGATGTTCAAACCACATTTTAGTCAAATACTTTAAAGATACGTAAGCAAAATCTTAGAAGAAAGCAGAACTGACTGGGCAGGGCTCAAATTTGGAGGTTTTTCTGTTGTTAAGCGTGGTTACTCCTCATATTTGTCCATCCAACCCCTAATTCTGGGATCTTTTCCTCCAGAGAACCATCCCATCTGTCTCCGTAGGAGGATGGGTGTCTATCTCAATTGCTGTTTGTGCAGTAGTTCAAGTGATTACTTCTCAATCTGACTGAATTTTGAATATTTATAATACTACTCCCTAGGACAAACCCATTCCATTACTAGTACTGATGTTTACTTCTACCTCTTAGCTGTAAAAGTGAACAAAACTGGGTGACTTTGTGGGGGAGGTGGAGAAGGAGCCTCTGTTTACATAAACTCCCAATAATATTTCTTGTTTCCTGAGGCCTGGGATGAGGTCATAAAGTGAGAGCATAAAGTGTTCATCTTCATGAAAGTTTCAAAGTTTGGTGTCGTGATTCTCCAGCAAAATGAATGTATGCAAAACATTTTCAGAAAAATGGAAAAAGTTTTGGTTGGGTGAAACGTTTTAGTCAGAACGGTATTGCAGCTGAATTGCTCTGCAGGGCTTCGTTAAGGTGGAGTCCAGTCCTTGGGCTTGCAGAGGAGCCCTGCAGCTCCAGCTGGGCTGCAGGGACTGCCCTGCCCGTTCTTGCAGGCTCTTTCTCAAATTTCAGGGTAAAAAATGCAACTGTTATAAATTCTCTCCAAACAGCAGAATTCTGACTGGCAAGTAATACCAGGGCCTGTATTTTATAATTTGGTTACTGTGATTTATTATGCCTTCTCCCGTTTCCAGTGCTTTGCTCACTGTATTTCTATTTTTTTTTTTTTTAGTTAAGTAAATTTGATAAAATATACCATCATGTGACAATAAGAGAACTACACCAGAGAATAATTCAGAGTGTGGTATTGATAAATGCTTGGTGCAGCAATAGCAATATGTCATCAATCACCTGTGTTCCTGTTTGATGGCATCATATAACCTGATTCAGAAGGAACGTCCTTTGCTTTCACCTTGGTTGCATTTGCAACTTACTCTAGAGGAAAGTAATAATCCTTCATTAACTGGTAGGTGTGAAACATTCTCTATCAAGAGGGTAGAGGAGGAGGCAAATGAAAATTGGTTTCAGAATGTGTCCTGAGTCAAAATCAGTCTTTGCAGTCTCATGGACCGCGTAAATTATTACGATGATACGTTTTGAAGGGTGGGTGAGCGAAGGAGTCGCTGTGTTTTGCTCTGTTTCTCTTTGTTGCTTTTCTTCATTCAAATGTACATATAAAAAAAAAAATTCAAGGACACATCAAGTCTTTGATCCTGCCACAGCTTTAATTCTTAAGAGCCCATATAAGACTGCGCTTTACATTATGCATTAAGGTACTTGTAATTAGGAGCTTGTGGTAATGACCCATTCTCAGGCAAAGCAGCGCTGTTCCTTGTTTTCCATTAACTGCATTGAGGGTTTATTTGCTGAGAATTGAGTTCAACTTGATTAGCAGGAATTGTGAAACATTTGCAACACAAGGTATATTAACATAGCGCTTCGTTTGTAATGAGAGCCAAAAAGCAGTTAGGGGAAGAGCTAATTATTGAAGATTTTGCTTTTAATAAGGAAGGTCTAGCTAAATTTTAGTACTCTGCTCTCAAAATCCCTTAAGCTTTAACTGCTGGCTGAAAGAAAAATAAAATGGATTGCAGAAGTTCAGTAGATGTTTTCTGAAAGTCACCATTGAGTACAATCCACGGATTTACTGAAGAAAGAATTCATTTAAGCTGCAAGTTTGGCAGTCCCAGCAGATTTTTTTCCATATCTTTCAGTTTATTAATCTGATAGTGCTGTATGTTTACTACAGAGCAAAAATACTTGCAGGGTTCATCAAGGACCCCCCTCACCTCTTTCTTTCCTACCAAATTAAGATGATGTGTTCTGGAGTAAAGCTGTGCTGTGTACTGACCTGACTGGAAGCTCTTGTAATGCCCATCTCAAAATCCTATGAAGACACCACTTATTCTGTTAACTTACCGTGAAGGATTTTAATTGATTTTAGCTAATGAGAAGTGGTTTTAGTCAGTCTGTTGAGTAACTTTCTGTCCAAGCTCCCATCATGCCCGTTCCGTGGGTACTGTGCCTGGGTTCACCCCTGTGCTCAGACTCCTCCTTGCTCAGGGAATGGGATGACCATGCTGTTCCCTCTGATGACTCAGTTCCTCTCTGTCCACACTGGATTGTTCAGAATAGAGCTGAAACATATTTTCAGTCTAATAAGACAGTCGAAGACCAGGTCCCAGGCCAGTAAAAGATACCTTAGAATTAGAGAACATTTAAACAGCCCTTATAAAGTTTAAGTCAAATCACTTATTGATAAAACAAATTCAAATAGACAGAAGGGAGATGCAAATAACTTGTTCGTGGGGATAAGGGTTTTATTCTTCATATTTTCCTTCTCACGAAGAGGTACTCATCTCTTCTGGAAATAATTTTCACTATTCTTTCCTTAGTTCTTCTGCTCCTTTTATCATTTGCATAAGCTGGCAATCAGGAGCCATGTTCCTTAAATAAGGGTTGCTTATCATTCTGCAAGTGTTCCAAGGCAAAATGGCCACTTTATTAAATACACAGTGGCTTTTCTTCTCCATGTTCTTTGACTGCTCAAACCAAACATTCCTGCTCATCTTTATAGTCTCTGTGTTATTCCTTTCTGTTTGACCTGATTCATTGTAACTGTAGTGATGATGTCAGCAAATAACCAGGTATTTCTCAAATGGGAATACAATTGAGGTGACAGCTGACTTCAACATACGACTGTGGGTATTTTTGCATGTACTGGGAAGCCACCAGAAATGTCTGGAGTAGCCTAGAGCAGCTTACCACAGCACAGTGCTGAAAATCCAGGCCATGGTATCTGCTTTACTGAAAATCCTGTTCTGTTGCTGCTCAAACTCACGTTCTGAGAGTTGGTGCTTAGTTATTAAACTTAGCCTGAAATTATGGGTGATTCCATAATTCCCAACTATTAACAGAATTTTATTAGTAATTAATCAGTTGTGCTGACTAAGTTTTCATAATAACAACTTGCCCTAGATTTCTCTGTCTGAAGTTTTGGCATTGTAGTAACATGACATTATTAACTGTATTTACATTACCCCCAAATCTTTTTTTTTTTTTCTCTTTCTTTAGCAATAGTTACTTTGCTCATCCTGCTGCCAGATCCCTTTTTGTCTTTTGCTTAATTATCCTGGTTAGACTGGATAGAAATTGCAATTACAGTTAGCCAAATATGGAAAACACATTTGTCCCCATCTTCTAACTTTAGTATTTGTTTGAAGTTTTGAGCAAATTTGATCAGAGTTCATTTGCACCTGCTTTGTGTTTGCTTATCCCAAATACTCTGGCAGATGAGTTTACTGGTATTCAGTGAACATGCTGGCAGTAAGTTTTCAACAAATACTTCTGGTTATTTGCGGAAAGAGAATTTGAGCTTTGATTATCCATGAAGGGCTAATAACAACACTTATTTTATGGTGAGGCAGAGTTATATAATTGTATATTTAACCAAGACTGCTCACAAATTTCAACTCAGCTGAAGAATTAATCACAAGACACATTGATTTGTTTCAATAACTCAGTTAGGAAGGTTGCATTGTTTCCCAGCATCTTGGTGCTGCTTTTCTCTGCAATGTCCAGTGAACAAAGTATAGATTAAGAATTATTTCACCATATTCATGATGGAAACACATTAACCCAAGAGCTGAAACTATAACACTGTTTTGCCTTGATTGCTATTTGTAGTTATTTGCCCACAGTGTACCCACAGGTTGTGGTTAATATAGGTGAGCACCTTGCTAAGCAAAATGCAAACAGAACAGGGTGATCAGCATATGAGGAGAATTTGGACTTGTGAATTCTTATCTGTCTTTTTCTCCACGGTGAATTCTGCATTTACCAACTGCTCTGCTTAGACTTGCCTTGTGGTGGGAGAGAAGGGAACTGGAGGTCCCCAGCAGAGTTTGCTGGGTTGGAGTGCTTTGTGCAGGGCACAGCCTTGTGAAGGCCCTGGCGAGGAGTGCAGCTGATGTCTCTGCTCACCGTGTGTTACTGCAGTTCCTTTCCAGCTCCGTGTAGTGTTGTCTCAGTTCTAACCAACTGCAGTTCTTCTCACTGAGCAAGTGAGAAAACTAAATAGGCCCCAGTGTCATCTGGCTTAGAACACGAATTCCTCCTGCCAGTTATGTCAGCTGGGCTTCTCCCTCCCTCATCTGTGCTATTTAGGTATTTGTTTTCAGTCTTCTTGCCTCATGACCTGGGGGAAACTCTTGGTCTGTTAATTGCTGCAGTTTCCCTTTACTATTATTTGTTATCTCTAGTTTGTATGGTTTTGCTGAAATCTGTCATTTTCAGTGTCTTTGATTTGCTTTTCCAGTCTTCTAATTGTTGATTCACACTGAAATCGCTGTAAGTTTTCTTTGTTTCCAGAGTGTTTACAGAGTACTCCAAATGCAGCCCAGCAGGATTCTGGTCTTAACCGAAATTAACTGTCATACATAGGATTTGTTTATCTCTTCACATCCTTCTGTCACAGATGTTTGTCCTTTGGCTTGTTCCTTTTTCTAATTAATTTTTGATTATATTTTGAAGCACCTTCTGTCTAACCAATTTCTCCCCCCCCCAAATCAAATAGTTCATTTCTTTCCCCTTCACCTCCAGTGATTCCCCCAAACAGAATGTTTTTTTGCTTCTGGTTTTAAGTGACCTTTATATTAATCTGTTTCAGGGAAGAGTTGCATTTTGATGCGATACTATTTCTTACTCTTCTTGAATTCTGAATGCACATGTGCTGTGCTTTGTGTTGTTCCCAGTGACACATGGTGTATGACGAGGAGGGTATTGCTCATTTTCCATGTTCATGCCCCAAAAGTCCTTTCTGGGGTCTCTGCTAAGTTACAGGTAGATGATTGAAAAATCACCGCAATACTGACAGAGACAACCCTGACCAAAACAATGTGACAGGCCACCAGCAACTCTTAAAGCAGATAATTTCCTTATTTTCTAGCCAGTTTGTGGAAAGAAGATGCATGAAAACATATGAATTTCCCAAAATGACATCTTAGACAAGCATGGAAGAAACCTAAAATTGGGCTGCTGAGGCTGCTGGCAACTTCAGCTTCTGTCTGAGCAGCAGGCACTGCTCCCACCTACCACAAAGGCATTGCTGAGCCACGGTTTTCAGTCTGTGTGTGCTGGTTAAATCCTCTGGACTAACTCTGGGAGGCACAAGGCCAGGGGACTGTGACAGGAGGCTGTCTCAGGAGAGCAGAGTGAGGGGCTGCAGTCACACCTCACGGGCCATGCAGACAATGGGAAACTGCAGAATACACCAGGGGGCAAATGGACACATCCTGGTTTTTAAAAGACCGGTGTAAAATGGGCTCTACAATCTCTCCTTCTGTTTTCAGGCTTGCTGCTGCTGCACTTGCACTTTCATATCAAGCTCTGGGCGGCCTCTCCTTGCAAAGTCAGGAGAGATTAATGGAGAGAAACAGAAAGTGTGCAGGAGATAGCACAGGCACCTCTGCACGGTAATTATCGTCGCTGTGTGACAACTCATTGATATGCAAGTGCAACTGTTGAAAGTGGTGTGAAGTCCACAGACAAAAAGAAGATAATTTGACAGCATTAAGCAGAAAGGTAATACGGGGCTGATGGCAGAATAAAGCACTTAATTTAATTCTTCATTTCTCTGAGTTACTCAGGGGAGTGTGTAACTTAACTGCTTGGTTTAGGTGCTTTGCTGACTCGCTGTAGCTGATTTTCCTCATCTCTTTAGCCTGTATTGTTATTCCAGTACAGAACTACTTAACAGTGCCACGAGGTGACTGTGGCATCAGGACTGATGCTGATGGTGCCCCAGTGGGTTAAAAAATATCTTCCTCCAGCTCCCCCAGCAGCTGGGTCTCCTCTTGCTCTTCAGTTCCAATGCCCTGGGATGCTCTTCACCTGATTGCTCTCTGAACTGCTTGTGTGAAATAACTTGGCTTTCAGAGGGGAAAAGGAATAACACACTTGGAGGGGACGTAGTTGAGTCCTTTTGGGCAAGGTGGGACTTGGAACATTCCATAGTTCTGCTTCATGTGGCGTTAAAAAAGTGAGGGGTTGGATTAAAGCAGGTTTGTTTTTCAAGGCAGATTAATATGTAATCAATGGAATTGTTCAGGCAATCAAAGCCTGTGCCCCCGATATTTAATTCACAATTACAACAGGGAAGTTTTCTGACAATCACCATTAAGAAAGTTTCATTTTATGCCACCTCAGTCTTCCAAATTGAATTTTTTTTTTCCCCCCAAGCATCTGGAATTAGGTCTGTTGTCATCAATTGGACAGACATAATTATTTTGGTCATGAGGCAAGTTTTCTGATTTTTCTCATTCCCTTATTGTCAGCCTTTTTACAAGGTTTCCATTAACAAGTAACATGTGAAATATGAGTACAGAGGAATAATACAGAGAAGATTCAGCTTCCTCCCTTTCCAACAACAGGATAATGGCTATCAATGAATCCCTCCTTGAAAGAAGAAATGGAATATGTCTCTTCACAAGTAAAAATACAAGAAAAATCAATAATACAGGTTTCCTGCTAGTCAGACTTTCCTAGTGTCCTTTACAATGGGTACATCAAGGGAAATACTTTAATTATTTTGAATTTTCTTTGCACAGGAAAACAACTGTGGAGAAAAATGTGAAGTGCTTCTCTGACAATTGGTTTTCTGTAGCCTACACAGCAGTAAAAAATAATTTAATTGTGTAATACTTTCTAGGAAATAAATCTCTCAAATCTCTCAGGTAGGGAAGGATAGGATTTAAAAAAAAAACAAAAACCACAACACCCCAAAAGCTGGAATTTATATCATGCTCTAAATGCAGACAGAATTAAAATTGAATCAATTTCTTGTAGAAGTTTTATCCCACATTTTTTTATAGAAAATTCTCAGTCACCAGAATGCAGAGGTTGCCTTGTACTATAAGTGGCTGTGTGTAAGGGTGGCTTTAACTTTTTCTCGTGTTTTTAATATAAATTAAAACCTAATTTATATTTTAAGTGTACCTTGGGAGTTTTGCTGTACCCCTTTTATTTGTGACTTGTTGTGGTTGTCTTTTGCACATCATCAACATGGAGCTTTCCTCTCTGGTGGAATGGGAAAATCTGGAATCTGAGGAGAAAAGCTGAATTTCAGGGGTAAAATATATAAATTTTAATTGAAATGTGGTGCAGAAGGTTATTAACTTTGCTGCATAGGTTTGACTCTGAATCAGACTCTCCAAACTGAACTTAGAATTTTGGCTTTTGGCCTTACTTGTATGGAAAATTGGGCTCCTTGGTTTCTCAACATTCGATTCAAGACATTTGCATCTCTGTTTTTTTGCAGCTAGAGAACACAGACCTCAAAAACTAAGACTAGAGATGATAATTGATTGCCTTGTGTACCCTTTTTATCTCAACTGGATCTCCTGCTGGTTTCTGGCTCGTTTTGATTTTGTCATCTCTGTCAGGGTCCTCAGCAGCCTTTCTGAAGATCTGGTGCTATTGAATGAACATCTATTATAATCATTTATCTGCTGACTGTTGCTATAATTACTCTAAATTGTGTTCCCCTTCAGGTGGAGGGACATTAGGTTTACTAAAAGAAACACCAGCTACCATTTCCTGTTGCTCACACAAAACCCTGCCTTTTTTTAGCTTTGCTGCTGGGTAGTTGTGTTGTGTTGAACCCTCAAAAGTCCAGAGATTGGCACAGACTGGAGAAACTTCTTTCTCTGGCTCTCTGATGGTTTTACTCTGAAAGGACTTTTGCACTCGCTGTAAAATGTCAAAAACCAGTGATATCAGGGAGAAACCTGGAATACTGTTTGTGTGTTCAGAACTGCCAGTTCAGACAGGGGAGATTCACTTTTGACAGCTTAATATGGCAATTTAAAAAGGCTGGGGGGCTCCATAGTTGGCAAGAAATATTTTGACATTATTTTATTTATTATCAAGGTGTTACTGAATCACAGCTTGATTGGTGGTGTTACTTGTCTGATAGCAATGTTGCTTTAGATTGGGATTTTCATTTACATCTGGGCAGGCTTAGGTTTGCTATTCCACCCACTCTGCCAGTACTTTAGGCACTAAAAGTATCTTTTTTCTTTATATAGATTTTTAAGGGAAAGAATATAAGCAATAGAATCGTTGAAACATCAGAAAAGTCATATCAGAAATATCAAAAAGTCAAAGCACACCTAAAATGGCAAAAGGTGCCTCGTTCTACAAAATGCAATTACTTCTGATGGTAATTTTAGAATAATATGCTGAAAATATAGGTTTAAATGCATTTTAAGAGTTCATTTAGAAATAGCAACAATGGAGAAGAACTTTGAGAATCAATCCAGATTTTTCTAAGTCAGAACTCAAGAAGGCACTGGATGCATTTGAACTGTTAACATTCAATAGCTGACTTTTCTTTAGAATGTGTCCAAATGATCCAATTCATTTAATTAAAGACTATGTTAATAATTACACTTGGAAATTTGATTGATTACAGAAAACAATCCCAGTAGGTTTGTGTAGGCTCAGGTTAACTGAGGAGCTGAGCTTAGCAAGGAGAGGTTTGCAGAAGGCAAGGCAGGCCCTGTTCTCCTTTCTGCTGGGCAAATCTGTCCCTTTTTATGTCTTTTCTAGCCCAAGTTCAAAACTTGACAGCGATAACCTTCCAGCTGTATCTACATGAATTGGATGATGGCACTTCAATGAACGATGATCTCGTGTGAGATTCTTTTGGTTCCATTTCAAAGATTTATTCAAACTATATGAGGCTTTCTAAGAAGGAAGGATAAAAGATCATTTTTTTTTTCCCAGACCCTGGTTCAATAAAGCCCCCAAGGCTTAAGCATGTCATTGTAAGCCTGTGGCTGGACCTGTGCTCAGAAATGAAATCTTAACATAATCTTTAAGACATGTATATTCTTATGTACTTTGCTAAAGAATTACTTCAGAGAGGTAATTAAGGAGAAATATTTTCCATGAGTTAATGAAATCTGCACAAAACTGGCAGGAAATTCATGCCTGAGGTTTCTCTTTTCTGTCTCTGGTGATGTTACAAAATAAATATGATGGGAGAATACACTTAAAAGTTATACTATGTGTATTTTGTTTGTAAACTTCCTAATGAAGATATTTGTCTCTCCATTAATTGATATTTTCTAGTTTCCCAAGAAGTTCTACAAGATGTTAAGGGGACTAGAAAAGCCTTTGCCACATCACAAGAAACAGATCATAAGCACGAGGTGTCTGAACTAAACTTTCTTATAAGAGCTTTACTACAGGTCAACAAAGTTCAAGGATTCTTCAAATCAATCCCTTTCTCTTCATGTGCAAGAGGAATTTAGGGCAATGCTTATTGTCCTGAATAAGAAATATTCTCAGAATCTAAGCTGCCAGAATCTCCAAAGCTCGCACTGTAAACATTTCACTGCCTCAGTGACAGCTAAGTGAGGATGCCTTGCTCATTATCCATAAAGAATATGTGGCACAGATGAGCTCAGAATGTAAATTTCTAAGGAAATGGAGAAAATAGAATTCATTTTTCATGCAGAAACGTGGGGTGGGTTTTTTTCATGCTGAAAAGTTCACGGAAAATTAATTAGTAAAAATCGAGCAAATATGTTGTGTTGGTAATGCTGTAAAAGTGCTTTTCAGCACCAAAGCAAATAAGAGAGGTTGCAATCATTGAAGTTAAATGGAAAAAAAAAAGAGAGGAATAAATGGATCCTCAATAGTAACTGTTCATTATAGGCTTTTTAAATAAATGACAGAAATTAGGAGAAACGTAAAAGAAGGATATGTAGTTTACTGAGACGTGCCATGAAATGCATTTGCTGTGTTAAACTTCTGAAAATTTGTTGGCATTTTGAAATTCCTTTTCCGAGGGGGGGGGGGGGGGGAAATAGTTGCATTCAGTGCATCTCTGCGAGCACTGTCACAGTGAAATGTCTGTGTGCACTTCCCAAAACTACCATCCTTTCCATGGCACATTTAATTTTCTTGAAAGATGAGGGATTTACTGCAGTGCAGAGAGGAGCCTGTTTGTTTACTAGTAGGTGAGTTGAGGCAGGCATGATTTAAGCTTCCCAAAACAAGGAGAGGCTGGTTGGCATTTCTGGAGCGGTATCCATTATTTACGTGGCTGGGCTGGGAGGGTGTTGGCAGCAATGTCACAGTAACCTCCATGAATTCTTGATTGAGAAATAAAAAATTAACACTATGGACTATGGGAACACTGGGGTAGAGAGACAAGTCACTTCAAAGTGAGGCTGGTGGTAACACAAACACACACATCCCACATCCCAGAGCAGCATTTAGTGCTGCAGGACTTCCACTAAGGATTAATTCCAGGCAATCCCCTGCCCTTCACACAGAGCTGAGACTGTTTTCTTGGATATTTAGATTTGTCAGGTTGCCTAAACTTCCCTCAGCCAAAGGAACAAGATTCAGAGAAGTGTTTAAGCTACAATTTACCAAGTAATGCCAGCTTGTCTTTTAGCAGCAGCCCAAGGAGCTGCTTTGTCCCCTGTGCCCCCTCCCCTTTTAACCAGGGGTTCCTTTACCTGAGCCTGACTCTGGCTATGGGGGTCCCTGAGTAAAAGGGCACCCACAGAACTGCAGGGATAACAAACAGCCTGGAATCTGAAATCAAATCCCAGGAGACAGCCTCCTTTTATTAGCCTGGGGAATAATGGGGATGATTATTCCGAAGAACAAAAGTGAAAAGCAGAACTCTTGTAGGGTTTGTTTCTTAGTAACAGCTGAAGCAGAAATTTCCTGAGATGCCAAGGCTTGCACTAAGCATCACCACTGTCTTAGGAACTATTGCTGTTAGTCTGGCACCTCTGGTACAGGACTTGGATTAATTTTTTGGTTGCTCCTGAAACGTCACATCGTAACTTGTCCCTTGTTTAAATTAGAATTAAATAAATACCAGAGGAAAACATGTAGCCAACCTGTACCCACAACTTCCATACAATGCAGTTTTCCAAGGGCCAAAGCACTCTGTGCTTTCCATATCAGTGAGCACTTGTGTTCTCCTGGTCCACTGGCTCTGGTTTGGTGTATTCTGTGTTGCTTCAAGTGACGTTTTTGGATTCTTTTTATTTTAAAATAGCAACTTACCACTAAAATCTCCTTTAAGTGAAACTGTATTTACATTTATTTTATATTGATAAGACTTCTCCTTCCAGACTCTGTTTTTTGGGGGTCTTTTCTCCTGGATTATCATCTTGAACTGATGGAGCCCTGTTAATATTCCCTTGGTCTAATCAGGTGTAAGGACCTGACTCAGTGTCCACAGGCAGGAGAGTTTTCATCTGCTTTCAAAGGGGGGTTTAACAAGACTAGATTTAGTTTTGGAATCTTCTGATCAATGGTGTTTAAGGGGTACATTGGAATTGGAAAGCATTTGCATGGACTTCTTAATTTTTTTTAATCATTCACTGTGCATAAATCCTAGAGCAGAGAAACTTATAGAAAAGCTGATTTATTTTTTAATTTCTTTTGTAAGCAGGGAAGATTCCAAAAGACAAAACCATTTTTGCAGAACCCTTGAGGGACCCCACTTGTAACTGTGTTTGATTACACTGCTCAGGTTTCAATTCTGAAACAGGCAGAATATTACCTGTGTGTTATCCTGCTCTTTAACCACACCTTTAAAGTCAGAGGATCCTCTCAGGGAGAGAAAAAGTGTTGCTTATTGATAGTTTCTGCTTCCTAATAGAAGGCTTTCAGTAGTGTCCATATTTAAAGCATTTTACATAATTCATTGCACTGTTTTCTTACTGCCTTAGGAAATTTTAAGCATCTCTTGCAGTGATCTTTCACTCCAAGGATTAAGGCTCTTTTCATATTCATAAACGTGAAGAATTCTAATAACTGTTGTGTCAGGGAGCTCTGGGTAATGGGCAGAAGTGGCAGAGGAGGCTGCAAAGTTGCACTGAGGGAGCATTTATGGAGGAAATTTCAAATCCATTGACTGGCATAGTTCACAGGAAAGAAGGTTTGCAGTATTAAACACAGCCAAGAGACAGGTATAAACCTACTGATGGTGAGAAATCAGGAGTAAAGGGTTTTAAATAGCTTCCATGTGGGTTTGAGACTGAGTGATACAGCCCTTTTATTTTGTATGCCTCTCAGTATTGAATAAACAACAGCTGTAGCTTAGAGACAGATGAGACTTTCTCTTAAGAAATGCTTCTGTTAAGGGCTTTTTACAGCCCTGTCACAGTTTAAATGGACTTTCAAGCTGTGCTGATGGTAAGTCCCCTGTTTGGGGCCAGGATGATGGAAGAATTGCTATCCATTTCCCAGCTCCAGTGACTGTCTTGTTGTCAGAATTTATATATTTTAAAACATGCCTTAAAATTCTGAATTTTCTGACACATGGCACTTACTTTTTGGAGATAAGTCTGTAGACATTAGTGCCTTTTGTGTAATTCATCTTAAAGTAATATCCTCCAAATATACTAAAATTAGTTCAGAGGAAGTACTTTAGGTAGCCAAAACTTAAACTTCCCTGTGAAGTAAAGGGCCTGTGTATTGCTGTGTCCTGGTGAAGTATCTCACTGCTCTCATCATGCTGATTTATCCCCAGCCCCCTTTTTAATGCACTTGCAAAGGTATTGTTGCTGTGATATTTTAAAGAAGAAAATGTTTATTTCAGTTTAATAAAAATCTAACGCAGTCCTCCTCCCTCCCAGTCATGAAGCTGTTGCCTTCCATACTGACTGCAGTCTTTGGGATTGGTGATGCAGTTCACCACAATAATCTCACACCAGTTTAACAGACTATGGATGAGCACAACCAGCTCTGTTAAAAAAAAAAAAAAAGGAAAAATACTTGATTATTTCTACCTCAAAGAGCAACATGATCTGGAGATATACTCTAGCTGTGACTGTCAGGGATAAATAGGCAGCTTACAAATGGCATTGAAAATGGTCTGTACTGCTGAGAGGAAAAAAGATTTGGTTTCTTATTGTTCTCCTAGCTCTGGGTTGATTTAAAAAAAAAAAAAAAGAGTGGTGTGTTTTGATGAGGATGATACAGAGTAATGGCTTTTGAAAGTGCAGGAGCTCTTTTCTTCAAATGTTTGCATTTTAGACCGAATTTATTAGGCTGGGCTGTTCTGTGTGGCTGGTTTTGCCTCGGCTCATGCTCTGACAAGCAGGAGTAGCTCTACCCTGGTGCAGCACAGGCCGGTAGCTCTAATATGTTAACATCTGTTCGCTACAGCAGAGGTACAACGACCTTGGTGTATCATCATTAATTTCCCAAAAACAAACCATCCAGAACTACTGCTAGTAGAAACAATTTGAAGAACATCAGCATATAGTCAAACTTATTTAGTCTTTGACATTGATGGAGGGGTTGTTGCTTTTCTGACCAAAACTCATCACGACCACGAAGGAGGGGCCTCGCTTTGCCCAAGCACCAGGGATGTGCTCGGCCCAACGGGGACACTCGTCCCTGGGAAAGGTGGGAACGAGCATCCAGACCTCAGAAAACCTTCACAGGTTTCTTTTTAATCAGAATGCATGGGAACACTGGCAAAGAGCTTAGTCTTCATCTCTGCTCCTCACGGCCTCAGAGCACAGGTGGATAAATGATGGCAGAGGCAGCACATCCCCCCTGCAATACGGGCATTTGTGTGTGTACCAGGCTGGTTCTTCAGCTCCTGGCAGTTGGCAGCAGTGCAGCTGTGCCAAGGGCTGTCGCTCCAGGACCTGGCCCACACTTTGTGCTGTTTCCCATTGCTGTGCCTCAAACCCACACACGGCTCCAAACCCTCTGAAAACTGGGAACATGTAATGGTGCAGCTGCTCTTCCCAGGGGGATGTGTTCCTAGAATGATTTATTTCCAAAGGGATCTCTAGTATACTCCCTGTAGGTCAGAGCAGGTGGGGGGACCAAGGGGCCACTGATACCCGTGGTTGGTGAGTCCCTCTCACTGCCCAGCTCCTGTCAATCCCTGTGTGGGCCATTCACTTCAGATTTGGACCTGGTGATCCTTGTGGGTCCCTTCCAACTCAGAATATTCTGTGAACTCTGTGAGAGCTGACCCAGCCTGCTGCTCCTTCACACGCATGTGGGACTCAGGTGTCTCCCACTGCTCTTGTGTGCACATGAGATGCACAAGCCTGGGACCTGTCACTGCAGGGACAGTGACTGCTGGCAGTGTCACCTTCCCATGGCCCATGAGCTTGGCAGACCTGGGACATCCCTGCTATGGTGGTACCTTTATCCAGACAATGAGACCTTGAGGAAGCCAAAGGTAATGGGACATTCCCTCCCGTGGGCACTGGCACTTCTCCAGTCAGCTCTGCCTGCTGCCCAGTCCAACCCAGAGTGGGGGACCTGAGGGCACGGGGTGACAGCCAAAATTCATTAAACCCCTGGAAGTTTGCAGAGGTGTGGGCTCCCCGGGAGCTCCGAGCCACGGGTCACTGTTAATGGAGTTACTGGGTTAAGTTCATCATCGTTGTTTGACCTGCTGTTTAGGAGCCTGATGGTGTGTGAAGGCCTGGCTGCTGCAGAGGAGTGATGGTGATGCAATTTTCGGGGCTAATGATTCTGCTGACCTAATGTCCTCATACAGCTGCTTTCTATTACTGTCGCTTAACTGGGACATGGGAGGCTCAAGGGACTGACTCTCTATAATGAGCTGGCTGTGCAATTATGGCAGCTACTGCAGGACACCAGGGCTAAATCTATCTCCTTTTTGCTTCATCATCTATTTTTGTATTATCCTGGCATAATGTGGACATTCCAAAAAAAAAAAAAAAGTGAGTTTATTGCTCCTGGGTGAAATGGATAGTGCTAATAGTGCTGCCGGGTGTTGTGAGGCAGGGATGGCGAGGGAGTTGTTTCATCGCTGGCTTTTCACTCTGTGCTCTTGCCTCCAGTGCTCTGGAGCCTTGTGAAATTATTGACATGTGAAAGAAAATCACCAGAGGTCTTTTTGTTTGTATTTACATCCGAGTTAATTTATTTATTTTTTTCCTTGCTAAATTAAGCAGGGAGCATTAATGTCATTTTTACCAGAATCCATGGAAAAGCTGTAGTGGCTCGACAGTTTACTTGAAAATGCTTTGTTTACCTTGAATTTCAGATTTAGTTTATTGCAGTTACACTCTGGATTTTTCCTGAACTTCTACCATCTACTAAGTATGAAATCCTAGTTTTGGTGAACTTATGGAAATTACCAAGATTAATCATGGGTTATAGTGCAGCAGTACATGTGGAGATTTTGCTAAAAGCAGGGATAAAGGAGACAGCAAAGACCATGTGTTTCACTACGTAAAAACCTGGGTATTTTTTATGGCTGGCTTTTTACGTACTCATGTTTTCTCTCATTATCTCATTAGAAGAGTAATGGGATTTATTCCCAATATTAAAGAGGAGCCTTTTGGCAAGTTCTGTGCAGTGCAGATTTCTTTGTAAAAGTGAATTCCGATTTCAAAGAGAAAACCATGTTATTTTCCAACTGCTTTGTACCAGACACACAAATATAAACCCTGTTTCATGAAGATCATTGTATATATCACTTAAAACAAATTTCTGGGGGCTTGCTTCCCTTTTTGTTAGCTGAGTTTACTCAAGTTACCCTACAGAAATTTTAAAAAAGATGACATTATGACTGAGGCTTCATGCACTGAGTGAATTATCCATGATAACTACTCCACATTTTGCATACTGACTTATATAGCAAGTTTAGTTGAAAGATCTTAAACTGCCAATATTAATTGAGCAGTACAAATATTATTAAGAAGCAGTTAAGGGCAGATATAGTTTTCACTCTAAAATCCTTCCCTGAGTTTACATAAATTAGGAGTAATCTAATGCTGCTATCCATAGCAGTAAATAAACTGAGCAAAATTTAATTAAAGATACCTATCTCTGAAATGTGAGTCTTGATTCCCCCTGTATTCCACTCAGCATATTCCATTCGTGTATGTCTTTAATTTATTGGGTTTTTTTAAGGGGCAGTCGTGTGTGACAGCCACAGGACATTGTTTAGTGCTGTGGAAGTCCCAGAGAGCTGCCCCTCAGTATATCCCAGGAACTTCCCAAATTAGGGGTGTGTGTACATAGATTTCATCAGCTGCCTGAATCTACAGATTTGGCTTTGAAAAATTTAACCTTTTAAAAAATTAAAGCTTTTAAAAATACGGGTGTTTATTTTCATCTCTCGATTCCATCTGAGAGTTCTGTTTTCCAGAGACTCTCAATTTGTCCAGCTTGTTTACTGTTGTGAAGAGGCAAATTGCTATAAATAGACCTCTTAAAGCCTTCACAGCCAGCTTAAAAAAATAAAAATCCAGGATATCAATTGAGAAAAATAAAAAGTTTTATTTCAGAATTTGATCTGAGCATCAGTCAGTACAACAGTATTAACAGAAATGAAGAAAAACAGCCAACATGGCTTAGTTTTGGGATCATGTTCCACCATCCTGATACTCAGAACTTTAGTGACCGTTAAGGATTTGGTTTATAACAGGACATAAAGGGTTACTTGGGCAGTCTAAGGAGTGTGGATGTAAAAGTGAATTTTAATTTGCTTTCCAGGATTGCTTTTAGAAACAAGAAGGAAGTGGATGAAAACTAATGAGTTAGCAAGAAGAACTGCTTTAGCAGGAAGGTGATCTCTCCTGCATGCATATTTTTCTGTACTTTTGATGGAGATATTTAAATATGGTAGAAGAACAATTTAGATTTATAGCTCTATTTATCATGATTACTTCACTAAATTTGGCAAGATGCATTAGAATTCCATGTTTCAAAGGCGTAGTGCATTAGGAAGGGAAGTATTACAATATGGTTCTGCTTATTTTTTTAATTTTATCAACAGTCAGAATGCCAGACAGTACATTGCAATATTACTGAGGGGATAGGCTTGCTGACTTGTGTGGGTTTTTTTCTTTTTTTTTTTTTTCTCTCCTGCTCCCTTGTTGTTTATCACAGCAAAGCAGTGATGCTGCAGGTAATTGTTGCCACAATGGAGCGCAGAGGTAGCGATGAATCCTCAGCATAAGGTTGGTTTCTTTGCAAACCCGTCACAAAACAGCTCCAAGAGCTCAAATTCTGTTCAGTGGTCTGGCCTGTGAATCCCAATCAGAAATCTGTTCTGAATCCTGAGAAGGCAGGCTGGAGACTGCTCCAGTGGATGAAAAACGGGAGAAGATGGTGGGCAATCAATCTTAGAGCCATCCCAACCCATCGGTGGATCCAGAATTTAATAAAAGGTTGCAGCACGGTGATTATCAAATCGTAATGTTTAATACAGCCTGAGCTCAGGGAGACAAACCTTTAAAAGCAGGATTTCCCAGTTGTTCAGACAAATGCCAGCACATTCACAGAACCTTGTGGGGTTTCTGCCCTTGATCTTGGCAGTGAAATCTCGATTATTTCCCTTGTAGGTGTGTGGGTGCAGCACTTTCAGGACTAGTTAAGCAGTGGAAGGGTTGGTTGACCCCGAGTGTGGGGGACAGAATCTTTTCAGATATTTTGTGTTCTAGAAGTAAAATTGTGTCTCTAAATGGAACACTAACTTATTGTTTCCTCCTGTCTGAACCCTCCTGGCAGAATTTGGAATGATCTGCTTGTTCAGCCACTCGTGCCATTTGTTGCTGCAGAAGAGTTCACTCCTAGGACATGAAAAGTAATTGTGTTTGTCTTCCAGCAGCACTGCAAAACATGAGAGGTGGTTTGCAGGCATCAGAAGGTGTATTCTGATAAAATTACTTTCTGGAATATTTCTTTGTCGAAGGAAACAGTTCTCAGGTCACTTTATTAACATCAGTGGTGAGAGAAAAAAGAAACAGAACCAATTCTGTCTTGTCATTGACAATTTCAATCTCATTATATTTTCTTTATGCTCAAAATCCTTTTTGCCTAATATTCCAAACAAATTTCCAAAATCCAAAGTAAAGGAGATAGTTTTCTTCAGCTTATTCTAAATGTTTATTTGCAGCATATTTTTTTTTTTTTAAAATCCCCCTCTCATTTTTTTTAAAATCCCTGCTCTCATTCCATAGGAACCTGGGAATGTGGGAAGATATTAAAGGTGAAAACTGTGTTTTTTAAAACGTACAGGAATTGTACATTTATAAAATGTAATTGTACATTTATAAATTGTGCATTTACATTGCACGTGTTGATGTGGGAAGCTGAAAAAATGAAGAAGAAAACGTCATCTCTAGAAAAATGAGTAAAAGAAAAGGGATTTCACATGGAGATGCAATGGGACAGTTCAGTGAAATGGTTCTGGACTTTAAATCACAGGAATGATGAAGATCCTGGCTCATAACATGTACCTTTCAATTTTTATCTCCTTTTCCCTCTTTAAACTTTGACGGGGGAATTTAATGCATATTTTAAACAAAAATGACATTAAATGAGCTTCCCAGTTTTCTATTTCAGGAGCTTTCCTTATTCAAGAAGGTTTCCCTTATTTCTTTCTGGTAAGGTGTTGGCTTGAGATATGTAACAAATAGCAACTATTTGCATTCTGGTTTAGAATGGCAAATATTGTCCTC
>NW_020955304.1:655728-674154 GCF_003031625.1 Empidonax traillii | reverse complement strand
GGAATTTAATGCATATTTTAAACAAAAATGACATTAAATGAGCTTCCCAGTTTTCTATTTCAGGAGCTTTCCTTATTCAAGAAGGTTTCCCTTATTTCTTTCTGGTAAGGTGTTGGCTTGAGATATGTAACAAATAGCAACTATTTGCATTCTGGTTTAGAATGGCAAATATTGTCCTCTATTCATTCTGGAGAGAGGAACTATGTATTTATGCACCTCAAGATAAGACCTTTCTAAATGCTAAAAGCAGTAAACAGAGTTTAAAAGACTTTCCTGTGTTTGCAGAGTTATCAGCATATCTCCTTTTTTTCAGTATTCATGGGATTGCTTATGTAGAATGGAAAGTTCAGACTCGAGTGCAACTTTCAGAAGTAGTAAAAAAGCCATTTGTAAGGATTTTTTTTTTTGCTGTCAGTCATGCAGAGCTTTTAGCACAAGGAAAATAAATTGCAGCTTCCTCGCGAAAGTGATATAAACCCCCGGTTTTGTTATGTCACAGAGGGATTATTGTGAGAAAGACAGGGATCCCTCAGCCAAGCTGTGATTTCTCTGGGTGAAATTGCTGTGTTCTTAACTAGTACATGAAATGTCAAGGGGACAGCAGGAGCCAGGAAATGAATATCATACTTCACACAAATCATGGGGCAGAGCAAGGGGCTGTTGCAGTGGGATAATCTCCAAAGGAAACCACCAGCCCCACGAAACATCAACAAGTTGTGACAGTCTTGTGCACACCCCAGTTCTCCTCTCTGCTCACCCCCCTGGTTTGTCCCCACTCCCTCTTTCTGGAGGTGGATAAATTGTTTTGTGGCTGGGGTGGCTTGGCCACAGATCTTAGTGGGTTACTCTGCTTAAGGAGCTGGAAAGCTGGCAGTACCTTCCAAGAGGATTTAATTGAGTGATCACACCGTGACACACCGACATTCCTTCAAAATCCTACAGCAAAGAATTGACTTGGAACTGCAGTTCTTTGTCATACACGTTTTACTGCTCCTGTGTCTTCATTCACTCCTCAAACATGACAGAAGACACAGCTGCTGGCCTAGAAATTACGAGTTTTAGGGACTGGGGGAAGGGGATAGGGACTGGGGGGGAAGAAATCAGTCACACAAATAGGATGATAATTCACTCTATTAGGATACACAAACTTACATAAAAATCACTGTTAAAACTTGAAGATAATTGTCAGGTCTTCACAGACTAACAATAGTCAGCTCATTAATTTCATGAATGCTCTTTGACCCATAATGTTAAATTAATGTGTTTTACTGTTTATTAATTAAACATTAACTCGAGGACTGTCATTATTTTAAATAGGAATGCTCCATCTTTGTCTCCACTTTTATAGTGATGAGTATACCATTAAAGATCACAATCCCTCTGGTACAAGGATCACTTCTTGGAGTTCTCAGAAATAACCCAGAATATGTTCATGTCCCTGTGTCCAGCCTTTATCCAGTAGATTTCTCAGCTGTGTAGCTTGGGCTGCTGAAGTTTCTCTGTAGGATAACTGAAGTATTTCACCAGGACAACTCCAATGTGACTGCCTGGTACCCTGCCCTGCTGGTATCTGCACTGCTCAACATAATGCTTCTCTTAGCAGTGTCCCTGTATTGAGTTATTTGTCATTTTGTTTGATAATTTTTCATCAGTATGCTTGGCGTAAGAATGTGCTAATGAAATTTGATAAAAATGTAAAGCTGGGTGGAATTGCTAACGTAGAAGAGCCGGGTATGTTGTCCAGGAAGAGATGGATGGTCTAGCAGATGGAAATAAAAGTGAATTAATGTTAGTAATACCAAGTAAAAGGTCATGCTTCTAGGAACTGACTGGAATTCAACTGCTGAACAGGGATTTATCAGACAATAACTCGAGAAGAAAGATAAGGGCATAATATGTCCAGTGGTCCAGCTATCCAGTGGGTGACTGTAAAGCAACAGGAAAGTACAGCTGTGTAAAAAAGAAATACAGCCTTTGGACATGTAAGGTGAATTATTAAAATAGAAGAGTAATTGCCTTGCAAGGCATTAGTGAGTCCTGGGCTGGAATAGTCACGTTGTTCAGCTCTATTCACATCACTTGCACAGCTGATAAAAGGAGACAGGCACCTCTGACAGGTGGTTTAGAGCAGGATTTGTGGCAGCTTCAGGAAACTCCACTCCAAATTCTGGGGGTTTAAGTTAAGCTAGGTTTGGGTATATCCTCTACAATACATGCTTTTAGTCATTTGCCTCCAAGAAATAATTAAATTATTGTAAGTTGAGTGTAACTCGACTGAGTTTATTAGTAGAAAAACTTTCTTGTGAGGGGACACTTCCAGAATGACCTAATGGAATGTTGGCAGGGAATGGATGTGATGACTTTGCATAGGGTTCGTGTCGGGAAGGAAAAATAATTGCTAATACTAAATAATATCAATGAAGAGGAATAACCAAAAAAAGGTGATAGGTTGTTTGTAAATAACTGGAATTTAAATAAGTTAAGTTCTGCTTGTGTGAGAGAAATTCTTGAACAGCTTCAAAAATCCCATTAGTGACACATTTCAAACGGAGCTGAACCTGGGTTTGAATCAGGTTAAATTAAATAACTGCTTGTGATTGCAGGTGCCCCGTTGTGATGTGACAGGAGTTCATTTCCATTCCTAAATTCCTTTGAAGCAAGTTTTTGATGAATCCACAGATGCCTTCCATTGAACAGCAGCTCTGCACCCAAATTGTCCCCTTTGCTGAGCTCTGTTCCATAAACACCATGCTCTCCTTCCCCTTCCCTCACACAGTCACAGCTGGTCACTCCCTCTCCTGCTCCTGAGAGCTGGGCAGAACTGGTGATGGCCTTTAAAAGTGATGATTAACACCAGTATAAAGAAAGATCTATTCTCCTGCAGACAGCGTTATAGCTGGGTGTCAGTCTGGAATTTGTGAGGAGACTGTTAAGGGGTTTTCAGCCCAGTGAAATTGTGACAATATTGTGACATAAAGTTCTAACAAAGATTTTTGTTTTACAAACACAGTTTAACAGCCTGTTCTTAGTCTAATGACAGCTTATTAACTTCATGTGTGTTGTTTGACCTATAATATGAAGTGTACCTGTGTCTATTTAAAGTGTTTAAGTTATTTTAATATAAATGACAGTTATCTGTAACACCTGAAGTAAATTTTGTGCAAGTTTGTGATAGCAGTTGAATTTGTATCTCTCTACATTTAGCCACCTACCATAACTGAGCTCAGTGTAACCCTTGATTGGCAGAGAGAACTCATTGTTTGTGCCCAGGGCAGCCTTGGTTGCTCTAAGTCAGACCTTCACAGATCCTGTGCAGCCAAAACCTGGACATCTGTGCCCAACAGGTTCTGGCAAACCATTCTTTGTCACATTCCATTCCATAGATGGAGTGTGGTCTTTAAACTCTGTTACTTCCATCACCGTGGAACTGAATCAGCTTGCTTTCAAAGTCTCTCCTGGGAACTGTGTGAATGTGCTGGAATAGCTGATAGTTGCATTACTCATCATCTCTGTTCGGAAATAAATCAAAAATCAGTAAAAATAGAAACATACTTTTCCAGTTCTGTTTTGGGGTGTTGCTGAATTTTTACCCAATATTCCTGAATATTGCCATAGTCTTAATTTGTACCTGGCTTTGCCTTCTGATGGTCAGGAGAGCTGAGCAGTCTCCTCAGTGTGACAGACAGTTCTCTTCAGTTCTATTCCCTCAAGCCACAACAACCAATTGATGTCAGTTACCTCAAAAGCCAATTAATCCCACTCCTGTTTTGTTGAATCAATACTAATGCATTTTCCCTGTAATTTTCAGGTTTTGACAACGCTGGATGCCAGCAAAGCTGAGGTAGGAAATCCTGTCTTATCCTGGTGGAATGTTAAATAGCTGTCTGCAGGTTTGATAGAGGGACCAGCTTGCTTACAATTTTGGGGCTGAAAAATTGAAGTTACTTCAGTATGGCTTTTGTGCTGCTGCTGGTGGTTAATGAGGCAATCCTTGGAATTCTGGCCATGTTACAACAACTTTGGAGGTGACTAAGTCCTTCTAGGAAAATCTTGTCTCTGTGCAGGTCTTTCTGAAGATTTCCATGGCATTGAAACTGTGTAGATCAGGAGGTTTGTTCAGCATGTGCTTTAATTTCCCACCCACAGAAGGTGGTTTTCTGAACTTTGCTCCACGTGCTGCCACTTTTCTACAGAGCAGGTATTGTTTCTGCTCCAGAGCTGGTTCTGGGGGTTGCCTTGTGTTCTGCCCAGCTCCATGTCTGCCTCGCTTTTCTGCTAACATATGCCATGAGCTGCTTGAACAGCCTGGGATATCAAAGAGAAGTTTAATTTTGGGACAGAATGCTACCAGTCAGTTGTTTTTAAATGATGGAGTGACATTCGTGGTATTTTATGTCTCCTGCCCTGGGTGCTTGACATTGCTGTAGTTTAGGTTGATTATTTTGGACTCTCATTTATTTTGTCAGCTTTTCTGTTGTTGTGGGAGTAGTTTATGTGGTTTGAATGGTCTAATGGTGTTCTTAGAGGTGACAATATTATTATTGCAGTATATTTTGAATAACTGATTGCTGAAGCAAAAAGTGCCAGTCCTTTGTGACCACTAACTGTTAGACTGCATTTGTCTCTTCTGAATGTGGCTGTTGAACAAGTCACTGCACTTTTAATAAGTGACAGATATTTTTATTCGTTGCACAGGCCCTGACTCATTTAAATGTAATGTCAGTTGGAAGCTCTGAGTGTTCCTCTATGAAACAGTTCTCGGACTCACAGTAGGGAATTTGTGATGTGCTCCAAAGCTAATGTTTAACTGTGACAAAATGTCTAGGTGACTCTAACTGCTGGAGTCAGATAAATTTTTAATACGAACCTTTGGTAAATTAAATTGCATTATTAAAGAGAATAGATAAACTCTGCTAGTTACTTCAAAGAACAAGGACACAAGTTCACTTGCATACTGCAAAAGAATGAGATTATTCATTTTTATTTAGATTAAGACTGTAATATTAGTGTTCAATTTAGCTGGTCTGATTCAATTGCATACTTGGCTTGTCTCAGGGAGTTTGGGGAGTAGGATTTGTGTCTGTTTTTTCACTGTTGCACTGTTTAAATGCTTGGTGCTCTGATATCAGTTTCAGTTTCTTGTTTTGTAATGGGATTTTTGGGGCTGAGATTTGTCCCTGTACAGGTACTACAATTGATTCTGCTCCTTTATCTCAAATCTGTTTTCTTATTTATTTGTAAAATGTTGTCATGTACTTTTTTATCTTGTGTATATAAAATTCTGGGGCTATTACAATTTTCTGAGTCAGTCAGTTGAGTTGCTTTGCTTGTTAGAACTTTGTTAGTACTTTAATGGTTTGAAAACCTCTAGTCAACCCGTTTGGTTGCTCTTTAAAAGAGCTGATCTGCTGATGTTTGTGCTCCAGCCTGAGAGCTTTGTAGGTGCAGATCTGTCTGTAAGAGGTTATTGGTTGATACTGCTCCTTCCATTCATGAAAGTGCTCGAAAGGAATGCCAAAGTTCCCCAATACAGGAGAAATCCTGATTGAAGGTAAAGGATAATTAAGTGCTTTCCTGAATCAGAGGCTTAGTGTTGTTTGGAAACAGCCTGACTGAACTGAGTGGAAGAACTCACAAGAATAGCAACTAAAACAAGATAACCGGCATTCAGAACTGGCTGGTGATTGTTTTAATTTGGGAGGATTTTCAGCTTGAGGGAAATGACTCCTTTGGAATGGCAAACTTCCCAAGATTTATTCCTGAGTCCTACACAGCACACTGTAGATTAGGCACAACAGTCCAGTTCTGGGGTATTTTTGAGGCCAACGCACCTGAAATTACCGTGTGGATGACAAGACACACAAAACATTTTGTCAGGTTTGAGAAAAGTGGCCTTGTGTTTTGCCTGACTTTATTTTATCTTTATTTTGGGTCTTCATGAACAGTTCTGAGAAAGATAAACCCCCAAATCCCCCTGTTCTGGCTTACCTTTGCATCACATCTTATCTCATTAGAGTTCCTCTGCTGCTTGCTGCTGTAGTGTTTGTGTCACAAGACCTCTAGTCTGCTTTTGAATAAAAAAAGCGCTTGTGTTTGCTTTCTAAAATCCTTTAGGAGAACTGCTGCTTGATTGTTCTTGAACTGTGGATCCAAGTAGTCTTGAAATTTGTTTATTCTTTTTTTTTTTTTTTTTTTTTTTTTTTTTTTTTTTTTTTTTTTTTTTTTTTTTGGTTCTGAGGTGACATAGCTGTGTTCCCTTATTGAATTTTGCATGAAGTCTGGATGAAAATTATCGTGTTTGTGTTACTGTTGAATGATTTAGGAAGATACAAACCAGTCAGGGATTTTTTTTCCAAATGCTGGTTGCCACATACCAGAT
The DNA here is from genome assembly GCF_003031625.1 of Empidonax traillii. Taxonomy (NCBI): domain Eukaryota; kingdom Metazoa; phylum Chordata; class Aves; order Passeriformes; family Tyrannidae; genus Empidonax; species Empidonax traillii. The sequence goes on along the minus strand of NW_020955304.1, from coordinate 667,775 downwards.
GTAGAGAAGCAAGTTCATCTCGAGGAAGCTGTCAAGTGATCCCAAGACCTTCTTTCCATCTTTTAACACAAAGGGGCAACAAATAGTGACAGAGTCAAAGCTGCAGGCAGCAAAGCTTTCGAAAAGTAATTGCCAAATCTGCCTACACTGTGGCTTTAGTGTCATAGTCTTGTAAATATGCAAGTTGGAGGCATCTTAAAAAGGGGAAAACTTGTGCATAGGTAGTCAAATATAAAGATTTTAATCACAAGTTACTCTAGTTTCTGCCTCAGAAATATAGCAGATCCTGTTAATGTTATTACCAAATGGACCTGAGAACAGTCTCGAATACAGTTATACACAATATCATAGATTTTTTCATATAATCCCCTGGAACAACATGATTTGAGGAATGACTTTTTTTTCAGTTCTGCTTTGTCTAATACAGGTACATGGCATCTAGTCCTTTTATTGCTGTTTGTATGTACATTCTTCCCCATCAAAAGACTGTCCTTTTCCAGAGTGTTCTTCTTTCTAATTAGCTGTTAGTATAAATAGTCTTTATGTTGGGGAAAGCATAATTTCTTTTCCTCTTTCTCATACAATTGATGTTAGTGAAATAGAGCACAGAAAGCTGCTTGTGATTCCCCTTTTTCTCTGCAATATTTGAATAAATGACACAGTGAAGTTCAAGGCCTTCTTGTGAGAAAGTGAGAGGTCATGCCTGATTGAAATACAAGTTCAGTGTAACTGTGTGTTAGCTCTCTGCCTGCTTTTATGTGAAGAATGTCAAGGCAGCCTATTTTTTACTCTCATAAAGAAAAGGCTGCCTATATGTCTCAATAAAACCGGGAATCAAAATCAGCTCAAAGCCAAGGAGGGCATTAAATCAGAGTTTACAGGAAAACCTCAGAATGGTGAGCAGACCGTGGCTCTAACGATAGCAAAAGCATGACTGATTTATGCTGTGATCCAGAAGGTCCTTGATTATCAGGAGATGGCATTTTGAAGTCCCCCACTTCCCTTCTGTGGCAGGAACAGGTCAGGCCTGGGGAGCAGCCTGGCTTGGAAAAGGCTTGGAAAAGGATTTCAGCTGCTCCTCGTGGGGGTGGAGAGAGGGGGAAAATCCTCTGACAGGACAGGACAGACAATTCCCATCCATTTTTTTTTTTTTTTCTTGCAAAATGTTTAGGAAAAATCCTCTCTGCTTGGTGGTGCTGTGGCAATCTGTCTGCAGGAGTGATGTGAGCGATGCACACGCAAGGCGGCTGAGGCAGATGCGGCGTGCGAGTTGTGCAGGGTGTTTGTGACGCTGATGCCATGGGGTGTTTATCTTACGCTGACTCCTGCACCCCCAGCTGGGCTCCCAGCCTTGCAGCTCGTGGACAGGCATGTGTCACACACCATTTCCAAGCTCTGATGCACTTGTGTAGGTAAAACACTCACTGGCTCCAGCGGAATGAAGAAAATCTCGTGGCAGAGATGGGCAGTTCACTGCCAGCAGCGTGCGTGGTTTTCCTGCTTTTAATGCCAAAGTGAACTAATTCATTTTTGAAAAGGAGTGTGTGTAAACAGATAGCAGAACTTGCTCAGAAAATAGGCCTCTACCAATATTGTTCTACTATTCCTGGGTGGATAGTTTGCAGTGGGCTCTGTTCCTGGCAGAATCATAATTCTTTCTGCTACTCCACGAGTAATTTTTAAATCCTGTTGGCTGTCTGATTGATTCCTACAGCAAAACTATGATATCAATGAAAACTTTAGTTAGGGAAACATGAATGCTTGGTTGGATGCTGTCAGGGTAAATTGCAGGTGTTGTATTAAAAATCCATGGTAGATAAAAACATGTCATTCAGTCTTGCCAACCTCTGTGTCCTACTTTATTCTCCCAAGCACACTTAACATGCAAGGACCTGGTGTGCCATCACTCCAGGAGACGTGTGTGCTCAGGGCAGGAGACATTTCCATTTCTATTTTCAGGCTGTTTTTAGGAATGACTGAATGAATTCCAGCCTCTCCCTTTGCTGGTGCATCAACACTTTGCATCAGCCACAGCGTTTGACTGAACCTGTGCATTGTCAGTCCTGTCCAGCTGTTCCCTCTTCCCTAAAACTGGGATGAGGTAGCAGTGATCAGTCATGATGACTAATAAAGAAGTAATTTATGACTAATACATTAATGACTAATGACTAATACATCAGTAATTTTTTTAATATTCATGTATTTAATTTATTTAGAGCAAGAAAATATTTGCATTTTACCCCCCCACATACATTTCTATACAAATAAAGCATAAAGCTTTACTCAAAGTCATAGTTATGATTATTTTTAGAGTTTTAATGTCTCTGTAGTTTGTAATAGGACTTTAGAATTTATCTAGAAGATAATTATTGCAGTAAGATCATATTTTTTTTGATCTGTTGAAATCCCTTCAAATTTGGCTGAGTCATGAGCTGTCACAAATTTATATAAATAGGTATTACTATTTTTAAAAAAATTACAATGCATTGATAGTTCTTTATTATTAAGAATATCTATAAGTGTAAAATCAAGAATTATATGTTAAAATAATTTTTACATGTCGAGTTTTTATAACGAGACAGTTATAACAGTTATTATTTTGATGTTGTCTTTTTGGTCATTTCCACTAAAATGATATTTTATCATTTTTCCACTAATATGATATTTTACAATCGTCCAAGCTGAGTAAGGGTCTGAACTAGCACTGAAAGATGTCTCAGGGTAATTCAATGTCACACATGAATCCAGCTGAGCACCTCCCCGTGTCTTCAGATACCCAATAAACTCTTGATTGGCAGTGATGGGAACTCCCAGCTGTAGCAATTATCTTGACAAGTTAATATGAACATTCCAAATGTGGCAGAGCAGGAATTCCTGGCAGTGTGTGCCTGGGAGGTGACCCTTGGACGTGACTGGGGTGCATCCCCCTCTGAACACATGAAACACCTGCCTCCATCAGGATTTGATAGATCCCCCCCCCCAACTTTTATTACCAAAGGCAGAATCCTGACTACCTTTTATAGTTTTAGGGTTTAACCACCTCAATTACATATATATGCACAAAAACTGTACAAAATGGGTGGGAAAGAATTATAAAAAGTTGTCATCCATATTTTACTTGGGTATGAATTTCTAGGGCTGTGCTCCCTCAATCTGAAATCCTCTGCAGTCATTTTAAGCTGTGCAGTGTGAGAGACAGTCTTGCTGGAGCTGCTACTGTAAAACCTAATTTGCTGCATAAAATATGAGAGCTATAGTGAAATATGAGCCTGGAGAGCAACTCTTTTGATCTTGAGTAGTCAAAAGGTTGGCATGTATAATGGTATGAAAATAAATGATGTCAAAACTGTAGGATATAATTTATGGTTTGGGGACTACTTTGCTCATGGAAGCAGAAGCTTCAACCACTGAAAAGCAAGTAGTTCAACAAAAGATAATGAATGGAAATTACAAACTTTAATAAACCCCCAAATATATTGAATCCTGCAATACATCAGCTTAGATGCAACCAGTTGACTAATTTACTGATTATATATGATTAAACAGAGCACTTATAAAATATGTGATTGGAACTTTAGCCTTCATTTTGCATGTCTTTCAATAAGTACTTGGCATTAGCTGTCATCCAGTTTGGCAAGGAGTTGGACACATAAATTATCTTTACTCAGTTCTAGTGACAAAAGCTTGGGTATTGTAAGCTCTTAAAAATGTGCTTTTTCTGCTGTCCCAGCACAGTCTGGAGGGTGCCCAGATGTGTCATGGTGTTTCTAGGAGAGGGATTGCAAAACAAGGTCACAGTATTTGTTGACTAAAATCTTTAAGTTGCTACACCATGAAGATTCTTCTGTGGTTCTGATAGCTGAGATACTGTTGCCTACACAGGCTTTAGGCTTGGGTTTATTTATTTTTTAAATATGTGTGTAAAAAATGGTGCATGGACTAATTAATTTACCTCAATTTGCTTCATTTAAAGTTGCACGATCTTCCCTAATAAAGTCTCTTTGTTTGGAAACAGTCTTTTAGCTGGGGTGGGGATTTGGGAGTGTTGGTTGGTTGGTTGGTAGTGGGTGGTTGGTTTGTTTGTTGGTTTTGGTTTCTTTGAGCCCCTGTCTTTCTTTTGAGGTCTATTTATGAAGTTGTCCTTGGCTTCTCTTTTCTCCTTTTCCCACTCAAGTGCTGCTCCGTGCCTTTGGCCAGGACTCCAAAGCTGTTTAAGGAACAGGGTGGGACCAGAGCTAAGTCTGTTGTTTTATTTAGGCTGGATGTCCCTGCACTGTGGAGAGTGAGCCCTTAGAGGAGAAATGTTTGTACCCAGATCCCCACAACTGCTGAGGTGGCTCTTTAGAATAATATAGACGACAGATTCTGAAATGGAAATTTTCCTTGAAGGATCTAGAGATGGCATCACTCTCAGGAATCTCCTCCCCAGATCTGTTGGGACAGGATTCCTATGAGACTTCTGAAAATAATTAGATTTAATAACGACAACTGTGCACCATTCTGCCTGCCTTTACTATCTGTGGACATACACACACCCATATTGTTATGAATATGTGTCTCCAGAATAAATTTCAGTAAAGTGCATCATTAATTTGATGGCAACAGAAGTGAAGATAAGCTCATCTCACTAAAGGGTTGGTATTGACTTGAAAGAGCGCTTTGTTTATTGACTCTTTCTTGCTTTACTTCTTTGCCTTGCTGAATGATGTAAGCTTTCACTGCCTATAGGAGAATCTGAGCATGTTTTGATGAAGGTTTTAGAGGTGCTGTATTAATCACACTCTTCTCAGCCCTTTTGTTGGGAATTTCAAGAGTATCATACTGTCAGAGCTGTGGATGTGCCATATTGATCTTGGTGATTAAATCAGCCAAAGGAAACTTGATTTCTAAGGGAAAACTTAATATTCTCGAAGCCCAAAATGTCTCCTAAATATTTATAGGCTGCGAAAGTTGATCAAATACCTTTGTTCTCTGATTATTACAGTGAACAGTGACACTTAGTTCAGATTCTCATTATATTGATGTGATGTAGTAATATATAAATTCCTGTGTATGTGTTTTCAATCATTTGAATACGCAGAGGTAACTTTTTTTTTTTTTTCCTATCTTGGCCAGGCAAGAAGATAAATAGGTGAAAATGTGTATGTGTTGGAGCGATAAAGTTGGTTTAATGATTCTTGGGGAAAAATTTCCTGTGGTACATACAGTGGTGACTTGATTGAACAGGACAGAATCATGCAGTTCAATTAATGTGCAAATATGTGTTCACTGAACTTTCATTCCATTTATCACATGGACATGGAAATAGGGTCATTTTTTATCTCTGTATTATGTATATGACATCTTAGTTTGCTTCTTGCATGTTGCTATGGGAAAAACAGCAATGTGGCACACCACAGGCAAAAAGAATTGGAGATAAATTCCTCAGCTGTCACAAACATATTTAAGTAGATCTTTGTTTGAAGATAAATCTTTTCCTTCTGCAAGGATTAACATTCAGAAGGCCTCTGCATGCTTTACTCTTCCCATTAAAATTGTATGCATCCCTTGGCCATATGCTGGGAAAAATCACGGGCAACAATTGTCATGTTTATGAAGAACATCGTTAACAATACAAGTGTAGCCACAGAAAAACATCAAAAGGAAGTTTTAGCTGAAAAGACATCAATAATCACCATTGGCTATTTAAAATGAGAAGCCACCCGTTTCAAAGTAACTTTTTTTTCTTTTTCTTACCAAGTTTTTCTTCCATCCTCAGGCCTAGAGAAGTTTGTCTGGGGACTGTTCTCTTCCTTTTGGCTCATTATTCCAAGCCAAGTTAGCAAGGGTACAGTTGGTTATTCAATTTACAAACTGAAAATCTACACTGGGTAGATTTACTGGAAAGCAGAGTGAATAAACTTCTTACTTTTATTTTCTCTAATTGGGGGAAAAGGTTTTCTTTGTCTTGGTATTAAACAAAAATAATTCACAGCAGCAAGGGAAAAAGATGAAACTTCATAGGTACAATGTAAAATAATGTGATAAAAAAATCCTTTCTTAGGTACCTATGAGAATAAAGAGATGTGGGTAACATTTCCCTTGTTCTGTTCCACTGATAGTCTGAAGTAAAGACCTTTTGGCTGACATGGGGAGCTGTATAAAATAAAGAGCAGCTGAATTCCACGTGGAATTGCAATATTTGCAGGCAAAGCTTATAACCTTTAAACAAACCGCAGGCCAAGTTCTCTGCCATGTAAATTGGCAGCGCTTCATAAACTTTAATGGCACTGCACCTAATGGAGCTGTGCCAGTTTTGAAGAGCAGGGAATGTGGTCTCAATTCAGGTAGAAGGTGGCAGGAGCTAAGGGATAGAAAGAGGAGTTTAAATCGTTAATAATCAGTCCCCCACACTTCACTGTTAAACAGAAAAGGGTCTTACTGGCTTGGGCACTGCAGTGTCTGGTCAAAAAAGGTATTTTATGGCAGGTATTTAGTTCAAGAGCTTTAATTATTATTATAGAATGAATGCCTGCAGAGTGGCCCTCTCTGGTTTGGGTGTTTTCCTGTCAGCTTGTTTTCTACCTTAAAAGCACCCCGAAAGAGCTTTCAGTCTGAAGCAGAGCCCAGCACCAACCCATGGACTGGGGGGAGCTTGGGCTGACATCATTTAAGTATTAAATGGGATCAATTTGCTCATTTACTGTCTGTGAGATGAGTTAATGCAACAGTGATGCCACAGGTGCAAACACAGATATTCTCAGAATAATCTTGCTCTTTGTAAGGGTAAAAGATGCAGGTTACTAATATTTGAAGTCAGTCAGTACTTACTGATATGCAAAGAAATAACCCTGCCCCATCAGTGAAAGAAAAAACCCTATTTTACAAAATAACTGGTCTAGTAGCACTAAAGTGATTGCATAAGGCATTAAAAATTGTATCATGGAAAAATGCAAAAAAGACTGAACTTCTTGTTAATTAAGGCTTGTCCTGCTGCTTAAATTGTGCACAAAATGGGCCAAAGAAATATTCTGGCAGAAGTGAATGAATGAAATCCAAGTGGTTTGGAGTAAAGAAACCATAAACCCCAGTGCAGCACAAGTAAAATGTAGTTTTCTTCCATCAGTACAAACACATTGATTGAGCAGTTAAAGAGCATCACAGTTTTATGGGGGATAATGGGTTTTTGAAAAATAGATTAGATATCTATATTAAAAAAATTATGTATCTATTCACAGGTAAAACAGTTGTGAGCCAGACAGCATTTTAATTTTGGGATTCTTTTCCTAGCTAAGAGGTTTTGGAAAGGTGCTGCTGCCCATTCACACTGCACAATTTTTCAAAAACCTTTACTTAGCAGCAATACTCCCTGCAAAGGTGAATAGCCAGAGTTAGGAGGGGGTGTTTGGGGCCAGTGTGTGTTTATTGTTTGTTTGGGTTTTTTTGAGTGAAGTTTTAAAATAGTTTCCTTTCCCATTCATGTTTGAACAACCATCGTGTTTCCTATCCTTCTGTAAAAACCCCAGGTTTGAAGTGATTTAAAACTGGGGTGGCTGTTTGGAGAAATGTTCATATTCACCAAGGCAAGGAAAAAAAAGAAGTGTTGTTCTCTGGCTCTTCCTTTTCATAGGGAAAGACAGTGGGAAGGTGAACAGTAGTGCCTGTACTGGTGTACCTGCAGTGCAGGTACCTGTGATTTCCCTGCTTTGGCGAGAAAAGAGAGAGAAACTCCTGCCCAGCCTTGCAGAGGTGAAGAAAGGAGACAAATAGACTTGGGAGAGAGACTGTCCCGTTGTGGAGGAAAGTGGGGAAGCTGAGCAAGCAGTGGGTGAGATAGACCCTTTCTCCTTCTCAGGAATGGCAACTTTGAAGAAGGATCAACAAGGCATGGCCAAAATATTTCCTTTTCTTGAGTTTTCCTAAAGATCATAACTAAAATATTTCTCTTGTGGGTGAGGCAACTCTTTGCTTTGGGAAGATCTTCATCTTTCTCCTTACAGAAGGGGGAAGGGCAGAGGCAGCCCAGGGTCTGCAGTAGCTTGTTGAGGCATTTTCCCCCTGAGTTCCACATTTCTCTGCCACTGAAACATGAGTCCAATTTCTGGTCTGATAAAGAGTTTCTAATTACTTGTAGTCTGGAAGTGGTTTATTCACACTGTGCTGAATAATTCATCTATGATGTATTATTTGCTGAATGGCTAACGTGTTCTCCTAAGCAAAGGGTAGTTTGATTGGGAGTTTATGATTCTGAGACCAGGCTAAAGTCTTCAGAATCATTTTAAAGGGTTTCCATAACAGAACAGAGTAACTCCCAGCAGTTGGTTTGAAAATTGCTCTTCCTTGCTGTATCTCATTTTCTTCCTCCTTAGTGCCCTTTGTCCCCAAAGCACACAATGAATGTTGTGTGTGTAGGACTCGAAAAAATTCACAGTAAATTCCAAACCACCTGGAGAAGCTCAGAGAGTTCAGTCTTTTAAATTCGATTACTTTTTCTATGCAGACTTTACATTCTCAGGCTTCAAACATAACAAGAGAATTTCTTTCCTGCTCTGGATTCAGGGAATGTTTTTTGCTGTAAGTCCTCTGGGGAGGCAAAGCAGGTCCCAGCTGAACAGCCCTTCACGTTCAGCATGACTCCTGCAAACATGAAATTGAAACCAGCACCGTGTAGGAGCTCTAGATGATTTATTCTGACAAATAACACAAGGGCACCTACAGATAAACATAGATGATTACATGTTGGGAAAGCCACCGATTGTCAAGAGACCAGAAGAATGTTCTAGGAGGAAATACCTGTGATGCTTAATGAATTTTGAAGCGCTGCTACAAAACCTGTGTTACAAAAAAAGCAGCCTAAATCAACACCAAGAATGTTGCTAAATTATAATTTTTCTAAGAACTGGGTTATGTTAATTAGTTTGGTTTGTTTTGCACTGACTTAACCCAAGAAGCCAATTGCATACTGATGGTAGTTTTCTGTAGCAGATAAAGGCCTAGATTTACACAAACAGAAAGCTAAGGAAAACAGGCAGACTAGTTTCATCCCATCTCTGTTAAACTTTTAATAAGTACTTTATTAATTGTCAGCTGGATGATATATTCAATTATGATTCTCTACTGCTCAGGACAGTGTTTTAGGAGACATGCTACAGAAAACTTAAAAAGACTTAGTGGCAGTGACAGGTGCTCCTGGATGTGACTGTAACTATCAGAAATTTTGATTTATGGCTCTTTACTTAATACTTTAATTGCTAAATTAAAGGAGTCAGAGAAAGTAGTCAAATATGTCTTTTTTAATAACTGTAAGTGCATTATCTTAGAGAGAATGTGAAAGTTTAGCAACCATATGAGCCATTAATTCAGCTGCTTCACTCACAGGTGATGTGGTACCTAATTCCTTATCACCCATCACCAGTCTCAGGGGGACACCCTGCTATAAACAGTGGGTGGCTTCACATCAGCTTCTAGATTGCAAAACTGCATCTGAAATCTCTCTGGTCTCTTAGTCTTTGTACTGAGCAGGAGTGATGATACGGAAAATTGTTTATGTCACCAAACACTTAAAAAGAAAAAGGGACACCCCCCCCTTTTTTTTTCTTTTATAAAATGTTGTAAAGTGAAGATATTATTTCATTTTGATTAAAAGTAATTACCAGTAACCTTAATTAACTCCTGATCCCATGAGTTTAGAGGAGTGCTCCATTTAAAATGAACTATAGCAAAAAATTATTACTTCCATAACGAAAAAGAATCTTTTTTCCTTCATGTTTTCCTCATGTTTAAAGGTAAAGAACTCTGAACCAATAAATCAAAGCCCTAGGAAACCTTATTGCCATCATTCCCATAACTGATCTTAAACATGGCATTTCCATGGGTAGGTAACCATTTACTTCCTACATGAGTTGCTGTGATAAGAATTTATTACAGGACCTCGGGGAAATGTTGTTACATCTATTAAAAAAAAGTTACCATTAATTTTGTGGAATTAGAACATCGATTTAATTTGGCCTCCTTTAATTGATGTGAGGTAGCTGGGGAACGGATGTCCTCACTTTGTAAATGCACTTAATCACTTCTTGCTACAAACCCTTAAACGTAATTTTTCCAATCAGAGCTGACAGTTGTAGGGTTAAAGCTCAACACTAATAAATTCACAGGGACTAGATACTGTACTACCTGCTATCCTTCTGCAGGATATTCACAGCGCAAAGCAAGTCTGGATAATTTTAATTAGATCACCCCACTAAGCGTTCTTTTTGTAAATAAATTTTATTTGCTCGTGTTAGCGCAGTAATTCAATTTGCTGGGGTGTTTCTTCATGGGGAAAAAAAACCACTCCTGTGCTCATCCAGCTGTGGTAAGACTGCAGCACACAGTTATGCACGTGGTCAGAGGGTTTGGAAGTCAGCAGCACTTCGGTTGCCATTCCTGAGGGCAGAGAGGCTTTGGCAGGACGTGGACAAAGGCACTGTCAGGTTAAAAACCAGGCAGTTCATAAAAACAAATGCCAACCCCCTTGGGTTAATGATGGCACTGGGAGGGAATGATATGGAAATAATGACTTTTAAAATGAGCCTGCTTGTTCTCAGCCGTTGCTGTTTCTTCAACATCTCACCCTTTGTTTGGAGAATAAAAGCAGGTTTGTGTGTGAGGTGTCCTAATGACTTACCCCTGATGATTTATCATCACTGCAGAGGATGAGGTGTTCATCAGAGGAAGAAAAAATAACTCCAGAAGTCCTTTTACTCTAGATACTCTAGAATACCACTTTGCATTGAAGTCTCATTGTGAGCCTTGTTTACGATTTCCTTGAAACTTTGCAGGAGAAGTGGGATAAAAGAGCCAAAAAAATCCTTTTGTCTTGGAAAATCTCCTCAAGTAGTCAAAAATCAGATTTCATTTTTTTTCCCCACCAGTGGAGGTCTACTAAAACAAATCCCTGTGGCAGCTTTTTTCAGGCTATTATTAGAACTATAGAAATATAGTACTAGTGAAGAAAGCTCTGGTTGTCCATCGTGGACCCCAGGTGCCACTGAGCTGTTTATGCTTCAGCTCATTGCTCAAGCACAGTTGTAGGGCTTTTCTGGTCAAACTGTCTTTTCATAATTCCAAATCTGATGAATGATTGACTAAGCAGACCTTGAAGCTGGGGCCTTTTGAATATCTAACAACAAAAATCAGCCATGTACATGGAATTGTTCTATGGGTTTCCTCTTTTTCATTTAGGCATTAGAAACTTGTATTTATAGACAAAATTAGTTTGGGTTTTCAGTTCAATAACTTGAAGCCCACTCTGTAAATATATATAGCAGGGAGAGACTTTTAGCTGCACATTTTCTTTTAGAACTGTTTGTTTTCTTGCTCCAATGATAATTTTTCAGGAAAATATCGCAACATTTGTATTCTCCTGCCTTACAAAAAAAGAAATCAAGTTGTTTCAGTTTTATAAATGAGATGAGCAGCCTTATTCTCTGAGTGATCATAACACTTCTCAGGTAAATGCATTACCAGGAACTTCTCAATTCTGAATGTAAAATGCTCAATAGATCAAAGCAATCTGAACACTGTTTTGGCTTACTGTGTAATTAGGGTGTATTTTATCTTTACACCACTCAAATTTTGATTCAAATTTTTGAACACATTGACCACTGTCAACTTTATCACTCTTCTTTTCCCAATTTGCTTTTCACACATAACTTTGAATGTTATCACTTGTCTAGGACTGCAGATAAGCTCTTCTGATGAGTGAAGGAATGAAGCAGATGATGTTTTCAACACGAAGTTATTTTCCTTTCAAAGAGAAGGATTAGGGAATGACTTTTAATCCAAATGCTGTTGATCCAGGCCAGGCAGTGTGGTGTCAATAACTGATGTGCTGAGGGCAGACATTCAACTTTCTCTGAAATATTCCAGCACTGCAGGTCTTAGAAGCTGAGAGGTGCCACGGGGCATAATTCTTTTGCACTAGAAACATATTGTACTTTGCACATAGTTAAAAGCAGCACGTATTTATGATCCCTCATTTAACGGAACTTCTAATGGAAAGGAGAAGATACTTCTCTCTTGAA
>NW_020955304.1:461628-655636 GCF_003031625.1 Empidonax traillii | reverse complement strand
ACTTTTAATCCAAATGCTGTTGATCCAGGCCAGGCAGTGTGGTGTCAATAACTGATGTGCTGAGGGCAGACATTCAACTTTCTCTGAAATATTCCAGCACTGCAGGTCTTAGAAGCTGAGAGGTGCCACGGGGCATAATTCTTTTGCACTAGAAACATATTGTACTTTGCACATAGTTAAAAGCAGCACATATTTATGATCCCTCATTTAACAGAACTTCTAATGGAAAGGAGAAGAGACTTCTCTCTTGAATATGTCACATCGTCCCAAGCCAGTACCTGTCTTGTCAGCATCTTCCCTTCCTGTGGGACACAGTCTGCTGTTAAGCAGTCAACTAACTTGGCTAATTTCCAAACAAAATGCAAGCCATGAGGTTCATTTTGGCTTATTTTGCATCAAGTGTATTTAAAAGAATAATCTGGGAGGAACAGATCATCTGATGTGATGAGAGAATAACCCAGTTCCTGGGTTCTGACAATGTAAGCACTAAACATCTCTTCTTTAAGCTTTGGTACATCCATAAACATTTCTTTTGTGTGATTAACTACTTTTGATCTTTATCTTAGGAAGTTGTATTAACTTCCCTGTGCCAGTGAGGGAGCACTATTAATTTTAATATATACGTGTTCTTTCTTTCAAGGACAGGGAGTTTTCAATAGTGTAAAATTAAGATCATTGTTCTACCATTCTCACCTGAAGTAGCTGCTTTTCACTGTGTTCAGAGGTAACTTACCCAATTGTGTATTGCTTAGAGCTCTCAGAAATCAGTTATAAGTACATTCCCATATTGATCTGATTTAATACAGGAGTGTACAGAAACACTACTGGGATATCATCACTATAAAATCTATCCTGGGGCTTTTATTTAATTGGATTTGCAAAGTCTGTATTTCTCTGGGCTGACACTTCTATTTTTATTCTAAATATTTATCTTTCGAGTGACCGTTTCACTGATGAAATCGAGGGCAGCTTGGGATCCTGTTGTTGACATTTGTATTTAACCTATGACTTTTCGAAGGAAATTCATTAGTGAATATACAGTTTCCAGTAGTTAATTTTACTACTTTTTTTTTTTTTCTTTAATAATGCAGTAAGGCCACCTCTCCTAGCTCCACAGCCAACTGTTTATTGCAGTTTTTAATGAGCTACAACACCTCTGGGGGAAGCTCATCTCGAGGGTTAGCTTCAGGCACAAGGAAATGAGGTGACTCCAAGGTTTGTAAACTGATGAGGGCAGCAAATTCCCAGTTTTAGACAAGCCAGAACTTTGCTGGTGCTCCCTGCCTTGGGTTTCCTCACCCTGCAGCGATGGCAAAGCAGCTCTGCAGCCAGAGCCTCGTGGAGAGGTTTGGAGCACTGTGATGGCCACTGCCCATCCAGCCCTATTCCCTGCTTTTCCTGGCCTCTGCCCTCCTTGAGAGGACAAGAGGTTGCAGAGGTAACACATCCCACGGCTTGCTGGTAGATTTTGGTGTCAGTCCCAGCCCCAGCTGTGCAGATTCCTGTCTTTCCCCTGGGCAGTCACAGAGCAGGATCATGGTACTTTCCAGAGACAGACTGCTTATTCTACCTTCTATGGGGAGAAAAAAGTTTGATGAAGCCAATCTGCCAAAGGTGTAAAATGGAATTTGTCTACATTGCAGAGAAATTTTGAACTGCTTTTCGGTTGGTTCCACAAAAAAAGACGATTATATTCATGTTACATTCATATTCACGTTCTTCCTGCTGCGTGTTCTCAGGGAAGATCTGGCAGTGGGTGTGGTCTCTAAGCAGTAAACTTGTTTGTACCATCTCCTGCCCTCTGGTAGGAAGTGTAAGAGTTCTTAATCACCCTACATTGTGCAGGAGCAAAGGGGAAGCAGAAAGAGCAGGAGCCCTTGGAGGTTTCTCCATACCTGTGTTTGGCACCAGCTGAGTGGCAAAGCTGTGAGGAACCGCCCCTGTCCCACCCCATGCCCGTCAGTCAGGTACCTGCTGCTGTTCCCAGCTCTCCTGAGCCTGCCTTGAGTTCAGAAAGTCCTTGTCAGGCTCCGGGGTTTAGGAAGGGAATGTGCTGTTCTTACCTGCTTTCCCTTAAATCCTCCCCTCCCCTGCCCGTGACGGCACCAGGGAGCTGTTGGGCTCCTCAGACCACGGTGCAGGACTCGGATCAGGCCATAAAATAACACAGCTACCCTTTATCTCTGAGAAATCTAGAGCCTGAGAATTAAATTCCCAGCTCTTAGATCCTGGCTATCCCTGTGGAGTCCCTGAGGAGCGATTTTCCTGGAGTCCTTCCCTCAGCTCTCTGAAGCAGAGGGGAGGACAGCTGGGTTCTCTGCTTTAATTAGACCGAGGAAACAGCTCATAAAAGATGGGAAAAGAGAGCAGGAATCATCCAGCCTTCCAGTGGAAATGCTGCAGGAATAATGTTGGGAGGGAAGCAGGAGCTCTGAATAGTTAAAGGAGCCAAAGAGCTGCCAGTTGGTTTTCTCCCTCTTTGCTATTTTCCCTGGGACCAGTCGGGCAAGGGGCCGATCCACAACACGGTGCCATTTATTGCATTTGAAAGTGGTAAGACTTGTAAATATTTCAGAGGAATCTCTGGCAGGTTTCCTCCACTGCGACTCATAAGCATTTGGATTATTATTACGAAAACATTTGTAAAGTTATTGTGTTCCTTTTCATCGAGAAATGTTCACTTGTGAGTCCATGCTAGGACTGTGTTTTTCGCTGCTTATCTTTATTTCTCCAGGGTTTCAAGTGTTAGTCACCCTATCAGGGCACTAAAGCAGTGCCTGGTGGGGGGGTGTCAGCATGGAAAATGAACACCATGTATAGACTGAAAATATTGGCTTCAGGCAGATATTGGCAGAAATAGAAATTGCTATTGCACTCACCAAAAAAATTAATAATCATAATTAAAGCTAAAAAACTAGATTCTTAATATCTACTGCATTCACAATGTAATAAACCTTCTGGGTGACTGAGGGGGTGAACATATATATAAATAAAGAAAGGAAGAAATTAACTAATATTAAAATATTACCCCTAATGTTTCCTTCAGCAAACAAAGAAACAAACAAATATATTTGCAATCTTCTGGGAAAACTCTAGAGTTAAGTTATAATACGTGGACCATACAGTATACCAGCATAAAAGGTCCAAGATAAGGAACCCAACGTGCTCTTTAACCTGCTATTTAAAGTGTAACTTTGTTTTGGGGGATAGTTAAATAAATTTACCCTGCTGAGCTTGGTGTCAGACCTTGATACTTCAGCATTAAGTGTTTATTGGAGCCTTGAGAGAAGCAGTGTTTTCATCATGATATTCATGTTATTGTGCACTGGCTGCATCTAGAAACTCCTTATCAAAAGTGAAAAGACCCTGCAGACAAAACAAGTTACCAGTTAATGCAATTGCTTTCCCAGTGGAACTAATTCCAGGCCAGAAGAGAAGGAATTACAGCCCCTGTCCAGCTGGCTGCATTTTCCAAAATGGTCCATCTAAGTCAGGAGCTCACCTTCCTTAAGATTGAGGATATCACTGACACACCCTCAGTGGTCAGGTGAGCTTCTTCCCGAGGAACTCAAGTGCTCATCAGGGGCTTTAAATCCAAAACAGTCTCTCTGATTTTCTTCAACCGTGTCAGATTTGCTGTACTTGAACCAGGAACCAGTTTCTATTCTGGAGGCTGTAACCTCCTTCACAGCCCTGCTGTAAAATATAAATCTCCACCTTTCTCCCCCCCATTCTTTCAGAAACTCTTCTAAATCAGAGACGTGTTATCTGAGATAATCTGGATATTATGAACTCCAACTGTTGTAGAAATATAACCTGGTAGGAAATGATTGATTAGCATTTTTCTGCTTTGTGATGCTGTGTGGGGAAGGAACTGGAGGCCTCTTTCCCTGTGTTGCTGAACTCAGATAACAGATGGTATTTAGACATTTGTGTTTGGTATGTCTTGTACTGCATGTTGATAAATCTGCAAATGACAGGACAAGAAATTGTCCAACACCAAGATGGGAATTGTGGAAGGAAGACACTAATAAGTGTGCAACTAAAGTATTTCTTTTATCTTCCAGCTATATTTTCTGTTACCATAGAAAAAATATTATCTCTTCCTATAGAGAACATTAAACTGTTTGTGATCAGTCATTCAGCAAATGTTTCAGCAATCTATAGCTTGTTTAAATTCAATTTAAAATTCACAACGGAACTTTTGCTCCAGTGTTGACAGTTTTAAAGTTCTTTTTAACTATTACAAAATGCCCAGCGAAATCTCTTGGGAATAATTAAATCCTTAAGCTTCTCTTCAGTTTCTAAGCCTGGAACCAAGAGAGGAGCACCCTGTGAGCAGGAGAGGGCTGCCTGTAGAACTCTGCATCATCACTACACACAATGATGGTGAGGCAACATGACTTTCTAGAGGGGATTAAAAAGTGTATTTTACTGAGTTGCTTATAGAGCAATGAGTTATGTAATTGTTCTCCCTCACAAAATTCTTCCCTTTTGAGTCCATTGCACTAATTTAGCCCTTCAAAGCATCCCCAAATGTGTGATCCCTGTGAGGATCCCCGTGTGCCAGCCCCACCTCTGAGCTGTGCCAGGTTCATCTCTCTCAAATCGAGCCTGTGGACACTTTGAGCTACGCAGACCTACTTTTTCAACTTCTGAATGCTTAATTATCCTACAAGTTACTTTTGTAGAAAGCATCCCATCAGAAAGAATATATTGGGATAGCTTGTTCCAGTCGTACCTAATCTCAGCTCTGCCTTTGATGTGCAGATTCTGGCAGATGCTCACACAAGGTCACCACTCTCTGCCACATCTCAGTTGCTCAGTTCAGACAGGAATCTGTGCACAAGAATATTCTGGTTTGAATTCTTTTACGTAGCAAAGAAAAGTCCACTTTGAAATTCTACCAGCTCTCCTGTTTTTATACTAACAAAATACCTTTAGGAAATTCACCAAATTTTTAATTGTATCAAGATCACCTGGCAATCTCTCTTCTGCTTTGCAATTTAAATGGAGAGTTAGCAAAAAATGGAGAGTATTCACAATAATATAGTTGTGGGTGCAGCAGGTGAATGGCTTTTCTTCCACAGTGAAAAGAAAAGCTATTCTATAAAATAGCAGGACAGAGGGTTAAGTAGATATTTTACAGAAGAGGTCACTCAGACAAACTGACAAAATGTGTAAAAGTGACTCTTCTTCGTCACATGTCAGCCAGATTTGCGTAGATTATTCTGACATAGGTCAGATACTTTCAGAATACAGCTGGTCTTGTGTTCGAAGCCATCACAGCTACAACTGTCAGGATGTATCAGTGAATTCTGTCCAGGAGACAAACACATTTTTTGTTTCATAATAATGGTTATAAATTTGGGAATGACTCGAGTTCTGTAATTAATGGATTTCCTTGTCTGTTGTAAGAAGTGGCAGTTCTGTAAGGAGGTGGCAGAGTTATACCTGATTTTATTTATTGATTTAAATGGTAATCTGCAGCTGCAGAAACAAGTATGTAGTTTTTTTTGAGACCTTTTTCTTCTCACACAAGACACTTATACTGATAAAATATTCAGTATTTGAGCATTTCCCCCCCCAAATTGTGAATATTTCTTGTTCTCCTTGCAAAAGCTTTTCATGGGGACACTCACATATTACAAATGGCCTTGAAAAATAAATAAGCAGTGTATCCTTTTGTTGTTTTAAGTGTATGTTCATCTTATCCATCTGTCCTCCTCCTGTGTTCCTTCTGTGTTATTATTCTACAAAGTCAATTCTTCCAGAGAATCTATTTGTTTCTTTTTTTTTCCCCTTGTAAGAAGCTTACAGGACAAAAAGCAATAGAAATTCACCTCAGTATTGTTTTTGAGGAGCTATTTTCCCTCACTACCTTGAACAGGCTCCTTGTATGAAAAATGAAATAGAAGGAAAACAGAAAACCATCTGCTTTTTATCCCTCTTATTTAATGGAGCTAAGTTCTCCTGAAGAGCTCCTTGCAGTATTTAAAGCTGTTTCTGATAGAGTAATTACAGCAGCTGCCTTGCCTGGTGCTCCAGGTGAAGCTGTGCAGGAGGAAGAAAGAGGAGTTTCCCCAAATTCCCGTTGCCTGAAGTGGGGAATGGCAGAGGCTTGGGAGCAATTCCTGAGACAGGAGTTTGAGAGTCACTGCCCGTGTACTGGCCTGTCTACCTGCCCTCCTTGTCTTTTAGGAGAGGCTAAAATGGCCATGACAGTTTAAAAGAGACACTAAAGAGAAACCAGAGGGTTCTCTGTAAAGGCACAAATGCACAATAAGCACCATTAGTCCCCAGCAACGTTTCCTCCAAGGCTGTTCCTTGGCTGGGTGTTTGTAGCACATCATGTCCAGCTCCTGATGCTGTCACGGTGGGTAATGATGAGCCTCAGGGTTAATGGCTTGACACGGGGATGCCTTTTGATCCTCTTCAAGTCTTCTGTTATTCTCCTTTCACTGTTTCCGTGCAGCACTGCATAAGGTCATTCACTTCTTATAAGAGCAGGCACTTGGTGTAAATACCATCACAGCTGGAATAAAAAACACCACAATCTAATATTATATCTCTAAACCAGAGATAAAGAACAGCTAGTGTTGCTACCTAGTAACATGGATATGTACCAGGCATGAAAAATGCTGTGGCTTTTGCTAAATTTCCTGGGTCTAATAATCAGAAATGTTCTGGCAAAGTGTTGGTGACTTTTAGAAATTGAGATGAGTCTCTGGAATATATAGCAATAAATATTTGAAAGGTTGCCATTATTATTTTGAGGAGAAAGCTGTCATTAGAAAATCTAGGGAATAAATACTTCTGTAGTGAATCATAGTTGGGAAATGTAATGCTAAAAATATTTCTGCTGGCTGTGCTCCAAAATTCCACCACTAACATATTCTATAAGTTTACCAGTATCTCAGCCCACAGTCACAAGGAATCAGAATAGATAATAAAACTGCCCAATGTGAAAGAAGCCCCCCAAAAGGGAACCCCAACAGTCTCTAAAATACTGATGCAGCAGAGATGATCTGGGCTCTGCTCTTCTTCGTTTTGTCTTGTCATTCACAAGCTATAAATTGAGTAATTGATTTTGTTTCCTCCAATAAACAGAATCCTCTCATTTTTATGGAATGTAACTTTACAGTTCCCGAAGAGGTTTGGTGTCTGGAAAATTCCCTGCTCTTTAGTGTCCAATTGCATCCAGGTCTGGAATTAACGCCTCGTACTCACATCTCTGAGCAGCTACTCTGTAGTGGAAAGTTGATTTAGGCAATTCTCCCTATAGATTTGTGCATATGTCACCTTTGGGCAAAAGATGAGCTAATAGAATTGAAATGAATGTAATTGGCAGGAGGTCAACCAGGGAGCAGTGTATGTCTAGAGCTTCCAGAAAAGCCAGAGTTGTTTCATGTTGGCATATGACTTGATTAGTATGCAGGTAAGGTGATTGTGCCTCAACAGAATAATTGGATCATTCAAATATCTGCAAACCCTGGTGTATCTACAAAGCCTGAGCAGTGATTAGATCCTGCCTGTTCATCGCAGCAAGCCTTGAAATTCTTCCCACTGTGAAAAACTAATTTTCTGTGGGAATTTATTAAATAAGAAATCTGCATGCCACTTTACCTCGTAAGCATTACCGGCAGAATACAAAGATTTCCTTTGACTTTGATGTATGCACTTCACGGCTGCTTTGATAGCATTGTTTTGTTATTTCTCTGCATTCAGCAGAAATTCCAGCCTCTCTTTCTTACCTGGGGTTCTGGAGAGAGTTGCATCTTCATCCCGTGATAAAGCAGCAGCTCGTTTAAAGAGAAAGGGAAGGAGGGGAAAGGTGGGCTGTGAAAAAAAAGAGACACACGATTGAAACATGACAACACATTTCGGTTGTCGTGTTACCAAAAAAGCTGGAACAAATAGTTACAAGTTGTTGCTTTTCAATCTTCCTGTTTCTGCGCAGTAATTGCTTTCTGCTGCATCGGTGAACAAAATGTATCGTGTCATCTGAGTTTTGTTTTAAAAACGGGCAATGCTAATCTGTGTTAATGAGGAACAACCCGTCTCATAGTGTAGGATTTCTGGGCTGCCCAGCAGACTGAAAAACAAACAAACAAACAAACAACAACAACAAGAAAGGTTTATAAGCTTCCCAGCAGGTTTGCAATGCACATTCCATCCCTACACAGAATTGCTCTGAAGGGCAAATAACAAGGTCCTTTCTATACTTTCCTGACAAAATGAACTCTCACTTTGGAGCCCGTGTCTCAGTCAAAATACCTTTCCAGCAGGAGGATGTCGAGTGCAGTTCATCCCATCTCAGCTAATGACAGCAGCTTGGTTGTAGTGGAATAGAATAGTCCAAATATCTGCCTCCTTTGCTCTGGTTTGTTTGTTTGTTTTTTAATTTTTTTTATTATTATTATTATTTTTGTGGTTGTAAGCCCTTGGTGTCTGTAGTGCATCTACTCCTGGAGCCAACCTAGAGTTACAAACACAGCATCACTTAAACTACAGCGTAGCAGAGCCACTGTGCAAGATAATCACCTAAAAAGAGTAAATCCTCCTGGGTTAAGGAAAAGAGTTGTTTGCAGAGCTCAATGAATAATTCATGGCAAATAATTTTTTTTTCAGCTTGCAGAATGGCTTGAGATTCTCTCAACTGTGTATTAATTATTCAAATGTTTCTGAGAAATGTTTTTCTTAAACTTTATTGTAAATATTGGAAATTTGAGCTTGATTCTTGCCATGAATGATTTAGAGCACTGTATGGACTTCCCAGACCTTAATTGTTTGGGTACACAAGCACCTCTGTGAATATATTTGGTGAAGATTCAAAACTTGTTTTCAATAACATCTCTGCCTAATGAAACTTAAAAACTTCCCTTCACGAACTGTGTTTCTGTAATAAAACAAAACAGCTTTAATTTTTTATGAAAGTGAGCATCCAGCACAGCATAATATGGCTGGAAGGAATTCACTTGGAAGCCCAAATGGATCTGTAAATACTTTTTTCTGCATAATTTACACAGTTCTACTCGTGTGATACTAATCACTACTTATTAGTCTTGAATTTATACCACTCAGTAGGGGAATATTTCTTTGTTCCTTCTCTTAAAAGTTGTAATTATCCCTCCATTGCTGCACATCAGTATCCAAGTGCTTTGAGGATATACATTTGTGTAATGTGACATAATCTTGCCATAACAAAAATCCCAAACTCTCACATAAACAAAGTCATTCTGCTAGATTTTCTTCATTTGTGCAAAAAAGAGGTAAAAGTATGGTTGCCTTGATAGTTTCATATCAGGATGGCAGAGTGTGTGAGGAATACCCGTGTATTTCTCACATGTTACGGTGATTACAATAAAAATGCGCCAGAAAAAAAAATAGGGTGTATTTTTAGTATTTTTGCTGGCTGCTTTGAGGCCCTTTGGAGGAAATGTTGATCAGGTCACTGTCTAAAGTAGTGCTCACAGCCCTGGGTACTGGAAGTGGGTGGATAATTTCTTGCAATGCATTTTTGACACACATTTGATGACTTACATAGGGACAGAAGTGTGTTGTTCCTGTCCTTGCTGAGCCCCACTCGGGTAAACGCCTCTCACTCGCTTTGCCACAGTAATTACAGTTTGCTCACCTTGCTGCCGTTCTTCCTCTCATTTCAATCAGATAAAATTAATCAGCAGTTTCCTGTAAAAAACTGTTCTCTGCTGATTCTGCAAGTGCAGAAGGTCTGTTGTGTTGTGTTCCCCAAAGGGCTGATCCAGGGAGGGCTGCGGTGACACCCCTGGAGAGGGTCCTGCCATCAGCAGGCACTGCAGGTGAGTGTGAGGTGATATCCCTGCTCCTGGTTCAGGATCCAGCGCCCTGTTTTTAACTCTAGCCTAGGACTCCCAGCCATAAATCTCTGATATGGATTGCTTTCAAATGCTTTTGGAAAAACTAAATGCAGTACAGCCACAGTATTTCTCTTATCTGTCACCACAGTAATACCTTCAAAGAACTCGAGGAGGTTGGTTGAGCATAACCTGCCCTGCCCAAATCTGTGCTGGCTGCCCTTAATCACACCGTGTTCTCTGGAGGGCTCTTCAGCCTCCTGCTCTACTTCTCTCCTTCATTTGACTTTAATTAAAGTTAGGAGGTGTATGTGGAGTTTGCATGAAGATTGTAAACAGTCTCACAGTTGTTCATTGTGTGAACAAACATCTACGTGAGGGATGATAAAAAAAAGACTTTCTAGTCTAACCAAAAAAAAAAAAAAGGTGGCTGAGGGAGCTTATGACAAAGATCTGTAAAACCTGAGTGAAACTGTGAACATTAATAGACCATGATAGTTCATTGTCCCTGCAAGAATCAGGATACCCCCAAATAAACTGCTGCTGCTGCTTGCAGTGGCTTCAAAACAAAAGGAGCTGCTTATTAACAGAACCCATAATTAAGCCATGGAATTTCCTCCTGTCAGATTTTATGGTTGGTAAAGTTTACACAGATTAAAAACGAGACTGGACAAATTCATGCAAGAGAAATCTGTCAAGGTCAGTTAAATGTCAAGACACTGAAATGTGAGGAAGCCCTCAGGCGACAAATAACAAGGAATTATCAGGAAATGTTAGCCCTGCTCTTGCACTTCTGCTGCCTGTGTGACGTGGAGCCACACAGACATCCAGGGGGGCCTGATCCAGCCTCTGAAATCCTCTGAGCCCACTGCAGTTCTAACTGAAAGCTTCCTGACCATCTAGACCTTCATGATTCTACATCTCTGCATAGACTGATGTAGATTTGGGACTCTAGTTCTCCCAAGAATAGACATTTGAGGTGGATGAGTGTTATCTAAAAGTCACTGTTGGCCTTAATGCACAGTTTGCAGAAATTTGGCATTCAGGGATCATTGATTGCAGATAGCTGGAAGTTGCTCTAGAAAATACAAATGACTCCATTTTATCTCTGTCTTGAGTTTAGATTTTGTGATTGGTTGGGTTTTCTTGGTCTTAATTAAAAGTTTATTTTTCAGAGCTTTAGATATTTTTTTTTCTTTGAACGATTTCCCCTCACCCTCCTCCCAAGGGATAGAATTATCTAGATCAAGGTTGAAGGAAATATTAATTAAACTTAGCAATAAAATAAAGTCTCCAAAGACAGTTTTGAATTTCCTTATATAATTGTTAAAATGTCCTTAAATGTCATCAGCAAATGTAGCATTATGAGGCAGAGCATGTTTGCATTGTCAGAGTGTGCCTGCCAGGATATCAAAATCTGAAAATCTAGGAGCATAATCACTTCCTTTCTGCTTGCTTGGACTTTTAAGTCAGTGCAGCAATTTAAATGTGGTTTGTTGGTTGTTGTGGTTTTTTTGGGTTGGTGTGTTTTTTTTCTTTTTTTTTCTTTTTTTTTTTTTCTGGGTACTTACAAAAAGGTGTTATGATTTGTTTTATTTTTATTATTTAAAAATTTATTATCAGGAAATACATAGAGGTTGGGGAGTTGGCATCAGATCTCCAGAGCTGACCTGGCAACAGAATTAACATTCTCACGGAGTAGGGAGAGAGAGAGACAACAAAAGAGAGTCTTCTATGTAGATAATATATTCAGTTTTACTGGTCTTGAAGCCCTGAATCAGAAAGAGAAGTGGTAAACAAAGAAAATAAGCAAAACATCATGTACTGCTCTCTGAAAGGGAAAGGCTTGAAATATTTAACTAAACAATGGAGCTTGGGCTCAGACAGTGACATTGATTCCAACTGGCCATTCCCGAGCATTGGCAAAGACTGCACAAGTTGTGTTTTTAGAAGTATTTTATAAAAGCAGTTGATTTTAAGGGACAGCTTAAGGACAGCTTAAGGGACAGCTCATGAACTTCAGGATATGAACTTAAGCTCGTGAACTTAAGCCCAAAAATTTAGCATAGCATAATCTAGAACTTCAGCTGTACTGGTAGCTTGACATTTCTCGTTCTCTCCAGCCACTGATCACCTGAGACCTGAAGTCAACTTTTAAGTCCCAATGCCCTAAAATGGGAAGCAAAAGTAATAATAATTAGAGATAATTATCAGTGTGATATTAGAGGAGTAATACCATCTTGCCCAACTAGAACTCTTTCTTTGCATCTGTGTTTCAGGAAGTTATTTGTATAGATGAGTTAGGAATGTTAATGGGGAATGAACCTTCAGTGTCCTGCCCAGTCACTGACACTAAGCAAGGACAAGAGCACCTAGAGCTGTGTCCTGATGGATTGATCTAATGTGGGAACACATTTTTCTTGGTGTCAGGGGACAGTAAGTGTAGCCTGAGATAGTCAGTGACTGATCACAGCTCCTGATCACAGTGGTCACAGAATCATTTAGGTTGGAAAGCACCTCGGAGGTCATCGAGCCCAGCCTTTGGTCAGACATCACCTTGTCACCACCTCGTCACCTACTGAGCAGTGCTGAAAGCAGCTCTGTTCACTCTGCCAGGGCAGAGAAATGGGTAAAGCTGAATCATTTCTGATGTAAAAAATGTGCTCATGGAAATCAGAATTTGCTCACTGACAAACCACAAGCACGAAGTGCAGATATCTTCATCAGGGGGGTTACTCGTTGCAATTTATCCAGTCAGCTCTAGTCATTTATTACCACGAGTTAAAAAACTTCTAAATAGAAAATAAAGCAAGTCTTTGTATTAATCCCACGAGATGCTCTTGTTTGACAGTTTGTATCATGCTAAAGTGATGCTTCAGTCTCATCTCAATAGATGTTGATTTTAACATAGGTTCCAGTGTGAGGGTAATTTCTGGAGGCACAGTTATATCCTGAAAGGCACAAGGAATTCCTGAGTTTCTGGCTGTAATTGGGCAGATTCTGGTCAGGAGACATGGTTGTGCTGGGAAAGGACAAGAGTTGTCCTGGTTTCTGAGAGCACAGACAGGGACAAACCCCTGCTCTGGGAGAAAAAGAGACACTCCAAGGGAATCAAGCAGAGGGCTGAGGAATTAAGAGTTCTGGGATAGTTTTGATTAGAGAGTAGAACAAATGTGCCTAAGGGAAAATAAAACAGTAGGAGAATAAATGTGGCTGTGTCCATTTCCCTATTCACCTACATAATTCACTGTATCCCAGTGAAATCCTTGGAGCTAGGGCTGGCTCTCTGTGCTGTCACAAGTGCAGATTCCCAGCAGGAATGTGCTGATTCCCATCAGAAAGGAAAATCCATATTTTTGGGGGAACAAAAAAAAAAAAAATATATTTGAGTGATTTTTTTCCTCCTCTTTTGCTAGTGGAATAAGGTGCCTGATCACTTACTCTCTTTCAGCATTTAAGGCCTACAGAATTATTCTGAAGATTTGGTCCTATCATTTTTTTTAATTAAGCACTTTAGAAGTTCAGTGAGACTGAATAGCAGAGATGGGAAAAGCAGAAGTTTGAAAATGAATCGACAATTATTCACGGGTCATGCCTTCCCAGATTTCAGTTAATCAAAGGCCCAATAAAAGCACACATTGTAAGGTGGTTCATTTTTTATAATTTCTTTAACTTTTTTAATCTCATTTTTAAAATTATAAGAGTCATTATGAGACTAATTTTGAGATTCCCTCCAGAGTTTTCTTAATCAGGCACATTTTATTCTGTCTGTGATAGTCATGCATTAAAAGTCACTGAGTAAAGTAGTTAAATACCTGTTCAAGAACACACCTCTGGCTGCAGAAGTGTTCAAAGTGCACGTGTGCAGAACTGAAGTGCAGTGGCAAATTGGGACTACAACATAATATTGTTACTTTCTCCACAATATTATCATCTAATAAACTGAATACATTAGGAAAGTCTGCTCAGAAATTATATTATTTTGTTGTTATGTAGATTATCTTAAATATTTTCTAGGATGCTGCAGTAGATGAGATTTTAATTTTTAATTGTTAGTGCTCTCTTCTTCTGTTCTAAAATATAAGGACAAAGAGTATCATTCCTTTCACAGGAGACATTGCCTGGCTGAGTAACACAGAAACCACAGATTTGTGATTCTATATTCACTGAGAAACAGTAGGTTTTAGCACACTTTTGATTTTCAAAGCGTTGTGAATGAGGACAAAATTCAGATTAAGAATATTGACTGAGCTATCAGTGCTTTCGAGCTTGCATTTCAGAAGGTTATTGAGAAAATTCCTTGCATAAATAAGGCCTGAACAGGACTCTAGTTGCTCTTTCACATCATAATCCCCCCTGCTATTTCATGCAAACTGGTTTGTTAACTTTACTGGGTAGCCTAAAGTTCTGTTTCAAATACTTTCATTTCGGTCCTTTAACGTGGTAAATCTCAGTTTTCAAGTTTACCAAGAGTTACTGGCTGATAAGCAAAAAATATTCACTTAGATAATTAAGAATACATATTGTCTGGCAGTCCTGTCACCTTCCCATTGCCAGATGATGTTATATACTACACTGGTAGCACAGGATGCACCAAGTTCTGCAAGGGAGTGTTAGATGGAGCAGAGTTTACACTGCTGAAGGATGCCCTGGCTGTGCAGAGTTCAGGGACTTGGTAGGAGAACACAGCCTGGAGCTCAAACCAGATCCCAGAGCCATAATTGTGATTAAATTGAGTTGCTATTAGAGAAGTGGCTCAAAATCCACTTGGAAATTCTGTGTAGATACTGAATAGCATTCGAAATAGAGAGTCTCTGCTTTAACTTTTGCTGAGATATAAGCTGAAATTGTAACTTTTCAGCATTAAGCCCTGTAGAATCAGATTGGAATGGAGACATAGAGTTGTTAGAGCTGTGACAAGTAAAACAACACAGCAAATGCCACCTGCTTGTTACTAACTTGTTACATGTTATAAGGACAAACAGTGAGTTTGAAAACTTCCTTTGACAGTAGAACCCCAGGTCAATGCAAATGACTTTCACTGGGACATGGAATTTAAAACCAGACAATCTGTAAAAACAAGAACCCAGAGTTCCTGAGGCAGCTTCAAAATTCTGAACAGTGTCATCCCCAACTCAAATTGCAGATGCATAAACACACACAAGGAAATTGTGGTGTGTCTGAACAGGCTGCCTGTAGTCTACCTTAAGAGATTTCAAGGAGCAAGGTAAATCAGCTCATTTTTCTAGGTAGGAAACTGGCTTTTCAGATTGCTCAGCTCCCCACTGTTTCTCTGAGAGAGATGGAAATCTGCCCGCTCTCTGTTGAAGCCTCATGTGAAGCTGTTCAGTATTCAAGGGGGTTGTTTGGGTTTTCTTTAACCTGGTTAGTTTGTGGAATAGAACTTGAATTAATCGAAAATATTTTCGCTCTTTGGGCTGTGTTTGCCACCTTCTCAATGTCCTGTGTTTAATCAGCATTAAGGGTGTCGAACAATGTTGGGAGGTACAACAAGCTCAGGACTCTGGAGCTGTGCTGTTCAGGGGGGCAGGGGTGACTTTGCCCTCGCTCCCTGCACTCCCACTGCTCACTATGAATGTGCTGCATAAATAAGCACAACTCTATCTTGCCACAGTGATTCCACAGAGATGCTGGAGTGCAGAAGTTTCTGCATCAGCAGCCCGGGATCATAATAGGCTGCAAGGTAAATTGAAAGCTGTTCACTTCTCTTTAAACTGTTGTGTTTGGGTCCTGATGTTCTTCACAAACAATTAAATTTAGAACCATCTCTGGGAGAATTTGCTCTCTTCCAGAAATGAGTTAATAAGAATTTTCAGTTTCTTGTTGTAAGGCTTAGGCAGAGCTGGAAGCAATGAGAGCAGAATTGAGTCGTGTGTAACTCAGCACAGTCTCTCCAGCTCACTGTGCTCTCTGGGACATGTAAAGGAGGCCATTCCCCATCTTTTCCTCTTGTTATCCAGCATCTGACCTTTAGGTGAATCCCCAGTTCTGGTGGGATTGACTCCATATGTAATGAAATCATTATTATTATTTTAATTTCTATAAAAGAGCTGGGGACTGGAGTAGGTGACTGATAACATACCTACTGCCTGCCCCTTCTCAGCTCTTTTGGTAATACTGATCTTATGGAGACATTCCAAAACTGCATATTCTTCACCTGGAGCATTTTGCTGTCCTTAATGTACTGCCAAAATTGCCCTCTTACTCTGGAATCTGAGATGATGGTCTTTGTTAGGTGACAGATCACCAGGCTTTGAGGACTCAGCCATTTCATTCAGCATGTGACAAATTTTACTTTCTTATGAACAGTTTCAGGAACAGTTTCCACCTGAAAGCAAACCCCAAGGCGTGCTGGTTGATTCTGTGCTACGGTGCAAAGCCACAGCTAATCAGATGTTCCCTTTACTCTCACAGACACAGCATTTGGATCATTTGCTCTGATCCTTTTCTTAATGTTTAATAAATTCTTCACTGTTACACTTTAATTCATTAACTCCACTTTTGCAAGGATCAGCTCAGCTTTTTCCAGCTGTGTATGTGAACATGAAAGAATGGAGCCAAGAAGTTTGATTCTTTCAAGTCCCAATCCCAGATGCCTCCACACTAGCTTGAGGATCATTATCCTGCTGTAGTAATTTAAGCACCTTATTGCCAGGATTCTTTCTAAGAGTGCAATTAGAAACTCTGAGCTGGTGATCTAAGCTGAGCTTAGAGAAATTATAACCTTGTGCCTTTATTGAACTTTTTCTGAGTGTATTGATTTAAGAAAACCCAAATTTCTGGGGCTAAGAAAAGACCTGAGAATAAATATACAATTAGGAATGTCAGTGTTGGGTAGGGCTGGGGAGTGTCAGGCTTTGTGATGGGTTCTAGTACCAACAGTCACTGTGTAGGAATGCCTTGGGCTTAATTCAGGAGTCAGATGCTATAGTATTCTCTAGGATTGACCTCTAAAGTGTTTGGGTTTGGCAGCTTCTCACCCCTCTTGTTTTGTAATTTTGAAACGTTTATTTGCATTATTAAAATGTGCAGAGCAGCTGATTCTGAGAGATAACTCCATTGTGAACTTGCAGAAAACCAGAATGGGAACAGAAAAGGAGCTGCTTTTTCAGGAATGAGCTCCACAGAGCCAGGCCAAGAGATCCTTGGGGTGGTCTCTGATCATCTGCACAAATCTACAGATTTTAAAAATAAGCTTAAAATACTCAGGAATTACTAGCAGTACTCTGTGAGAAAATAATCTTTAATCTTGTTTGCTGGAACCTGTGGTGCTTTGTCATTATAAAATCCTGCAGTGGGATAAATGCCATGAGCTGCCTTAATGTCTACACATATGTAATAATACTTAAGCAACATGCGTATATATATTTTTATTGACCTGTTCTTCCAGCTCATTAAACGCAGCTGTCACTTACTATCAGGAGATAATGCAATGAAAGTCATTTGGAGAGGGAGATGATTGGTTACATTAAATCTACCATGTGTTGTTTATTTTGCTCTGTAAAAGAGAAGCCATTTTATTGCAGACATTTGCCAAACCCAGCTATTACTAAGTCGAGGGAAGAGAGAAAGTGATAGAGAAGTGTAATCTGATAGAGCTAGTTGGGGAAAAAGCTTTTTTTCTAATGTTGCTGGATAATAATAGGCATCCTCCTGTCAAAAATTGGAGGAACAATACAGAGAGATTACCTGAGCTGT
This sequence comes from Empidonax traillii, assembly GCF_003031625.1. Lineage (NCBI taxonomy): Eukaryota > Metazoa > Chordata > Aves > Passeriformes > Tyrannidae > Empidonax > Empidonax traillii. Next base: position 638,081 of record NW_020955304.1, on the reverse strand, counting down.
CTTCATTTTCAAAGGCATTTTGATTTCTAGCCCACGTTTACAGTGAATGTCTTTTAATGATGTTTTTGTGTCCTCTGATTGTTTCACTCCTTGTAGGGGAAATACAGATCAAGGTATGTGTTACGCATCCAACTCTCCTTCTTTTTAAAAACATGTTGAGGTTCCTTATTCCATGAAAATTTTCCATCAAGTTCCTTAAGTTATCTTGTCATATGTCCTTGGGAACCACTGCAGTTGATGACTATGAGATGTGTATCCCACATGTAAAATTAAGGGTCTAAAGGAAATGTTGTCTCTCCTTGGTGAAGTCATTGAACTTCACTGTGCATCAGTTACTTCCAGAAAAACTAATGACAGTTTTACTTTTTAATGGAAATTTTAATTTTTGAGTCAGCGTTCAGGGAACTTTGAGGTCATGGATATAGTTTATGTCAACATAAAGAATTTTTGGAAGAGATCCACTGTAGTAGTCACTATACTTTCATTTATTGCCCATTAAATCAATTAAAAAATTTAATGCTGACTTCTGTGAGGGAACTGGTTGTTTCACAAAGTCAGGTTTAATTTAGAGGTGCAGGTGTATATCTGAAAGGACAATCTACAGTTGTAACAAATGGATTTAATGCTGCAAAGAAAGGGCAAGGGAGGCCGATGGCTCTTCCTCCAAAAGCAGGGCACTGAGTGTGTCCTCTGTGACACGTCATGCTCAGAGCTGCCCTACGTTTGTACTTCATCCCCTCTGCCCACTTGAGAGTTATTCTGAAGAACTGTATGAAAATGGGCTTATTCTTGGACTAATAACTTCCAGATACAGAGTGCTGTCACCAGCTCATAAGGATGACCTCCAGAGCTACCATAACGTAAAGTGTTGCACAGTGGATGCAAATGTAACTGTAACACCAAAATCTTTATATGGAGAAACACCAGAATTTTATACCTTACTTTTTTTTAACTGGTTTGCAGGTGCCTGTTTCTGGTAGAGCAGTGAGAGAACAGTCTCTGTGATCTGTTTCCAAAGACATAGAAATAATAGCTGTTAGTTAAGAAAAAAAAAAAAAAGGGGGATATTTGGTTTCACTCAAGCTACACTTTCCCAAAAAAATGAAACACCCAAGCTGTTAGACACCTTAATTTCTAGCAGGGCTGCTTCTCTTTGCTCCTAATTCCCATAAAAGCAGAGAAAGCAAAATGCCATCAGCACCAGAGCAGGGCACGGGCTGCACATCATTTATACAAGGAGACATTATGTCCCGGGGATGTTACAAAGAAGCAGCTGATTGAAGCATTAACGGGTCTTGAGTCCTTTCCCGTGACAGACACAAGGTCACAGCACTGGCTGAGTGACTGAGGAGTTGATACCTGGTGCCTCCCCACCCTTGCTCAGTGTGCCTTAATCCACTGACTGTAGTACTCCGTCTTTTTTTGGAGGGGGAGGGAGGTGAAAACAGCCTAAAGAGATGAATATTTATGCCCATATTTCTGTAATTTAAATTCCCTCATTGAATCCAGTACGTTCAGCTTCCACCGGTGGGAGGATCCAAATCTGTACAAGTGCAAATGCTGCTGGTGAGAAAGCTTTCTTCACCAAAAGAAAAAGAAATGGAAGCAAACCTTGTGCCTAATGATGATGAATATCACCAAAATGAGCGCATTCAGGGGAAACAAACACTCTTAAATGCTCTGTATATATTATCCCCATGTTTTTTCTTTCAGTAAGCAAAGGAAGAAGCACACTGATGGTGCCTAATGTACAGCTACATATGTATCTCTATATATATCCTGGGAACACTGGTAAATGCTCTTTCAAAATGATCATTACCGAGCTGCAAGAAATTGGTGGCAAGCCCAGCCTGCTTACACAGGAGAGAGGGCAGACAGGGCAAAAGAGAGAATGTATTTCATACCAGCTTTCCCTTCTTTAGTCTCCAATTAATTGCACTTAAACCAATAATCCAAGAGAGAACAACAATCATTTGTTCTGCAATACATGAAGTGGTTTTCATTAAAACCACAAACCAAAGCTGGGCTTGGCAGGGAAGGCCCTGACAGGGCTGCAGGGAGGACAAAGCCAGGAGGCTCCTGGCTGACCTGGAGACTGCTTGGGCAGCTCAGGCTGCGTGTCCTGAGTGCAGCAATCCAGAAGGGTTGCAAGGCAGGATTATCAGAGGGAAATGAGAAGCTCTGCTGAGTTTATACTGATGCCCTGAACATTTCTCTCTTTCAATTTTTATTTATCGTCTGCTCATTTAGTCTATAATGAACAACCTCATATGTAACCTCATAATGAAAACATTACAGAGTATTTCATGCTTAGCTGGAGCTGAATTTGTCTCTTTGTTTAACCAAGACACACATTTGTAGGGTTATTAGAAAATAATGCATCCACTGTATATTTTAAAATAATTGCCTGACATTGATTTTGAAGCGATGAAATTTATCAGGGAATAACACTAATGATGTTATTGATAATGCAGACTCATTAAAACAGCTTTTATCATCAGTGACAATTCCTAGGAGCCACAATTTTGCATTAAGCCTGTGCACCAGCCACCATATAAAATCAGTGCAAAAACACAGACGTTGCCTCATAAAGCTTATGATCTAAATATAAGATAAGAGATGACAATAAGATGTGGCTGCAGTCATAACACATCTCCAGCCTCACACTTATTAACTGGGAAGGGCATTGCAGCCAAGGTGAATTATAAGGGGAAAATAAGTGAGGATTGATGGGTCCTTTTTATTATTATTATTATTATTATTATTATTGCAAGTGGGGAAGAAGTTGTAAAAGGGTCTTTCCTAAAGTCAAGCGCTGGGTCGGTGGGCATTGATACATGCACTGATCTGGGGTAGGTCACCTGTCATTCCTGAATAACAGGAGAGTTCTTGAGCTCTCAGATCTGCAGGGACCTTTCTGCTGACTGGCACAAACAGCTCATTAAAAGCCAGTCATTGGCAATCATGGCAGGGGATATGTCTGGTGCCTCATCTGAACAGTGAGACTGGGGAATGTTATCACATTCCACAAGTGCCCAATATCTTCAGGGCTGTTGTTGTTTTTAATGGAACACAGCATATACAAGTGACCTACAAAATAAAGCTGGGTAATAAGGGTTGAGTGACTGGCCTGACCTGGGAGTCCTTCTCAGCCAAGGTGGGGCTCGTTCACATAGAATTTACATAAACTAATGGTGTGTTCCCAGAAATAAGATTATAAAGCAGGGTTATAAATAGTTACATTTCAAGCCCCTGCCAACATGCAGTGCTATGACAGATCCAGTGACCTTCCTGTCCTCGGGTGGTGGATTTCCAAGGCACATTCAAACGTTTCTCACAAGGTTCACGTGGTCTCTGCTGCCACAGACCTGTGATCTTTCCTGGGTAGGCTCCACTGATGTTAATTTTTGATATTCCAGATGTTCCACTTTCCAGATTTATCCCTATTGCTGGCCCTGAAAACATGAATTTTCATTGTCTTGCTCAAACCTGTTTAAGGAGTGCTGCTGGCAGCCAAACATCCAACTGATTTACTGCACAGCAACAGCTGGAAGAGGGGGTAAAACCACAGTATGCTGGATTTTGAGACAAAAAGATAGCACTGTGTCAGGATATTTTAAAATTCCAAGAAGTGAGCTTGCTTTAAGGTTAAAATGGATGTTTTAAAACCAAGACAAGTCATCCTGGTAATGGTCTTCCTGAAAGAAATGCTTCTGAGTGTGAGTGGGAAAAGCTGCTCTTCATGAGATGCTCTAATGCTCAAATGTTCTCCCAAAGCATCTCAGTTTTCAAGAATTTTTCATGAAAGTGAAATGCCTAGTGAAAATGTGCAAAATGAGAAACATATTTTTCCAATTATTTTAATACAATCATGCTTTGCATCACACAAGCAGAATACTAATGTTGTCAGAAAAACAACAGTAAAAACAAACATCCTTGTATTTCGAACAGTCTGGGTGGGGTTATTCCTGATGTTTAAAAGTTTGCACTGTGGTATAAGAAAGGTAATATCACATCACACATTAAAAGGCTCAATAAATGTATGTTCATCACTCAATAAGAAATTAAAGACAGACCTTAGAGGAGAATAAATAATTTAAAAAAAGAATCTTATGTTCATTCCAAATCTGTCTAAACTGATGCATTGTCACAGGCTTTTAATGGGTCCAAAATCCCTGGAGGCTTCCAGACTTCACGAAACTGGAATGAATCTGATGGAGGGGCTTTCAAATGGATTTGTAAAGGTTTCAGGAGTCTCCTGTTATTCATATTACAATCCTTGCCAGCTGTTGTAAAGAATTATTTGTTTTCTGGTTTAGTTTACCCGGTCTGAGACAACATGAATTCAGTATATCAGAAGTTTCTCATTAAACATACTTTGTTTTCGTTGTATTTCCCATTTTTTGCTAAGTAGGAAGGTATGAACTTTTCATCATGAAAAATCAACATGACCTTTTGCAAAAATGAGGTGAAAGCATTTCAGCGCTTGGATGTTCTGGCATTTCAGTAAAAGACCAAATGAATTTTAACACATAATATATCTTAAAATTTGAATAGTAACATGAATTGCTTTCCCTAACTTGGCTGGAAACTTTTTCATGTGCTTTGAAGTGATCATTGGAGTGCATCTGAGTAATCATAAAAAAAACTTGCCTAGGAAAAAAAAAGGGGACATTTTAGGTAAATTCCTTTTTTGTTAATGCCTTGAAGGCTTCTCTGTGGTATATAATACATGATTGCTGTTGATATTTTTATTTGGTGTTTTCAAGGTGTGAGGAAGTGCTTCTTCCAGCAGAATTTCAAGTATGTCATGGACTGTTTGAAAAATTTTAGGACTAGGAGCTGATGTGACGGGCAGGGTCATTACAGATCCTGCCTAATAAATGTTGCTTCCATGCTGCAGCATGGAAAAGCCATTGCAGATAGCTCTTAGTGTATAAACCACTAGTAAACAGCATCACTACAGCAGCAGGAATTGCTGCTTCCCAAAGGATTTGTGGCTTAATAGGAGAAACTGTTGCACACAATTTTGACTTTAGCAATGTGACTTGACCATCTGGTACCCAAATAGCTGCTGAGCTGAGTAAAGGTGAGGTCATACCTGTGCGCGTCGCTGGGCTGGAGTAAATGGGGGTTGTAGAGCAAAGGAGTTCACCTACACAGGGCCAACAATTCTGCTGTTTCTAGGTAGGACAGCTTGTCTGATAGTTATTTGAACAACTGTTGTATACACCAAATAATAAGAGTTTTTATATGTTCTTCACCTGGGCATGGTTCAGATTACCTGCTCATAGCTGAGCTCATTTCGAGTGCAGTAAGATGTGTGAGACTTTCAGGGAACACTGAACTCAGCTGTGGTTGAAACTCAGATGAATAAGTCAAACAGCTTAAAGTCCTTGCTCCTCTAATGCTGAGGAGACTCTCTTTGGGAGCAGAAATATTCACTTAAGTGTATCCTTTAAACAACATGCACTTTGAATTTTAGAGAATCAGGAACAAACTAATAGGAAAAAGAATTTTTTTTTCCCCCAAGCTCTCCCAGCTGTGAGGTATATGGGATACATTGCAAAAGATAAAGTATAGGTAGGGGTAAAAGTTAATCTCTAAAGGACAACTTTTGATAATGCCTTTGTATTGCTAGAAATGTCCTAAACTCTCAGGGGTTAATTGATGGAACACGGCATCCTCTTGTTGTCTCTATGCTGTAGGGATTGGCTGTATTTTAAAATAAAATTTCCACCATTTTAGTTTACTGGAGTTTCAGAAGACAGAAAATAACATTTCAGTCGGCACTGCTTGGCTGTTCCTGTCCCCAGATGGCTCAGAGCTCCTTCCTTCAAGGAAATTCATGTCCCAGTGGTTCCATACACACACCAACATGCATTTCTGTGTCAGCAAAACAGTTCTGACAACTGCAGGGAGTGCTGCTATTCGAGGGTATTCTGAGGAAATAACCTCTGCTGGGAAATGCCTGTAAACGTTCCACGGGGGTGGCTCAATCCTGCTGTTTTCAGCGGAGGAAAACCCGCCTGGTTTCTGTGAGCGCAGCTTGGCTCTGGTGTGACGTGCTGGCATTCGGTTCCTCTCGTGTTCCAGTTGTCTCCCTCGTCAGAGGGGGAACATCCAGCCACGTTCCCTGTCCCCCAGAGCCCGTGGCTGGGTCCTGCAGTGCAGCTCTCCCTCCTGCCTGCTCCATCTGCGGCAATCCCACCCAGAGGAGACGTTGCAAGACAGTGAGTCCCCAGTGGGATGTGATAGAATGGAAGCAGATGGCGAGCTGAGGGAAATTTCAGGGGAGGATTACATTTTCCAGTCACTGTCTTTTTGATTTCACTCTTATTGTCTGATGAATTGTGTCAGATTTGATCCTTCAGATTGAAAACCTGCTTCTCAATGTGCTCCCAAATGTACAGATAAAGTAAATGGCTGCTGCCAATGTACTCTCTCAGAAACTTAATTTTTTTAATGCATATTAGGAAGGGCTTCTTGTTCTGTTGGGTCTGCTGTGTGATTTCTGCCTTCAGCTGAGGATTTTTTTTTTTTTCTGTCATAGTTTATGTTGATGACTGTGGGTTCAGGAGCCTGCTGTGTTTTTTTTAAACAGTATACTTACCTGTGTACTTGTAATTTATCTTGGCCAAGGCAAGCAGAAAGGCTTTCTCTTGCCCTGGCTTATTTACACAGCTTTCCTTTGGCTTGTTTGTAGTCTCTGATTAACACTGGGGTCTATATAACCCTGTTTGCCAAAACAAGACTAAGAGAGAAGGGAGACACAGACCTTGAGACCTCAGAACCAGATCCAGTGGGGGCACACAGCCAGAGCCAGGGGAAGATAATGCTCACCCCGAGCCCTGGGGCAGCTGCAGCTTTTCTTTGTGATTTTCAGGGAACTCCATCACAGCAGAGAAGGCTCAAATTAATTCATAGGGTTTAGGAAGGAAGGAGCATCCTGTGCTGTTCAGAAAGCAGAGTCCAATGTTGAAGTGGATCCATTTAGTGCCAAATAAGCCATGAACTGGAGCATCTCCACTGTAAGAATCCAGGGGATTCTGGAAGCACTATGAGTTTTGGCTCTTTGATCTTTGCTCTGATTACTTTCTATCCCAATAATTGTTTTATTAGAAAGTAGAGAACCTTTAATTCCACCAACTAACAACGCAGACAGCAGTCGGGATAGGAGATGCTTTGACTTTTAATAGCAGAGGGATTTTAATCCTGCTTTCCCAGTTCTTCAGTGCCCCATTCACTATGGTTGGCACCACTGCCTCATCCCCTTTGCTTCCCTTTATTGTTTCCTAAATAAAAAACATATTTTGATTGACAAGCAAATATTTGCCAAATCATATCATATTTATGAAATAGACTGAAACAATGTTTTTAATCATAAAAAACCCCACCAAACCAAACAACAAAACAAACCCAAACCTGTTTGCCTTCTAATAGTAAATGAAAAAGCTCATCCAGCTGTGACTTTCAAGATAATCTGTTAAAGTAAGGACACCTCCTTTGCAAATTTTCTAAGCAAGCATGTGACCTCATACAGTGACTCTCACCCAGGCCCATGAGGGTGCTTGGTGACAACTTCAAACCTGGTATGTGTAGAAAGGGCAACACCGCATTTCTAAGACCCTATGGCTGAAATTGTAAAATATTATACTCCAACTAAGAGCAGCTGTGGCTGAGATGAACAGTCCTCATCAAACCAGTGTGAAAATAAACATTATGCACAATGATCAGCCCTCAGCTGAGTGGAGGCTGGAAGGTCTGTATTGGTCCAAACTCACATCCAACTGGCGAATTATCAGTAAACATTTCTATATTACTTAAAAACTCTCAGACTTTTCAGTCCATGGTTATTTTTTTCTGATTATTAATTATTATTTTACACAAAATTCAAGAGGACTAAGCAATGTCAGGGTAGTATTTACAAAGAAAGAAGTGTAAAATTCCTCGTTGTTTCATCCTCTCCCTGAAATTTTCATCCACAACTGAGGACTGAACCTGTTCTCTTAACCAGGGCTCAGTGGCAGTAATAGCCAAAGAAGGTTATTGAACACACAAACATTATCTACATCCATCTTATCAATAAATGTGTCATGAGCCAATTTGATGCAATTACATAGAGGTGCCCTTTCTACAATACCAGTCGATCACTTTGATGTGCAACTTTAACAGTAATACTTGAAAATGCTTTAAAATACCTTGGGGGAAAAAAAAAAACAAAATCAAAACTCATTTTCAGGCACAAGGATATTCTCTGGATGGTCTCTACATATTCATTAAAGAAAAAACCCAGCAGTAGAAAATCTCTCACATGAATTATGTGGAATCAGGACTTAAATCTTGGAGACAATGAAGCCCCTTCTAGCTATGGCCAACACTGTTGTGCCTGCCCCAGTATCAGATGTTACTGGACTTAATAATATTTTGTTTAATACTGCAAAATGATCTTTATGCATTGGTGACTGTACATATAAAAGTGTAACCAGAAGCAGATTTTTTCTGCCTCATTTCTTCCTATATCCTTATATCATGTTCAGTCTTATTTTTCCTCTCCCTCAGTTAAATGCTGCATGTTGATTTATTCCATTATGGAAGATGAGGTTATAAAAGGATTTCAGCTCTTTTGAATTGAATCGAGGTCTGAGGAGTGGGTAAATCTAAATGAGGTGGAATTCTGTAGTAGATCATAATGGCATCTTTCTGAGTGCTGCCTTTTATTTAGTGCTGGCTTATTTACTCAGGCTTAGAAACTCATAAACATTGTAAATACACATGTAAGGGTAATGAACTTCTCTAGACTGTTGTGGCTCAGCTTCTTTGGTATATTTTATATGCCATTTTATGTGTTTCTTTGATTTTCCTCCTGTACTGATGTGGCAGACAACTAGGACATTTGAGTTACCTGGTGCTGTTGCTGCTTAAGTACTATGGTTCTGTGATGGAACATGCTTTGGGAAGGTTCCTGTTTGACACTTTTCCTGCAAGAATGATTTAGAAGCATCAGAAGTTTCCAGGAACTCTCAATGTTTGACTTGGCTGCCATCTGCTACTTTCTGGAGCAGGAGGTTCATCATTTTTGAGGGTAAAATAGTCTGTGGAATTCATATCTATATTTGTGAGACTGGCCAAATACACACAGGTTTAATAAAAAATACCTTCACTGAGGCTGCTGTCCAAGCAGCTACACTGCTGATTTCAACTAAAAAAATCACAGTGCCTTGGAAAATCTAAGGAGTGGCATGTGAAAAGGAGGATACAGGGAGAGTGTTGGTCACAGAACCAGCGTGGTGGGGAAGGAACAGGACATGGATCCCTAAGGAGGACTCAGAGCACCAACATGTCATTGCTATTGCCTTTGCAGATCTAGTTTTGATCCCTAAAACATGACTTATGAACAGTGCATAGCTCATTAGCCCAGGCAGGAGTTATTAGAATGATAGATGTATCAACATCATTTTATTCCTGTGTGAGGGAAGATATTTTGCAATTCTCAGCACCTTTCATATGAAAATCATGCTGTGAATGTGCACATCAGTCCTGAGTGCCCACTCAGGGTGCTTCTGGCTCTCCAGGAAAAGCTGTACATGTGCCCCTACACACAGGGGGCAAAAGCCAATGAGGATAATTACTCTGCAACAAGCATTGGAAGGTAACAGTGCTTAGGTGAAAACGTGTATTTATTTTCAACTTTGATTTATGGCTTTATTAATCAGAGCCCAAACTCCTGATTCCGTTGCACCTGGTTTGCATTATTCCTGTAGGATGGAATTAGTGAAAAAAGTATCTTGAGTTTATTCTCCATAAAGGGAATTTGGAGATGCACACGGCCAGTTTAGGAGTGCTTTCAGGCATTTTTATTTTCCAGCAATCTCCATGCTACGAAAGCCCCACAGGTTGTTAGACAGTTATATGTCTTTTTGTTCCTCTCTAATGAAGCCATAATAAGGCACCAAACCTCTGTGAGTCATCCCTCAAAAATGAAATACAGAAGCAGAGCCGTGTTGGGCTATGGCACTGTGTGATAAAGTGCTATAGATACAAATTACAGCAGCACCAACAGGGTTTTTTGTGCAAAAGGCAGGAAGTTCTACTTTTCTGTGCATGTGTTTGGTTTAGCTGCTGACAGGCCTGAAACAGCTCTGGGGCTTATCCTACATGAATTCCAGGAATGGTGTGGTAGCCACTGAGCTCCTGTCTTCCAGCTCCTATGAAATTAATGGCAGTAGGAAAAGCAGACATCTCATCACATTATTGGAAAGCGAATTTAAATTGCTTGGTTAGAAACAGGCCAGAACAGCTGGAGTACCAGAATGTCACAGTGACTCCTCATGACTGACCAGCATGGGCATTGCTGTCCACGCTCCTCAGTGGGTGCAGTTTCTGTGGGCTGGGAAGTCATAAATATCTCCTGAAATAGGGATCAAAAGTTATGCTGTTAAGTTTGTTTGTTTGTTTGTTTTCAGTAAGCACATGAAAATTCCCCCATCAGGATTGCAGCTGTGTAATTGTGTAATTCAGTATTTCCATCCATGGTCTCTCCTGAGTGTGTCCATTCCCTTTTCCCACACTAAATGTGCTGGGCCAGACTTCCCTGAGCTGCCCTGTGCAGGCCCAGGTAATTCATCTCACTTTCCCTCTCCCTTTGAAAAATAAGGCTCTTTCAAAATCATTAGGTAATGATACTACTATAAAAGAACCACATCATATTTTAGCAGCAGGACTCCTCTGAGCAGTGGTTTAATGAGTGTGGAAATACAGGATTTGAAGTGACTGTGCAGGTAAATGTTACTTCCACTTGCCCCACAAAAATTCTCATATAAACTTCTAAATTCAGTAATGTGGACTAATAGAAAAGTTTTACTGTGTTTGCATCTTTTTATCTGAACCTTCTGCCTGAATAAATTTGTAAATTATGTACATTTTTTTCTTATTCCACTGTACACCAATTATATATAGAAAATCTATAAATTTTATTGTGTTACACTGTGCAGTACAACATAAAATCAAAGACCAAAACAAATCAGGCCTCAACATAAATACATACTTCAGGATTTTTCAGGAGGCTATACAAGATGTATGGGATTAATTTCTTTAGCACAGATAAGGATCTATAACTTCAGTTTCTTGAGCCAGTAATTATCTAATTTTACAATTGCAAGAGATAGACATAACACTGACCACATAGTGGATGGGTGAATTTGTTAAGTTCTTGAAATGTGAAATTCGGAAAGTAATCCTTTGAATGGTATTTTTTCTGTCCTCTCTGTGTCTGTTTTAGCATTCTCCTTTTCCATTTTCCAAGCTCACCAAACTTCACAATCATTTACCTTTATTACCTTTAATTACAAATTTTATATGCCCCTGTAAAGGCTTTTAATGTAAAGCACGTCCTTGGCAGTCAAATTTTTGAAATAAATGAAAAATGCCTTGACAAGACCATCTTAAGCCACTGCTGTAAAGCCACTTAAGCCACATTGTTGTAAAAAAGCAAAGATCTGGAAAAAGCAATAACTCAACCCTCAGGAAACTATGGGCAAAAATAGAATTGAGCTGTAGTCCTGTACTGAGGGAAAGTCTTTGACATTTATGCTGTTTATGACTCCACTGAAAAATTAAAGAGGGTAATGAAAATCTACAACTTAGTGATGAAGTTAAAATAAAGCAGCTGATCCTGTTCTTCTGTAGGACAGGGACCTTCCCCTTGCCAGGAAAACATTGATGTTTCTGGATGAAACCATATTTTGTGACTGTAATTGGGTGGTAAGACTGGATATGTTGGATTGCTGGTACATGAGACAGATGCCAGAGCAGTCAGAGATGGATCAGGGGAACGACCAGAGGTCCTGGGCACTGTGAGGGCAAAACTGAGCCTGGGCACCACCTGAGCAGCTGAACCAGAACTGCAGGAGCTGCAGGGTGGGGTGAGGAGGAAGGATTGCTGTAGTAGGAAACGTAGGGAGGAGGAGGAGGAAAGCTACCACTGGTGGGAATCCTTTTAATGGAGGAGGGCCTGTATTTATGGCATCATGATGGAAAGAAGACGAAAGCCTCTACCGACTTGTTTTGTGCTAAGGTCCCAGGTGTGGCTTAAGTTAGGGCTCTGGGGAAGGAGAATTAACAGCTACACCACACATTTCCTCAATCTTCACTGCTGAGTCTCCCCGTGTCTCCCTCACAACAGGAGCAGCACTGGGGATGCTCAAAGTTCTGTCCTCAGCCTGTAGAGCAAGAAATATGAGGGGAAACTGTGCCCTGGTTGAGCCTCTCCCATGGCAGGTACCTGAGAGAGAAGTAACAAGGTATAAACCACTTAAAGATTTTTAAGGACAACAGAGACTGTGTATCAACAGAAATTAGTTTGCATCATAACGCAATTGTGAAGTCTGAAGTCTTAACAGATCCCCAAACACATTGAGATACATCCACACACAGAGAGGAAAGGGAGAAGAAGGAATGGAAAAAAAAACCAAACAAACAAACAAAGGAAGAAAGCTGTCCTTGGGAGTCACCTGTTAGATGCAAGCAGGTGGATTTGTGTCATCCTGACAGGATCAGGGAAGGCAGCTCTGGCTCCACACTGCCAAGTCTCATGTGGAGTCATGAGTTTTTTTATATTAAAATAATCTCTTGCTAGCCTTCCCTGGTCTCAGTAAATATTAGACATGTTAATAATAGTATGACAAACCGGTGCTGGTTTTGTAAGGCTGAATGTATTAGTGTTGTTAACAGAGTGCTTGTTTTTCTTTACCTTTGCACAGGACTAAGGTTAAGACAAAAATAGATTCTGCTGCACCTTTTTGACCATGACATTGTGTGTTTTGTTCAGCTCTTTAGGATGTCTGGGATCTGTGGCAGTCAGCTCGTTCCTTTCAGCTCGTTCCTTTCAGCTTGTTCCTAATGCTCATTTTCCATTTCCTATGATTTTACTGGAAAGAGGCAAAAACCATGAGAAAAGCCTTCAGAATGTGGAACTTTAATTATTAGTATGCAATCTCGATTTAGAGGAGTTCTTTTAGCATGTATTTTTCACAAAGCTGTGAACCTTGGTTAATTTTAGCAAGTCTGATGAACTAAAATAGATGTCCTCTGCTTGAAAGTCAGATGATTCAGTTGAACCACAGACCCTTCAGCTTTTCAGGGCTGCATGGCTGTGGAGACTGACTTTTAGAATGTGTGGTAATTGTTGAAATGGAAATTAAGTATGTTTGGCGCTTTTTTTTTTTTTTTTTTTAATCTTTAAACATTTTTCAGCAGTGTGCTTTGAGCTGCTATTGAAAATCTGTGAAAGTATTACCTTAATGTTAATAGACAGTGATTTGGACCATGTGGTCAAGGAATTGTTCTGTATTTGGCCTGTGCTTGTGCTGTATTGCAATTCCAGCCCCTGACAGACACTGATAACATGTGGACAGGGCTTTGGGTTACTCTCACTCACTGGGGAGATTTTCTCATAAGGAGAAAACAAAAGGAGAACCAGGATTTTGGGGGAAAAAAAATTAAAAAAAATCTATCTAGTTTGAAACATCCCCAAAGCCAGTCATGCCACATTTGAAACCTTCCGTTCCTCCAAGCTGTCAAAAATCTGGCTTTCGGTGATTGTGGCCTGATTTTCTGACTGTTTGTCCTGCAAACCAGCACAGGAACTGAATATTTAGCACATCTTAAAGTCATTCTGGGACTTGTTACTTGTTTATTTGGGTAAGTGCCTGGAGAATGGCAGCAGAGGATTTGTAATCCAAACCTATCAGAAGTTGGGGGGAAAATTCTCACTTTTTATTCTACTATCATTATTCTAATTAGGCAGCCCTTGAAACTTAGAACAATGGCATTTTAAGTTCCCACCAGAGCTTTAGTGGGGAAAATCATTCCAATTTGGAAGGAAAAAAGAAAGGAAAAATTGTTTAAAAAAAATTTCTGGCTCTCTAAAAAAGAGAGAGTACAAATGTGAGGCTGAATGACTGCACATTCCACCACACATGCAAAGCCTCTTCCAAGGCTTTGTTCATATTTGGATCTGGCTCTGGTTCTCCCAGCAGATTTGTCATTTGGACCCCACATTTGTGGCACATTTGTAGTCTCAGGCCTTTAGTGAAAGAACACTTTGGAATCAGATATCTGAAAAACATTGCGATGGGAAAAGATTATTTACAAACATGACTTCAGAATATAGAATAGAATGTTTTCTATAGGAAATAAAGTGTCACCCCCGTTGGAAATCTTCCAAGGAAACCTCATCTTATCTGTTTTGTTCTGTGGAAATGATTCAGTGTTTGTGGTTACATCAGAAGACAATGTGCCTCTCACTGAATTTGTAGGGACAATCTATTTCGAGACACTGACTGAATCTGCTGTGTGTGGGTACAGTCAGCCTATCCACATCAAAATTAAAGGAGGTTTCTGCTGACTTTGGTGGAATGATTTAAGGGAAAAGGTGATGTCCAATAGTAAAGCTTCAGAACACAGAATTTGGGTGCATCAGTATAGGAATTCAGGGGGAAAATACTGGGGAGGAGCATTTAGCCAGAGGTGTCACTGCATTTACTGGCAGATACATTATGTGTAATCCTTTATTTCCAATACAGCTGGAAACTTGGAGAGTCTGGGTTGCACACATGCTCCTAAATGCTGCATAAAAATGAAGGCTGCATGTAGAATATTGGTGTTTGTGTGTATTTCATTATTCCACATTGTGGAACATTCAGAACAAACTGAATGTTACCTGCCCGAATCACAACTATTTCAAGATACATATTTCCACTGATAATAAGTTTTCAAAGGCAGTTTTTATAACATGTAATCACACTGCTAATTTTTCAAGCACTGATAGATACATCTAAAGCCTGCTCTATTTGATTTGCTTTTTATTGAAGCTAAAACTTTGGTTCCTAAACCAGCTTTCACACACTGAAATAAGACATCACTTGGACTGCTCTCTGAAGCACCTGGTGCAGATATTATACAACAAAAGCTAAACTTTACAGAGAAGTAACTCTAATTTTCTGTTACTGATAAGTGCATACACACTTCTCTAGTTCTAAATGTTTTAATTCTACCCTATGTTTATCCTTTAAGAACATTTTAGCCCATAAATGTTATAAATGTTATAAATGTTAGCCCAGGAAAAGCAAGGTTCTAGTTGGCTGAGGTAGCACAAACCACAGAATACTGAGCTGATTTCATTCCTCCCTGACACACAAGCACCTGTGATTCCTTCTCCACTTGTTGGTGTTTGGGTGCACCTGCCTGGAGTTGTGTTCCGTGGTAATACCTTTAACCAAAATCGTATTTTGAATTTGCTGATAGCACTCATTGTAATTACTGTGTAATACTTAATTGGGATTCATGTAATTATTATTTTAAACTACTTTACATGTTCTGATTTGAATTTTTAATTTAGAAAACACATATTCAGTCCTTCGATCTGATTCCCTTTGGATGGATGCGGATGGAACATACATTTTAATGCATCAGGTTATTTGTATGCAACAGGATTTTCCCAGTCTAAACTCCTGAATCTCTGCAAAGTTACTGGCAGTCCAGGGTCATATATTTTAATCTCTAAAATCTTTGTTTGCTCACACAATAAAACTATTTAGATTTGAGCTTCTTTCGTAAAATACGTACAAAACAATTTGTCTTTCACGGGACAACTGCAAGTTACATTTCTGTGCATTTTTAAATGCATGCCACTAAATAAAAATACCCAGCTGTGCATATATATAATTTTAATTACTTATTCTACATTTCAGACAAATAAATATCTTGATATCAAATTTAGAAGTTGTCTTGCAGAGATTAAAATCAAGCTGTGTGGACAGGATGCTAGGAAGTCATTAAACAGCTATGATTTAAAGAGGAGAGGATAAACTTCTTACCTACTGTGGCCTCTATGGGCCTGTAACATCTGATCCTGCATTATTAATTTTCTTTAAAAGTATGGGGTGTCATCTGCACCCACGGCCTGGGGAGGTGTTTCTCTCAGGAATAATTGCAGTCCTGGTGTCCTGACACACTGGCTTCAGTGAGAAAAAGTATCATTCTGAAACATCACCAGGATCTTATCTAGAGGCACCAAACCTGTCCAGTGTATCAAATAATAAGGCAGACACTATTTTAACACAGCTTTACTTTGTTCAGTCCATCTGCAAATGTTATAGAAAGGAGTGATATAATTATCTGTATTCTGTTACTGAAAGGCTAAGTGTGTCTCGTGAAGAAAATCTCAAAAAGATTTTAATTAAGTTAAAACTAAAATAAGAGCTGAAGTATAGAAAGTGTCTTAAAGAATCTTTAATATCAAAATGGGCTCGTGGCATCTTCTAAAATATAAGTTAATAGAGGCAAGTTAATATTCCTTCAGTGGAGAAAATGAAAACAGAATTGTACATCGAGTTTTAGAGGTCTTGAATACTTGGCTCTTTTCAAGTCCTGTTTCCTTTCTGTCTGTCCCTCAAGCAGACCACGAATGAGTGAAGTCTCTGAGCAGCTCTGTCCTTATTGTCTCTCAGAAAACAGGGTCTCCTCATTGCTGAGAAACTCGCAGGTCTCCTGATGAAAATCAACATAATCCTTACGGAAGGTGCTGTTGAATCTGGTACCATGGGAGGTAGTTTCCTTGCAGCAATGCATAAATTCAGTTTACTAAACTTAATTCAGGAAAAATACCTTCACTATCCCCTTGTAGCATCTCAGAGAAGCAAGTGCCCTGTTGCCATTATCCCCTCCCCGTGGGTGTCTCCATCAGCAATCCTGTAATGCCACGGAAAGGGAATCCCACTGGGAGGAATTACTAAGATGCTGTTTGCTGCAGGACAAGTTTGTAGGTCTTTTGTTTGCTATTTGGAAAACTTGGTGAGTGCCTGCAGCTTCTCAGATGTCCAATGATACACGAGCTCCAGCAGCCAGGTAATGACCGACCCTTCCAGGGGCTTCAGTCCTTGGCTGGATTTATGTCGTGTTTCCTCCCAGAGCCTGTGCAGGTGCCTTACAGCTGGTGCTTCACATACCATTCAAAGGCCAGTGTTAAGGCTTTCAAAGCAAAGCACACACGTGGCACAGATCTCTCTGTGTCTCTGTGCCCATGAGGGGGCTTTGCCCTGCCCAGCGTTCACCCCTCCGGCTCCTCCAGCTTTCCCTTCATCTTGTCCCCGCTGCTCCCGCCTGAACATCTGCCTGTAAAACTAAGTTTTTCTTTTCCTTTTTCCCCCCTAACCTTGATGAATGGCTGATATCTCAACACAGAAGCTCACCTCTCTCTTAACTGCAGGTGATTGATAGAGCAGGAATAGCAGTGGAACAGGTTCTGTGTCCTGGCAGCCTCAGCTGCTGCCGGGGCTTCCCTCCAGGGACCGGCAGGAGCCTCATTCCCTGCAGGAATTTAAAGCCCTACCAAGCCAGTGAGAAACCAAGTGGGATTTTGAAACTCCTGCTGCATAGTCTGAATATCCTTTAAAAGCAGCAAGCCCAGTGTGCTCTGCTGGTTTTTCTGTTGTGGAACGTTTTGAAGGGCAAATATTCCTTTTTGTTTTGCACGGGTGGTATAATTTTGGTAGACAAACTCAGCACTATCAAATACAAGTTTATATGCCTATATTTGTTTTATATGATAACAAATAAGATGAAAGACCAGGAATATACTTAGTACAGAAACATTAATTATTTCTACACCTGTATATGCTTTGATGCACATCTGCATAATTCTATAATTATTGATAGTTCTGTAATATAGAATATTAATTCTGTTCTTGCTCCACTATCATTTAAAAATTCCCTTTTCCCTTAGCATGTTCCCTGTACATTTTTATTATTCAAATGAATGTAACAATGACCTTTTTGAAAGAATGTCTAGTTAGATTAGTTACACTTTTAAATAGAATGAGTTCTTAAGGCCAGGTTTTCAAGTCGTGTGTCAAGGTGGCTCCACCACAGTCAGGGGATTTGTGCCAGATTACATCTACAGAAAGTCTGAATGTAAAGCTGAAGACAGTTGTTTATTCAAATTTATATGTCTAAATTTAGGGAGAAAAGGGAAAAAAATCAGAGGTGACTGAAAGAGAATAGATGTCTAAGTGATAGGACTTTAACAGGTTCCTGTGATGACACAGATAGAAATGTGCTGGGAGAAGTTAATGGCTTTGAAAAGCAAAGACCAAAAGTACAGTAATATCCTTGGAAGTGCTGAATTCATGAGTCAACATTTAAATGGGAGCCTGTCTTCCTGCTAAATAGCTTTTCAACTTCTTTCTTATCATAGTAGTCCTTAATTAAAATAGTTCAAAGGAGTTGGGTCATAAAACTGCATTTTTTTTTTTTTCTGTGCTAAAAAGAATTTCTACACTCTGCAGACTTCATCAGTTCTCAAAACTTTGCAGTTGAGTCAATAGTCTTCTTTTCACTCTGGTGAACTACACACTGAGAATGCCATAAGCAATTATTTAATCTCAGTAACTCGGGGTTAGTTCAGGACCGCAGTGGTCTAATTAAAAAGTGCTTCAGTGTATCATTGATTTCTTGGTATGACGACAGAGTCCTGCTTCATTCTGCTTCACTTTGAACCCAGTGCTGCTGCCAGCCGAGCCTGCTGCAGGAGCACTGAGGGGGAGAGAGAGACAAACGTGCCCATCGTGCACCTTGGTGGGGCAGAGGGAGAAGGGAAGAATCGAGAAAGAGCAGAAAATGGAGGGAGAAACTTTAATTTGCAGTGGAAAACAAGGCCTATGACATTGGTTTAAATTCCTGTTCGGTCAGCCAGGCTAAGGAAAATCTGAAGGATGAGTGGCAGTTTTCTCAAGATAAAGCTTTTGCAGAAAGTGCTGCATTGCCAGCACCAGGCACTGTGCTTCAGTGATCTATTCACTGGTCAAAACATCAGCATCCCAAATTCATTGCACTGCCTTAGGAATGACCTCCTCTTACCCTGCTTTCTGTAGTTGGGAGTTGCATTCATTTGTCATCTTGCAATCCTGTTTCTGGTTTAAATTTCCACTTCTGTTGAAGACATAAGCCCAAGTAGTAGAGTGAAAAATCCCATAACCTCATTCATAACTGTCATGACCTTTAATTCACAAGCCACAGCTCCGGAATAGCTGCAGTTAATAGTCTTTTTAAGAGGTTTATTCATCCTTTGGCTAAAAATTCGTACAGCAATGTTGATTGGGAAATTGATAAAACTCATGTGGAAAGTGAGTTGGGAAATAGAAAAAAAAAATTCCAAAATTTTAGTCTTTTTGTTGTTATTATTATTATTTCAGTTCATCTGTCCTGTTAGCCTGCTTCTTGTCCCAGTTCTGCTCTGTATTTTGTGCTTTAATGTATCAGTACAGTGCATAAATGCAGTTATGTTATGGAGTCTGGTGACATGAGAGGATGTCATTAGCTTGTAGAACTCTCAGCAAAGTGTAAGATGTAAGAAAACTGAATGATAACAACAACAGGGTCAAGCTAATCAGGTGAAATATTCTGCTTTTTAAACATTTATATTTCAGTAAAATATATTCTCCACGTGAAGCTCCTTTCTCACCTGAATATTCTTGCTTGTTCGCCATTAAAACAGTTTCCCTAGAAGAAAACCCCAACTGACAGTCTCTACCCTGCTACCAATAATGAAAAATAAGATGGGAAAGCCTACAGTCAGTTCTACTGAACTGTTGGGAGCAATTGTTAGGGCGAGGCTGTAAAAATCCCACCCTGATTGTCTTTGCATTTGTGGACTCTTTCCAATCAGGGTACCAGCTCATGGTACCCTCATGCCCCATTATAAATCAGATTAACCATTTTCTGTAGGCTGGAATAAACTCCAACTATTTCATCCTGGAGAATTTCAGACAGCTGATTGTAGGAATGACTGAAAAAAATGTAGAACTAAATTAAGAACTCAACTCCCCTTTTCTTCTCAAAATCCCTCCCTTGGTATTTAGAATTCTATTTACACCCAAAGCAGCTCCACTGCTGAAGGAATGGCACCTGTCAAAGTCAGTGCCATCAGTGTGATGTGCCAGTAAACCCCTTATATTTTTGCATCTTTTCCCACATACCAGGAATTGCTTTGACATGTTGAAACAAATGCCACCACATCCATTTGGACAAATTTTGGTTGTGCTCAGATTCTTCACACACTTCTGCTCCTTGGCTCTTCTACAGCGATGCATTAAATTCATCGTCACATCCACAGAGTAAGAAGATTATCCCAACTTCTATAAACTAATCTGAATGAAGCAACAGTGAATTCAGGGGCTCTCACTTGTGCATATATTCACTCCTTCCCCAGTTCCTTTAAAACTCCTGCATGGCTGGGTTTCTCTCAGGGAATCAATAATAAAGGCAAACGTTTCAGAATCACCAGGTTTGGGAAGAAAGCTGCTCTCTCAGAGCCTCACTGTCTGCTGGGACTTTCTTCTTACAGCAAAAAAAAAGTGTGGCTGGTGCAGTTCCTGCATTTCCCATGTTTCCATGGAATTGATCTGAAGGTTTTAAGAGCTCCTTTCTCGCTCCTGGCTCACCTTGTCAAGCTGCTTAACTCCACAGGACTAGGGAGCCTCTTATCATATCTTAGCCCTAAGAATTCAGTCAAAGCCCTGCTTCCAGCTCCCTGCCAGCTGGCTCCTGCAGTGATGCCCAAAGTCACCACTACCCTCAGATTCAGCCCTTTCATGGTTTCCTACAGAGCTCTCAAAGGGAAAAAAAAAAAAAAAAAAAAAAAGAAAAAAAAAAAATCTCATTATTTTGTTGCTAAGTCCATAATGTTCCAAATTGTACTGACTCTTCGGTCAGAGTTCAGCACAACAAACTGTGCAGGGAATATTTTTTGAATCAGATAAAGATTTGGGAAACATATTACATATTGCTTGTGATTTTGAAATGTAGTGAATGCTCTAAAATGTTTTTTCTTCACCTGACCCAAACCCAGGAAGAATAGACAGCCTGTTGTATGTAACAACACCTTCTCTCTTCTTGGTGAAACAGAAAATACATTTAGAGGGGTTCCTTGGTTGTTGTTTTCCCTTTATTGTGCCCCCTCCCAGCTTCTGTTGGAGCCCCAGCCCTCTGCCTGGTTTGACTGGAGACAGAAAAGGCCCTGAGGCTGTGTAAGAGCTGCTCAGCAGTAAATAAAACATCCCTGTGTTAATAACAGTGTTTTCATCACAAATCCAAACCACAGCACCATGGGGGCTGCTATGGACGAAATTAACTCCATCCAAACCAATGCAGCAGGTTTCCCTGGAACTCAAAGTACTTTTCCCTAACTGCAGAAAATTTATGATTCATTTTTCACTATTTTATAACTGAGAACACTTGGACTTATTTCTGAATTTCTGCTGTGCACCTGGGCTGATGTAGAAAGAACTATTTCTGTTCTAAAGAGTCTTCCCCCTTAAAACAACCCAACCCCAAACATTTTACTGATCAATGCATTATCATAGCACTCCTATTCCCTCCACCTTCCCTCTCCATATGGTTTTACATATACATAAGCAAAACTATCGGCTCTCAGATAAGTCTCAACTCCAAAAATTCTCCAAGGCCTGCCATAATAATAGTAATTGTTTGATCTATTTACAAATTGTTGCTCATCTCAGTACTCACACGGTGTGGGTGTTCATGGCTTCACATGACCTGTGTTTGCAAACAGCAGCCTCCCCTCTGTCAATGTATTATTATCAATATATGGCTTGTGAGAGGACACCACTGATTAATCCCTATATAGTTTCAATAGTTTCAGTCATTTTGTGACGTTGAACCCCAGAATGCATCTCCTAAATACAACTTGAGTTTGAAAAGATATGGCTCAGAAATGGTTCCCAAGTTGCGCTGTTCAGATTATGCATTTCACCAGCCATGGAAATTTTTGGAATGAATTGTAGGAACAAATCATGTGCACACTGTTTTCTAGTGATTGAAGATGCTGAAGGTTTTTAATGCTCGTCTTGACACATTTTGTCATAATTTTTTAGTGGATGCCCAGTTCTATTTTAAGATGAACTGTCCTGCCAGTTGTTTGAATGCAAACAGCAAAGCCTTTGTCTCACCAGTCAGTTTGCCAAATCCACCAGTCTACCAGGTTGTCTGCCTTTCAGTCAATTAAATAAGGCAATTTCTAGTTCTGGTTCTAGAAATCACTAATACTGTCCTTAACTGCTGATGTGAGGCTGCCTTAGTACCTGGTGAAGTCAGCAAAGTGATTAATGACTCATTAAAAATAAATACATTTCCCAAAAGAATTTGCAGGGATTCAACTGTGAAATTCCTGCTGTACTCCATGGGAGCTACATGACTTAATCCCCATGACCTGCACTTTATGAGTAACCTTTTGGAAAATAAGCAACTTAAACAGCTGGAGACGCGCACTGTTACAAGGTACTGCGTGGCAGTACAGCACTCCTGACAGAAATGGGGTTTTGAGATGAAAACATTATTTACTTAAAACTGGGAACTCAGAAAAAGGCTGTGTTGGTGACTGGCTCTGGGGGGGCTTCATGTTCCAAATCCTGAAAATCTTTTGGCATTCCAGTTCCACATGGTTTTTTTCCTGCCCCCTACTCTACAGAAATTATATTTCTTACAAGGGGTGGTCTGAAACCCATTTTTTTTTTGTGCCTTTAATTGTAAATCCTTGATTTTTAGTCCAAAAAAGCCCAGGTAGCTGTTTACAGGCTTGCACAGATAGATCATCTAGGGGTAATACCTAATTATGAGGTATCTTTCTAAATTTCTACCATAATTCTGCATAGAAATACATTTCTTGCTTTGAACCATGCTTGGTGTTTACTCAGGCAGCACCTCCATGGCTATGTGAGGGACCAGGCTCTTTTCCTGTCAGAAAGTAGAAACCTCTGTGCTGCTGAAATTCTTTATTTCATATAAATAACCGAAGCCAGATCATTAACCTCATTGCAGCACTGTGACCATGCCCTCTTCTCCACACTCTGCTCTTTTAATCACACCATCGATCATCCATCATCTTTCATACCATATTCAAAAACTTTGTCCTTGCCACAAGGGCTGTTCACACTTTCTGCATTCTCTGCTTTCAAACATGGACAGTTGAAAGGAAAAGGGGAAGCAAGAGCAGAATGAACAATTGGTGGTTCTCTGTCACAACTTACATGCAACTGTGTTTATGAATTAATTCTTCAGATGCTTACACAAGCCATGATTCTTCAGGATATATATATTTTTTTATGTGTATCACTTATCACAGGGGTACAAACCAGCCTTTCCAGGCAGTGTTTGGTGTTCAGTAGCTGGTGTAACAGTGAGCTGTAGATGTGCTGTCACAACTGACTCTGCAAGTGTAGCTGGTCTCTGAGGAGAGGGAAGGTTCTGTGTTGCACAAACCCACCACCCTCAGCAGTGAGAGGCTCCTCTCTGACTGTGATGGACATGGATCAGGCCTGGAGCCAGGGGATGTTTGTGTGCACACTCATATTCCAGCAATAACCACCAGAAGCCTTCATTAGGCTGAGCAGTAAAAGTGGCTGCTGACCTCTCACTGCCCGAAACAGTCGCATACAAATAGTAAATTAAATCAAGCATTAATCAAAACTGTAAAATAGCCTGCTTAATCCTCCCAGAAACAACACACCCACAACCTTCTTCCAAACCCTTGTCAAACAAATGTTTTTTTGCAGCGTATCTGGAAGGTCATCAAGTCCTGGGCTATTTCAGGAGCAAGTTCCAGATGGTCTCCAACACGCTGAATAATGTATGCCTATGTGGGAGTGGGGAGAGAGGGGCTTGGAGGAACTATTATACTGATGGGAGTAAATCCATGCATTTTACATTCATATATGCCAAGGTAGGTGTTAAAAATGCTCTCGTGTCCTTTGTTTCAAGTGGCAAAAATAACTCGTTTCAAGAATATTTACTGACAGTATCCATTTCATCTTTCACTCAGCAGCACTCTACAGAACCTTAAGCTTTTGTTTGGACTACAGTTGTGTTGATTACAGGAGCACTGGTGTTTTAATGGGATGTGGCATTTGTAGTGTGACATTCCACGAGCAGTAACCTTTTACCTTGTAATTCTTGCAATGTTACGAAGTGAAAATCCAACAGCTGGATATGCACTTTTATTCACAAGGTAGTTATTAGAGGAAACATATATATTTGAAACTGTTTTGTATGAATATCATGGGGCTCGTTGCATGATTTTGCACAGGGGAGTTGGTTGATGACGAGTTCCACGTGCCCTGGCCCTGTGTCCTGGCAGCCCAGAAATCAGAGGTGTCCTGGGCTGATCCCACAGTGGGGGCAGCAGGTGAAGGGGGGATTCTGCCCCTCTGCCCCCTCAGGTGAGACCCCCCTGCAGAGCTGTCTCCAGCTCTGGGGAACAACAGCACAAGGATGTGGAAATGCTGGAGCGAGTCCAGAGGAGGCCACGGAGATGCTCCCAGGGCTGGAGCCCCTCTGCTCTGGAGCCAGGCTGGGAGAGCTGGGGGGGTTCACCTGGAGAAGAGAAGGCTCCAGGGAGACCTGAGAGCCCCTGGCAGGGCCTAAAGGGGCTCCAAGAGAGCTGGAGAGGGACTGGGGACAAGGGATGGAGGGACAGGACAGGGGGGAATAGTTTCAAACTGACAGAAGGCAGGGTTAGGTGGGATTTTGGGAAGGAATTCTTGGCTGTGAGGGTGGTCAGGCCCTGGCACAGGCTGACCAGAGAAGCTGTGGCTGCCCCTGGATCCCTGGAAGTGTCCAAGGCCAGGTTGGACGGGTCTTGGAGCAACCTAGGCTGGTGGAAGGTGTCCCTGCCCATGGCAAGGAGTTGGAACAGGATGATCCTTAAGGTCCCTTCCAACCCAGGCCACTCCATGATTCTATGATTTTTTTCAAAGGCACAGGGTAGATAGACAGTAAATGCTATTTGAGCATAATGTGTAAAACTCCAGCAATCCACATGCCTCAGACTATGTCACCTTGAATGAGTTTGCTCAGAGGTGCCTGTCTGTGATGGGGAAACACACTGAGCAGATCCTAAGCTGAGAACGAAATCAGGCCATCTGGATCAGCTGTGGCCTTAGGTCAGAGGTGAAAGTGGGATTTAGTAACCAGTGGTCCTTCCCAGCCCTGACATTACATTCTGACCAATGCCATGATGGAAGATGAAGGACATGGAGTAAATATACATTCCATGCCTTCATCTTGGCATGCAGGACAATAGAGATGGCACTGCAGTGATATCAGTCATAAAATAAAAAAAAGAAACAAAACCAAATGTTTTGCAATGATGTTAAATATTAATAATGATGCTAATTATGTCACAGAATGGAAATCTCCTTTTCCCATTGCCATCTTTTGAGTTCCCTTATGGCCACAGCTCTAAATCCACGCTCTTGGAGAAATTCTGTTCATGTGTAGAGAGACCAAGGATATGGAAGAAATTGCACACAGATAAATCAGTGCATCGTTTTTGTCCTAAGGTAATAATATTTCAAAGTACTTTCATTCTGATGGTTTTCAGAATAACTATTTGAAGTGAATTGTTGGCCTTGGACAAATTCCTGGAGGAGATAATGACGTACATGTCACAAAAGAAATCATTGTTATAGGCACAGCTGGTGACAGTGCTCGGTGTCAACAAACAAGTAAGTTGACATAAAGCCTTCCATTCAATTACTGGCATAAAGAAATCTCCTCTAAAACAAGATTGAAGATGTGGCCTATGGCACCTCAAGTTTGAATAATAGAGCAATGGTAAAAAATAGACAATATCAGGGATGCAGTAAGAGAAAAATTTAATTTCTAATCCTCATTGCGTGCCTGTTCAGAGCACCAATACAAAATTTAAATTTCCTATACAGTCAGTGTTCAATAATTGAATTTTTATGTTTTGTACATAACTATAAATACATTTCTGGTTTGTCACTGTGGCTATTGAGGTAATTACAGTTTCCAAACTCTCCATTTGAGTTCTCTTCTCCAGGTTCACCACTGTTCACCAGCTCCAAAGTGCATCGATATTGTTCTTCAGGCTCTGCAGGAGAATACACAAACCCATTCACAACAGCAAATTGTTCCCTGCAAAGATTGAATCACAAAAGTGGATTGGCTGTTGTCAAAATGTCAACCAAAAAAAAAACCCAAATAAACCTGGGTGTCAAACAGCTGGTGTCACTGCAGCACAGGGGAATGTCAGGCTCAGCTTTGGCTGGACAGCGTTCTGAGAGACACTTCAGGCTGGCTGAAGAAAACCAGGTGTGAGAACTCTGCAAGTTCCAGCCCTTCAAAGGGAATTCTAAGGAAAGAAGCAGGAAATTATGAGTTTCCCACTGATAACTCACTACAGGTGTTCTTAGGGGAATTTGTATGAGGGAATGAGAACCACAGATGTTAATTAAATCGTGGTCATGATTAAGGGGCATGTGAATTTAAAAGCAGACAGCACCATGAGCAGATCAGTCCTTAATGATCATGCACACCCTGAAGTTTCAAAAGAAGCAGAAGATGTACTAGGAATTCTAAGGACCTGGAGAAGAGGCAAACAAAGTCATTAGGCTCAGTCTTTTCTGTGTGACAAGAATCTAATGATTTCCATAGGATTTTTCCCTTTTCTCTGGGGATTATTTCAACTGGCACATCTACAGTTCTGTTTTATAGACTGACTGTGTGTTCCAGTCAGTTCTAAATACCCAGCACAAGTTGTCATGTCAGTAAATAAGCAGCGTAACATAAGGCTATTCATGAAAGTAAAAGGTTAATATTTCCTTAATAGTTCTTTATGATTGTTATGATTCTGTGTTAGTCAAGACACCCCCAAACTATAGTACAATATAATATGATTATTTTTAATTATTAATAATATAATATGTAATGATGATATAAGATACAATGAAATAGCTGAGGCCTCCACTTGTCCTTGAGGAGGAAGATTTTGTGGAGCCAGTTTGGTTGATTGTGATGTCAAATGTGTGTGTCCCACAACATGAATTGTGTTCTGCTTCTACGTGGGCTGGTATTGCTGCACCTCCCCTGCTCTAGGGATACCTGTGATTTGAATTTTTAGTTGCCCTCCTTTTATAACAGCAGTTCTGCAGAAGAGGAGGAAGAGGAACTCATGGCATGATTAGAAATGAGAATTTTAATTTAAAAGACTGATGCTCAGTACCAAAGAAACAGTGGGGTCATTAATTCCAGTCACATGTTTGTTTCTGTCCAAAACCAAGGGATAAAATCATTAGTTAACTAAAAGCAACTCAGAGGAACTTGACAACAGAACATCTGTCATTCAGGTGCTTGTCCTGTAGGTCTGCCTGCACAGAACACTCTTCCTTGGGATTTAAAATTTCTCCTGATTCTTTAAAAATTTAAATGCTTATGTATGAGGAATGAGATGATAAATTTAGGAAAGGAATCTGCACTTCATATGTTTCCTCTTTTCCATGTGGAGAAATTTCCCATTTTGTTCTATTCTAAGGCCTAAAATCCAACCATCAAATGTTTTATAGTTCTGAGTCAGGTATGTGGACAGGCACCTTAAATCCAAATGTCCAAGTCATTTATATTTTTCTCTTTGTTTAAGGGTCTTTATGTACTTTTCCAGGTGAGCTTATCTGTGATCTATAAGGAACTAGAAAAAGTGGGATTATTTCCCAGGTCAAACATACTGAAGTTTAACAATCACTTCAAAAAACAAACAAAAACAAACAAACAAATGAAGAGTTTAGAAAGTTATTAGAAAAAATAATAAGGTGAATAATGGGAATTGATGAAGTCTACCCAAGATATTGGACTTTTGCTGTTAAAAAACTCCATAGACTTTAATGCAAGCTTTTTTTATTTAAAAAAATTTTAGAAGATACACTGCATTTATTTCAAATTTGATTTATTTTAAATTTGGTTTATTTCAAATTTGATTTCCCTCAAATTTCTAACATGGCTCAACCTGGGGTGGAGAATGTGATTCCCGTACATTTAAAATTTTATAAGCAGTTGATCAAGAAATCTTTTTTAGACTGAAAACAAGCTCAAAGGTCCATTTTGAGTCCACACCCACTCACAGGGCTACTTCTGACACAGCCCAGGAGAATTGTGATGGATTAACTGAGTGCATAACAGATATTGTTTTAGTGCATTAGCCCTGATTTCCTGCTCCGAGTGATTGATTGAGCCTCAGTCAAGACAGTGTCCACAGCAAATATTAAGCAAACTTACCCAGACACAATCAATCACTCTTATCAAAAGATCACCACATTTGGAGCATAAAATGCTAAAGCCTTACCTGCTTTGCACTGTCTTCATCCAGCTTAATTATATCCCTTAAAGGCACAGAGGGCCAGGTTGTGTTTGTGGCACTGTTTGTGTTGCTGCAGGCGGGGCAGCTCTAAACACAGAGGTGTTATTTGCTTATATTCCAGCACTGTTTCCAAGAAATGCATGTCTCAAAAAGACACGATGCAGTTATCAAAAGGTAATTTCAATATTTAGAGGATAACCTGGCAGTAGGAAATATAAAAGCTGATCCTGGTGTTTTCGTGGATTATCTGTGGTAACAATATTTTCTCTCAGTTTATTTAACAGTTATTCGAGCACCTATAAATATTATTTAGGCACAGTCAAAAGGTCTCGTATACAGCACACAAATGTGATTTAATAATTTCAAGGCTATAGAAGATTCTGTTTCTCTCTGCCAGGCTGTGGGTAACCCAAATGCTGTCAGTGGCCTCCTGTTCACATTGTAGCTGCAGATAAGGGTTTGCCCCACTTCCATAACTCAACATTAAATCCATGTGCACTGATGCACTTTTCGGTTGCCTTCCATCCCAGCAACTCACTAGAGAGACTCTGGAGTCTGACATTCCACCAACTTCTAATAATCCTGCTTAGATGGATTTCTGTAGTGTGAGCAGAGTAAAACATCTTCTTACTGTTCAGACAAGAACACAAATGCTAGTCCTGTTTATATCCAAGAGAGCATCTGCAACAGCCTTTAATTACTTCAGAGCATGCAGTGGGAATGGCTTCAAATGAATTTAAATTGCAAGCTTGGTCAACTAAAATGCTTTTAATTGTTCTTTGGCAGCCACTCAATCTACTTTTCACACTCTGATTGTAGTGTGTGTAGCTGCAAACAATACAGAGATGTATCAGAGGCACATAAAAATACAGAGATACATCACCCAAAAATCACTGTCTGTACAGATGTGACACCAGGTATCAGAGTTTAAAAAAACAGCAGTCACATAAAAGTATATCTATGTAATACATTATAAGAGACAATTGTTCATCAAAGGATGTGTGGTGTCTCCTTCCCTGTTCCCTTTTTGTTCGTGAAAATTGGTACAGGAGGAAACAGAAGCAGTGGGAAGTGTCTGTAGATGTGTGGAATATTCCTCTGGCCATCTCCGACGTTTTTGCTTTCTATCATATAAGTCCCAGACACTCAAGGTTGAAAAGTTTATAGCAAAAATGTGGGGGTTTTTTTGTCATATTTTACTCATAACAACTCCACAGACCTCTAGGCCACTTTGCTCTTTTGGCACCGGCTTTTTTTTTTCATGGTAAATCTGATTAAGGTCTCTTGGTATGTGAAGGATGAGTGAAAGTTGCTTTTTTATTATGCCTTAGCATTTGAAAAATTCCAGCTAGGAGTGGAACTTGCCTTTTTGCACTGCTGATGCCGTTACAGCAACACACAGTAGGTGATCTATGTGATGCAGAGATTTCTTGTCAACCTCATTGAGGTCTTTTAGCTTTCTCAATTTTTTTTTTTTTTCTGTTCTATGCTATCCAAGCATTCTGGATTTATGTGGTGAGGGGTAGTGGGGGGCTGTAGGGAGGAGAGATGAGGAGCTGCTCACATTTTGGGCAGCGCTGGTTTTAGACAATTTAAACTGGGCTTGCTGCTGCCCAGAGCTGATCCATCAGTGGTGCTGTGGTACCTCTGTGGTAACTTATTTAAGAAAGGGTAAAAGCACTACATAAACTGTTTGCTGTGGTGATTTCTGTGTCTGTGCTGTAAATTTATATTGTGAATATTATAGTACCTGCACAGATGATCAGTAATTGTATCTGCTACACCACACTTCTTAAAAACAGACAAATATTGTGAATTAAACCTGCAATGAGAAAGAACAGACTTCACAATAATCACAATAAAATCTGTGAGAGAGCTGCACTTGGTGTTCTGCAGGATGTTATTTTTTGGTTAAGTGGGAGGGTTTTTTGCACCATGTGCAGGGTCTTGGATCAAGACTTTCCACAGCAAATCACTTTAGTTGTACGTGTTTCCTGAACACTCGTGGTGTGGTGAGTCGACCCCAGCTGGCAGCTAAACAGTGTTTCTTAAAGCATTTTTAATTAAGATATTTTAGGGATATAAAGAAATATGCCCTACTAATTTTCAGTACTTAATAGACTAAAGCAGAGGAAACCATTGGAGACAGTGGAGTCTTCCATGGAGACGTCCTCAGCAGCGAGAGATTAAATTGGGTCACCTTGATAACCTGGTTTGGTGAACCAAGTGGGTCTGATATTTGATAGCACCTCCCCTGGAGTTCTGGGTTAAAAATAGGGAAATAGCACAAGAAAACCTCCAGAAGGGATTTTTGTGTCTCAGTGGATGTTTTTCCTTTGAACACAATGATGTTTCATTTTATAATTGAAATACAGGATGGCTTTGAACTTTCAATGGCTGAGGCTATTAAGTAACAGGATCGCATTTCATTTATTATATTACATTTTAAGCGCAGTCCATGCATTTTTAATTCTGTTTATGTCTTGGGAGCTTGCCTCTAGTGCAATAAAACCAATCAAGAATCTAGAATGAGAATTAAAATTTAGGTCCTACTTCACCGCTGCCCTGTGGTTCCTTTGTGTTGGCTTGAATAAGTACAAAGGACAAATAAAGTAAATGTAAGGACCCTCTGGAGAAAACTGTTATTAGATGGGGTCAGATAATGCTCAGATTCTACCAGGCTCACCTAAGAGTCCTTAAATGTGAGAAAGCTGACTAAAGACAGGAGGGGGTGTATGAGCTTTATGCCAGGGTAGGAGAAAGAAGGGTCAGAGCAGAGAAAATTTGTGTTCATTATGTTAAAAAAAAAACCCAAAGACACAAAAAAACCCCCAAAACCGAACCAACCAACCAAACAAACAAAAAAACCCACAAAAAAATAACCAACCAAACAAAAAAACACTCACAAAAGAGGGTGAGAATTGGTGGTGAGGGTAAAAAAAAACAACAAACAAAAAGTATTATAGGTGGGAGGAGCTCGAGGCACCAGGGCAGGGATTCCCCGGGGAGACTGTGGTGGATGTCCCCCTGTCCTGATGATTTTTTCCCCCTGAGGAGGGGGAGGGAGAGTGGCTGAGGGGGAAATGAGGCAGCCAGGGGAGGTCAGCCCTTCACATCTGGGAACTGAGGAAGTTTTCCTCCTGTGCCCTGCGTGGATCCATGTCTAGAGGTGTGGTTTCATTATTCTCTCACTGCTGACCTTGCATTGTGATTTTTATTTTTTGCTTCTTTTAAATCAGGCAAAAAAACCCACAATGTAACCCTGAGGTACAGCCAGAGCTCAGCTTTGTTTTGCGGAACAATTTTCAGCTAAAACTTTGCAAGCTCTTTTATATTCAGGTATTTTCTTTGTTATTAATGGGCTCATAATTCTGTCAAAACAAAGACTGAAAAAATGACATGTGATTTAATATTCACCTTTTTAGAGGACAGAGCTTTTCTGAGTACAGAAGGATCCAGGACAGAATGTTAAAACTCACAAATTTAGCAAGGCCTACTGTATTTTTCAACCCTAAGGACTGTTCTACATCCCTGGAATTAGAATAAGGTTGGATCTTTGAGAATCTGTGTCTGTCTGGTTGATCATCTCTTGCATTTAGGAAGGAGGCATTTTACCCATTACCAGATTGGTCTGGCCAATTGGAAGAGGGTTTATTCTAGAAGAAATTAATTTTTTTTTTTTTTTTTGTCAGGGGCAATTTTAATCAATTTTAAAATTAATTTTTGCCATTTAATGAAAGGCTAGTAGATGTGATCGCTATATGGAAGAGATGGGAAGTGTCACTGCAAGGCTGTATCTCAGGAGCAGTTCCCTGAGGAGAATCTAGACTGTAATACTATTTAATATTGCAGTATATTTCAGTGGATATCCATCTCAGAAATACAGTGACTACTTTTCTCCTGTATTTTTGCTTTCACTTGTCTATAAGTCATCAATATCACTGACTGTACGGTGGAAAGGATGAAGTATTTTTTTCCATGAAGACTTTGATATCTATTTTTATTTCTTCCACCTTCCCAGGCATCCCTGTGCACTCTGCAGTCTCTGTTTGTTTGTTGCCCTCTCTGTGAGCAGAGGGCTGGGGACGTTTCCCTTGCACTCACGTGGCCTGCACCTCTCAGGACTTTGTTATTCCAGTCTCTCCCTTCCTCAGCTCTCGACGTTCTGACATTCAGATGAGTCACCAGATGCCTTATTTTTTAGGTTGTTCGATTGATTTCACGTGTGAAGTTCATTTCAGATGCCTGTTCTGAATGTACTTGTCTCCCTTCAATTTGCCTGACACATTGAACAGAATTGGATTAGATGTGTTTATAAAATGACTTCTCTCCAGGCCTGCAGCTCAGCCGGGGGAGAGAGATGGCTGCAAATTTGTACCTTGCAAGCTGCAATTGCTGCAACCTCCTGAGTCAGCAAATCCATCTTCCTCAGGGGATGCAGGGCTGGTTTCACCTCAGGTGTTTGATTTCAGTGTGGAGGTGCCAATGTCAGCTGATTCTGCACCACAGTGTCTGAACAGCCTTGTTTGATCAGACAGGCTGGCCTGGGGTTCAAACCTTTAAGGTACATCTTGTGTGGAATTCCCTGCACAAAATACAAAATATTTGCCCCATCTTTCTCTTTCAAGTTTATTTTTTTCTTAAATCTGGTACTTACTGGCACCAGCTGCCTTCGAACTGGTTGTGTATAACTATATAGCCATAAGGCTATATGAGTATATAAATATATTAGTGTATAATTTTAAAATTTAATTATATAATGAAAATGTTATAACAATATCATTATAAAAGAGTTTATTCTAACAATGGTTTTAGGCTTCTTGTCAGGATTACTTTGAAAACTAGTTAGGACTGCACGCTGAAAAATAAAATAATGAACATGTTTATAAGCATTTCTAGTATGTTTGGGTAATAGCAAATAAATACAAATAAATGTATATTATAGAAAGGGGTCTGTGTTACAACAGTGGCCATGCCCAAATATGTGATGGGAGCAGATGGATATTATAGTGATTTTCTTTAGTGTCAGGTTGGGAATGTAATTCTGCTGACATATTTACATTGCACTCTGCTTCTCCACCAGCCAGCAATGATATACTATTATGTCTACATGAAATTAAGTGAGCAAAACATTTATTCCAGTTTTAATCAGCTAAGAAATTTATCATTTTAAAACTATATCCACAGCCAAGGCAATCCTCCCAAACCAGTAGTAATCTTAAAACTGTGTGCAGAGTAAGAAGATTCTGTAGTTCCTTTCTGTGAAGTCATATTAGAGTAGCATAAGTGCTATTTCTCCATTTTATTTCTTTACCACATAAGAAATTTCAGCTACAGGTTCCAAATCCATGCTCTCTGCTTTACCACTGCCATGTGAGGGTGTTTCTAGCACGTCAGAAAAGAACCTGCAGGTTATTTACTGCTGTGTTATGGGGTTGGTGCTGGTGCTGACTTTGAGGAAAGCACCACTAAAGCCCCTTACCCTTAAAACATCCCCATTCCCAATGATGCCCTGCTGTGGCACAGCACCAGCACCAGGCTCCTTGCTGCTGCATTTCCCAGGGCATGTGGGTGCAAAAGAAGCATAAAAGAGGGAGGAGGCTGCAAAAATGGGGTGTTTGGCTCTTGCAAATGTTTTCTTAAAAGGGAATATGCTCCCCCCCCCAAAAAAAAGCCTGTATGAAAACCCAGCCCAAATTTGGCAGAGTTCAGGTGCAGATGTTGTAGCCAAGGCCTTTCTTTAATCAGACCTTGAAACCCATGAGAGGAAAGGGGCCATAAAATCAATTCTAAGTAATCTTGGCAATGAGATAATAGGCCATTAATCTCATCAATATAAGCATGAAATTTTCTGCTGCAGTTCATGCCTATACATTTGTAAGAAATTTATCAGTGGAAATGGGACAGAAGCCACAGGATTACTGTGGGGGTTAGTGCCTCACGTTTCCTCTGCAGCCTTTGTTCCATTTACTCTTTTGATATTTTTCTTCCCCCACAGTGAAAATATATAATTCATTTGTGGAATGGTGCCAATCAAAACCCGTTACCAGTCCCAGATTAAAGGAGAATTAGTGGCAAGCTTATAATGTGTGACTCATGTATCAGTGCTGAAGGTTGAAGTGGAAAACATTAGAGAAAGCAGTGAGAGAGTGCTGTGACCTGCGTGGTGCCACTCCAGCTGTGGGCTGGGGAACTGCTCCCAGTGTCTGCTGCTACTGTGGTTGTGCCCCTGCTTCACTCTAATCCCTGTGCACAGAAATCACTGGATAAGACTCAGACTCAGAAATTGGTGTTAATTTTTTGGGGTTTTTTTTAAGAGAAGCAAATCTTTCTTTGAGAAGTTCCATTTCTTAGGTTCCTGCTCTCCCCTGGCCTCTCTTGCTCTCTGAAAAACCCTCTTTGCCTGGGCTGGCTACCTAAGCAAACCAAAGCATCAATAGGTACCCTGGATTTTGATATCTGTCATTTCTAGGAACTGTCAAAGAGACTGCAAGCTTTCATAGAAAACATAATTTCATTTTTCTGCCTCCCCTCGAGGTTTCCCACCCCTTCAAGAGCTTGTCTATATGTAACAAAGTGTGTTGTTCCTAAATTACTGTAATTTCATCAAAATAGAGTGTGATCATAATGGCTTTGTCCTGTCTATAAAACACTTTTTTGGATGCTACACTATTAAACTGTGCAGGTGCTTTGATTTTATTGTAAATATTATCTAACTGAGAATGCCATAAATGGGAAACTATAATTTTAAGTATCACTTGATTTTCTTTTCTCTCAAAAAGAGAAGATAATCCCAAATTTAAATGTAGGCTGAGGCTGCACCCAGTTTCTACAGTCTGCTGAGAATTTTGTATAAAAGGCTTATGGATTGTCACAGAAAAGAAAAATTGAATTTATGTAGCTTGTGATTTCGAAAGTAGAAGCAATTTTTATTTTACCTACTTTACCTGACTCTCACCTGAATGATTATTAAAAGCAGCACAAAGCTGTAGATGGAAGCAGTAATGTCTATTTATTCCTATAGTATTTTTTCAAAATCATAAATCACTCTCCCGTAAGACAGAAGAAATTCCAGTGAGTCACCTGGAATTCTAAATAATGAAGTGTGCAATATCAGACTTCTAACTGTAAACCACTGCTTGTTGTCACAGGGAATTTTTTCTCCAAATGCTTGTCACAGCCTCACCTAATTTTTGCTTTAAATAAAGATACAGCAGTTGCCTGGATCTGTAAGAATTTCACCCAGAACACTGTGTGTCTGTAGCCAATGGGCAAGTTTGGCTCAGAAGCATTTGCATCTTGGGCAGATATTCCACCATGCTTCGTAATTCCAGGCTTAATTAGTTCGTCTTGAGCTTTCCCTTTCTGGCAGGGGAGCGGGTGGGTAAGGAGAGTGCGTGAGACCTGTCTGCAAACCCGACTGAGGTGACTCTTTTGTCATTGATTGTTGGGGAGGATTTCTCCAGCTGGATGCCTTCTGCCTGGTCACCATAAATTAGTTTTGTGTCACTGCCTCTAACAACCACAACACACTGATAGTCTTTAAATGATGGTTTATATGACCTGAGACAAGATCTAGCCTTATTTTTTCTGCTCTATTACTTTCAAAGAATAGTCTTTCTATTATTATCAGGCTGGGGTGAAATAACTGTAAATTCCCTTTAAAATTTATGGCAGTTTTGTTCATTGCATCTCATGAATGCAAACCTCAGCAGAATTGTAAACTGCTAATGAGCAGAGCTAAGTATATATATTTTAATAGTGTGATAATGTGGTCCGGTTTTTTGTTCTTTTAGAATGGTTTACAGCTAGCAGGTTTCTCAGAACTGTTCTGGGTTGATTTTCCTACAGCTGTATAAATAAGATAGGAATTTTCTGACAGTATGATGAAGTTATAAAAATATAAGCTGGCTGTGAGGGCACAGTCATGGATGTCATAGAATTTGGGTTCACCTTACCAGGTACAACAGGCAGAATCTTCTCTGATTGGAGTCAGATTTCACGAAATAAAAAACCTTGGTGAATAACAATACCTTAGGAATGAACATTTCTGTTGTAACTGGGCATTTTTCACCTGATTTTTAGGAAACAATCAACATTTGAAACTGTTTAATAGTAGTTTTTAATACTTCAGTGAGTTATTTATTTACTGTAGGAAAGTCCAGTCTTCTACTTTTTGTTGAAAACCTTGGAATAGTCTGATGGAAAAGTGAATATTAAAAGGTCTTGTGAGTGGCTTTCCAGAGTGCCATGTCTGACACGTGGCCTTTCACAGCCCGTTCCACAAAGTTTTCATCACCTCATTATTTTCTGACACTGTTCAGGAGGTGAGGAATGCTCAATGACAATGCATAAATCATGAGACCCCTTCAAAACTTCCTGTCCCCTCTGCTGCTCAGGAGTGCTGAGATGGTGGAGCTTTCACTCTTGGCGCTCGATTCATAGGAGGTTGTTCAGTGGGGGAAGAAAAGAAAGAAAGATGTAAAATAGAGTAGAATACAAGGAAACAAAGCAACTATAATGAAATAATAGTAATAAAATGAAACAGAGAAATAAGGAAACGTAGATAAATGGGAGAGGATGAGTGCAAGAATTTTATATTTAAGGTGTTAAAAGCTGAAAATTCAAGAAAAGAGTAAGGGGGAGGGATTTTGTCAGCGTTGTAAAAGAATTACACCTCACTGGAGAATCTGCAAAAATGTTTAAATCTCATGGGTAGAGGTAAAGGTCAAATTTTATGGAACTCACTTTACTGTGTTGGGGTGCAGGCAAACGTGTCTTTCAAACACAGACTCAGTACTCTGAGAACAGAAGATTGAAAACACGGTGAGCTCTGCACGGGGAGCAATGGCTGGTCCAGCTGTGCGTGGTTCCAGCCAGCAGAGGGGGGAAAGAGGGACTGAACGCCGTGGTTTGTACCAGGGACACTCGTGGGACAGAGATGAACGGCAGGGAAGTGCAAAGGAGTTTTGTTTATTCACAGGGAGCGACAGCGAACGTGCAGCTGTGGTGATAAACACGGTAGATGCTGCACATAATGCGGCAATTTTCCATAAAGAATGACTTTGCTGTCTTCACTTCAGCTGTTTGAACAATTTCCATCAAAAACAACCCCAGTGTGATGAGTTCACAAACTGTTTCCTGAGAGGCTTCGCTGCTGTGCTGGATTTCCATGGCTGGGTTCTGGGAGCTGAGGGGCTGCAGGGGTGGCATCTGCCAGGAGAGGTCATTAGAGAAGCTTGTGGGGTCAGATTTACTCTTCACCATTCGCTTTACTCCCCCATTTATGCCAAATGAAGGGTTTAATAAAGCTTACATAAACCAGGGATCCTCTTCCTTGGATTTTACCTGGTTTCTATGTCCTTTGGGGCACAGGGAAAGAACCATGTGAGGTGTGGAGTGCTGGGACATCAGACCTTCATACTGATCTTCAGAGCCTGGACAAGAGGCTTGACAACACAGTCAGGGAATTTTCTGATACTGATTAGATTTTCCTACATGTTTAGGGAGCAGTTCACAGATGCAGGAAGTCTTGCAGTTTTTCTGTGGTTTAAAGTGGGAATTTAAACACAGCTACTTATCAGGTGGTATTAGCTGGTCTGGTAATGAGCAATTCAGGGGGAAAATCTCACCAAAAATGTGTACTTTCTCCATCCCAGATCAATTTCCATGCCTTTGTCATTGTTCCCCACCTAATTAAATCGATGGTTCTATTGCTGAGTTTAAAATGAAGGTGACATGAGCTCCCAAAATGCTGCCGAAACCAATGGCCCTTGCAAAAGGTCTTTGTTTTCGTTGCCACGCAGGTCAGAGGGTTACATCTGTTTTATTAACAGGACTAAATTTTTATGCCATCACGTTCCCAGCTTTACCAAATCCCAGGAAATTAAAGTTCCCGTTACTACTCTAGAAGGACGAGCCCAGCATTGTACAAAGAAAGGAGGAAAAATAGTGGTTTTTATTTCACCTATTTCTCAGCAGTTACAAGGAAGATATTATCTACCCATCAATTTCTGGTTTTATTTTAAAAGTGCCGAAGGATTTTAGCTGTGTTTGGTGTAAGAATACAATAAAAATCCTAGTTTTACGTGCTGCTGGACTCTTTCACCTAGGAAACCTTATATAGGGTTCACAGTCCACCCCTTTTTAGGCCTGGGAAACATAAAAGTGGTGAAATGCTCCTCTCTCAAGAAAACCTTTTTGTCAGAGATAAGTTCAGGGGGGTTTTTTTGCAAGACATATTCACACAAAGCATTATCTTACTCTGCAATTAGTCTCCCTGCAATCAAATAAAGGCCATGGATTAATGGAAGAACCACTAGAAATATTTTAAAGGGATTAACGTTAATGGAGAAACAAATTATCTTTCTATCAAATGAGGTTAATAACAAAAATTAGCAGTGGCCCCTCACAGTTAGTCACTAACCTTACAGAGCCTGCTAGAGATTAATCAAGTGAGTTTTTCTGTAAAACCTGTAGAATTTTCAAGTGGTTCAGGGGCCCAGCTCTCATTGTGAAAAGGTTCAAGCCCCTTGGAAGATGCCAGATTGAAAAACCCCTTTGCTCAGGGAATGAATTGTAACCTGAAGGGGTTTCTGGAGCAACAGGTGCCCAGTGGAACTCTCCCTGAAATTCTTGTTCCACAGGGTCCTGCTCAGCCTGTAGAGTCTGTAACATGACTACAGGTTCATTAACACTTCAACTCATAATTATCTCCATGTAGTAGATAAAAAAGAGTATTTCTTTTCGCTTAATCCCTGACAATATTTAAAACAATTAAAGTGTGGCTTTTATTTGCATAAAGCCAATTTACAGAGATGGTTTGTAGAATCCCATTAAGCATCAGTTTGATCCATCTATTGACGTGATATTTTCTGCAGTCACTGACTGGCTGTAAATACACCTTAGAAAACCTTGGGCATGTCTCAAAGCTCTGAGGGGTGTGATGTTGCTGCAGGATGACTAATTGTCACTTCTGGTTGATTATTTTAACGTGATTTTTACCAAAAAAAAACCACTGCCTTTGGTAAGGCAGGTACAGCCAAAATAGCCAGAGCTGTATAACTTTGCCTGATGTTGCATGTTTGTGTGTTGACTGGTTTTGTAGACACAAGTGACTTCAGGAGTGCTCTTTGTTGTTTGTTTTGGTTTATTTATTTTTTTTTTTTTAAATTAAACCTTTAGGCACAGGGATGATTCTCCCATTACTTCCAAACTTGTCTGCATCAGGACAGCCTGGAGGTTACCAGGAGATTACCTGAGGCTAAATTTTCACTTGCTCTAAGAACAGAAGTAGAAAGGTAATTTTCAGTTGTACTGTAATTTTTGATTTCTAATACTCTGAATGCAGGGTAGTGAATGGGGACAAATGGAGGGCACTGGAAATGGTTCTCCAGTGATGCTCTGGGCAGATGTAAACTCGTTCACAAGTACAAATCTCATTTTTTGATTAAGGTCTCCATTATATCTCCATGATATAATCAACCTTGTAAGCAAAAAATAAATGCCTACTTTTGATCACTTTCTCAGGAAAATTCTTCTGACAGATCATGCGAGGGCAAAGCATTTAAACTGACATAAAATCTTATAAAAATCTGATTTATTTAAAACCCCAGTTCCTTAGATGTAGTTAGAGAAATAAACGTAGTGACTATCCACGTAGACTTAATTCATAGTACAGACAGTAGTTGAGCGTTGGTGGCTCTCAGCAGCTCTTCATTTCACACCACATTGCAGAGGAGTTGGCATTCACATCACGGGCTAAAAGTCCTTAGACCCAAATTGCTGCAGATCAAGTGGCTCAATGTTGTGTTTTTCAAGTGTTTCAAGGCCAGCTTGGACAGGGCCTGGAGCAACCTGGTCTAGTGGAAGGTTCCCTGCCCGTGGCAGGGGGGTTGGAACGAGTTGAACTTCAAGGTCCCTTCCAACCCAAACCAATCTGGGATTCTCCACTCTCCTCAGATGAACAAGGATCTCACAAAGCATTTTGTGTTTCTATTGTTCCGTGTTCTGCAGGAGTCACTGCCAGAGTGCTGCCAGGGGAAAGGGGAGGGTCAATCTCCATGGCTTCTCCTCATGCATCCTAAAGAATGTTTTAAATTCCACATTTTGTTATATTATAAATCCCAATAATCAAACCCACAATACAAAACCCATGAAAAACTGAAAGCAAGTAGTGGCACATTCCCCCTGCCCTTCTGTGCTTGCTTTCAGGTGCATCTGACTGTGACGTGCTCCCCTCTAACAGCAGAAAGTCAAAGTTATTCCCTTAAGGAAAAGCTTTTTTTATAACAGTTGCGTAGCCAAAGGTCCCTGGTGAGAAGGTTTTCCTAATAATTTTCCAATAAAGAACAGAAAACCCACAAAGGTGGTATTTCCAGAGGAGGATATTATTAGAAAGAATTGATATTTGAGGAGCTTTATTTTATTAAAAATGTGCAAGAACTCCTGTGTGTCATTTCATGCAAAGCTTAGTGAAAGGTTAGAAAATTAGCTGCTGTGTGCTGCTTATACAGTGGGGTGGATGAGGGAGACTTTACATTTCACAACTTCTTGTTTCTGACAAGTTCCAGTGAATTATTTATGTGGCCACTTATCCCGTAAAGACGGAACTGAGGGTACAAACTGAGTTCACAAATGCTACCAGAAAGCCTCCAGGTGATAAGATGAAAATGGATCTTGGTCGCTGCTGATCTCAAACCTGGGCTTGAATTTGTGGCCTGCAGATGAAGGGTTCTGTGGGCTTACATTTTTCATCTCTAACTTGTGAATTTGTGCAGTTTATGAACAATTCATGAAGTTCTATTTATCTTCAGCAATTGCCTTATGAATCGAGGATTTAACTGGAATAAGATAATCCAGGAAATAGTAAATTTCAATTCATTTTTATGAGTCTAATATATATTCCACATATGAGAGCAGAGATGTGAATACATTAGTGATAAAAATACTAGAAAGAAATTACCTATTTCTATAAATGTAGTTTAATTCCCAAAGATGTGCAGTCAGAGATTGGGGCAGATCTGACTTTTTGCAGCTCTTGGATTTTCTGGGAGTTTCTACCCTTAAAAGTGAGTGAATGCACCTCTGCAGATTTTTTCCTCTCTCTTATTTATAAGGGGCCACTTTTCAGCTTGATTCTCAGTTTAGAGCAATATGTATTCACAGATAAAAGTTTTGGGATAGATTTCATTATTTTCAGGGAATTTCACTTTATTCCTCTTCACTAAACAAGAGCTGTTCTGTATCTGGTGTTGATAAAGCTGTTTTAAATCCTTTCTCTGCTGCAAATGTGGTCGTAGGCAAGTGGTTCCCAGTTCTGTTAGTTCACACTCCAGGATTTGTATCTTCAGTTCTGGAGTCATTCCAGATCTGTGCTGTTAGACTGAGGGGCCGGTTCAGATTGGATTCTAAAATCCTGTAATTAATGAATGACAAAGTCTGGCTAGAAACTTCTTTTAGGGGATTGAGAATCAAATAATTCTCACAAAAGATTTTTGCAAATTCTGTCTTTGAGATGAGTATTTCAATTAATGCTGCAAATTAAGAATTTTAAATTTTGCATATGTGTAAATACAGGTGTCAGTCAATGAGTTCCTCAAATTTAGGGGGGAAGGGCTGAGGTTGTAAATGCAATGGAAATGTAAATGGAAATGTCAGCATGTTCTGAAGGGGCACAGATGCCAATCTGGTCAGACAGCTCTAGAAAGAATAAACTGCAGAGTCTGCAGCTATGGAAGAAAGTACTTCCAAACCTGCACAAATGATTGGAGATGGAAAAGTTTATTAGTTATGGCTTGATCAAAAGAAGTTGCACTTGGAGAAACCATAAAAACTGGCAGTCCTTCCATTGCTCTGAATCCTGCTATGGCAGTGTAAGAGTCCAAGACAGCATATCCCAGCACCAAACAGGCCCTGAATGTCTTCTAAAATTGCTGAACTGCTCTGGTTTTTTCGGTAGCAGGGCTTGTCTCCTCCCTCCCAAACGTCCCTAACATGAAGGAGAAACAGCTGACACCACTGCCTTTAACAATTGCTGTCAACGCTTCCATAGCCCTGCCTGAATATAAATGGAAGTGAAACCAGGAAGGGAAGCACAGAACCTGATAATGTTTAATCTGTGAACCAGTCCCCCCATACAGGACTACAAAAAGACAACATGCAGACCTGGAGCTTTCCAACCTCCAGAAAGGTCAGTTAAACCAGCCTGACCTTCTTACCACATATACAGCAATAAGTCATCAGTCCTATCTGAATGGTCTTCAATCCCCAGGTGCTCCCAAAATAACCTGGAGATAAAGCAGAGAGATAAAAATCAAGAGCTGCTGATGAGTTGGGTGTGCAGTTGCTTCTTCAAGATGTTTCTTCAAGGGAATTGGTCCATATGCTCTAAGTCAAAGTCAGGGGAGAGGAAAATAACAACTCCCTAGAGGAAGGAAAGAGATTAGCATTTTATCACAGGAAACTCTCAAATTTTATAGATCTGTAGAAGCAAGCACATAGAAGGTGCTGCTATTAGAGCATTAAAAATAGAAGTATTATCTTGCTACTCAAAGATTCTACTAAGTAGCTATGAATTTGTAATTA
This sequence comes from Empidonax traillii, assembly GCF_003031625.1. Taxonomy (NCBI): domain Eukaryota; kingdom Metazoa; phylum Chordata; class Aves; order Passeriformes; family Tyrannidae; genus Empidonax; species Empidonax traillii. The sequence goes on along the minus strand of NW_020955304.1, from coordinate 595,267 downwards.
AGTAGATCTTAAATCTGTGTGATGATATAGTTCATTTTATTATTTAGGACTGAAATATGAAATATTGTAATAATAACTTAAAAGTGTGGGTCAAATATCCCGGAATTATTCTCTTAAGTAGAAAGATATGAACAAGATGTTGCAACAGCTTAACTCCTTCTTGTGAGATGGAGACAAAAACATTGAATTATTCAGACACCAGTATTTGATACACAGCAAATAATCCTTGCTCTGCAATCTACAGGAGAAGGAGAAATTCATTCTAACCAAATTCCTTAATCTGACCATGCACACACACACAATTTATTCAACTCCAGTCAACAAACCATCCAGACAACAAGAGCTCAGAACACTTTAAATTGTCTAAAAGCACTTAAGAAACGTGAGGTTAAACTAAACACCCCTCCCCACCAGCAAGGTGCATGTACAGAGTGCTACATCTTTTTTTCCTCATGTTTTGTGTGTGAAGGGCAATTTCTCCATTTCCTTAAGTTTGATTCCTGTTTTGTCATGAATTCCAAGAATCCAGACATCACCTTTCTCCAGGTCATTCAAGGCCACACTTCCTCCCTGCCAAAGTCCCAAGGGTTGACTGTCAGGGGACTGTTCCCCAGGGATAAACCAAGGCATAATTATTCTAAAGACGATTCACCAAGTGTTTATGGCACTGAAATTTGTGATACATCAGCAACCACCTCAATTGGATTTACTTTCCTTTAAGCTCACCCACTTCACTGCAAATGGCTCCTGTGTTGTGGCATCTGTGGGTTTGTTAGAGATGCTCTTTGCTGCAAGTACATTAGGAATTTTTAAAGCATTAAATATGTATGTGCTATTTATATCTTCCTTACAAATACATGGGATCTTTATTTTTGAAGACTTCAAATAAATATTTTACCGCTTTTCTCTTGATTTTTTTTCTCCTTTTGATACAGCATCTGCAGCATTGACTTAGTTTGCTGTTCAGAACAATTATTTTCTCCAAGAAATCGTCTTTTATTTGCAGCTCATCTCCCACATACCATAGATCTGTTTTCTTAAGATCCCTTGATTAGAACAATCACATACCAGTTCCCAAATTTGGAAATAAACTCTGAAAACATTGTACTATAAAGGGAAAAACGTTTCCAATTTTAATAAAACCATAAATAGGCTTTTATTCAGAAAAGAATTTTTTAAAAAATATTTTAAGGATGAATCTCTGACTGGAAATGTGTGTAAAACATCACGTTTCAACAGAGCCTTTCATTACCTGCCCTTTATTTTGTTCTTTTGCCATTGATAATTTAAGTTCAATTGGAAAACATTTCCTTTCAGAGTAACTTGTTCAAGTGCATGCCTAGCCAAGTAGATTTAAATCTGTGTGTTTTCTTTGTAAATTTTTCCTGTAGGAATGACTGAGAATTGTCAGGCTTCACACAATTGTGACTTTGGGGTAGAATTGCCAGCATTTTGGTGGTTTTTTTTATCATGTGCTTTAAATGGTTTGTATACTGCAAAGATGAATAAATAGCACCATATCTTCCTGAAGGTGGTTCTAAGAGATACAGAGGCAGGTACATTTGGATACATCATGTTTGGGAAAGGAAATGTTGTAATGCTTGGAGCTCTGGGGCAAAAGACAATATTTGGGTGCTGTTCTCTGCTCTGCCACTGCCCCATGGGAGATTGATGCTCTCTCTGCTGGCTTCTCTTTGCTCATCACTTATTTGTCCTTTCTTCTCATCAACAGTTATTTCTTCCACCAAAACTTTCACCTCAGCTTTGAGTCTATCTATAATAATGATGGCAAAGTCTTACATGTAATAACAGGTCTAAAGTCCATATATAATAATATATAAGCAAAGTCTACCTATAATAATGATGGCAAAGTTTTGAGCATGGAGGAGTTCTTTTAAGAAAGATCTGACTTGGAGTTCAAGGTGCTTTCATGGGAAGGGAACAAAGGGAAAACAGACATGAAAAACAAGCCAAGAGAACCTTTTTGACAGGATTTATTCAAAAGAAGAGTATGTAGGTGTTGGGACTGCAAAAGGCAGGCTCTGATCTTTTAACATACACCTGTTTCTGTAATCAAGGACAGATAAAAGCAACAAACACCTGGACCTGATTTAGTTTTAATCCTGTGAGTAGTCCTCAGTACTCCCATGAGTATTCACTACTCATCAGGAATGCTCAAATGCCTAAAGAAAACTTGTTAGCAAGTCCAGTTTGTGAGATTTCTGTGGTCTTTCATGAAGGAATTTGACTTAGCTCATGTTTTGGGTGGTTTTTTTTGTTTCTGCTTCACCTGTTTATTATTTTAGCACCTTAAAACAGTTTTGATTCTTCATTCTTGAGGCTGCCCACCTGTACAGAGAGGTGAGTGGACAGTGGAAGACTGGTCAGATTTTGAAGGAAATTGAGATATCTGAAAATGTTTGCATTGGTGCCAACCTGAAAATAACGTATTTGGGAGAAAGAAAGGAATTCCAGGCTGTTTCACTTGGAAGGGCAGTAGATGGTCCTTCCTTCCTAGGTTTCACAAAACTGCTGCATGACCCTGTGCAAGGGTCTTTGAGCTTATGGGCAAGACAATCAGACACTGAGTCAATCTGTGGTCAGCTCTGTGTGAGCTGGGATTTACCCTAAATAACCTAATGGCAAAAATTTCACAGGAAGAAAGTTTGCCTCACACTGCATCAGCACATATCATCAAAGGCTGGGCGTTTTTTACATGGAAGTTCTTTTGGTTTTTTTTATCAGTTCAGTCTTTAAAAAATGCTGACAGAGTAGTAGGAATTGGGCCATATGGCAAACCTGTCAATGTAGTCACTCATATTTAATCAGAACACTGAAAATTATTTTCCTCTTAGAGGGCCAAAATATACAAATTAAGGAAGAGCTGAAGGAATATTTCCAGCATTGTGTTTAATTTCTCCTTGCTAAGCTTCTACTAGGACCACTTTGTCATGGACAGATCAGTAAATATGGCTTTAAGCATCTCCCACTGCAAAGAGTGTCTACCCACTTCAAGGTAATTTTGTTGCAGTTTAAGGAACTTCAGTGTAATGTCTTGATCCACAGTTCACATTTGTTGGACACAGAAGCCTCCCACTGCCTTCTTTGTGTTGCTTTTGGAGTGAACTGGAAGGCTGAAAATAGAAGTGAAGGAAACCCATCCAAGGATCTTTGTTCAAACTTCATAGGGAGTGGGACATACATTTTAAGAGAATCTGTTGTGATAACTTGATAATTTACATTTGGATGTTTAACTGTCATTCCTCTCAGTAACCTGACAGATTTGAACAAGGTGGAGCTAAAGTTTTCCAGCTGTTAGTTTAACACTGCTTCATGTTTGATGAGGAATGGTAAATTCTGAAGGTACTGTTTGAAAAAATACAGCTTCATAAACTGGTCTGACTTGGTAAAGGAACATTCCCGAGCAGTTCCGCTGACTTATGTATTTAGGGGATCCAGGATCACACCCTGGGCCTTAAAATAGCAACAGAAATAGGCCAAGCCCCAAATCTGTCAGGAGAGGCAGGGGGATATAGATATGTGCTTTTGAGGTGCTTCTGCTCATGATAGATGTGGGAACTGCAGTTGAACTTAGGAATATTTGGCTTTATTTTTTACACAGATGAAAGAGTTTATAGGGAGGCTATTCATTTAAAGTTTGTGTTTTTTTTAAGGAATCCCACGCTTATGATTTAAAGCTTGCCTCCTCATTATCACCTGATTGTTACAGGTTTGCATTTCCATCTCCACACTTGAAACGACTCCCTGCTCCTAAACCACGGGGGGTAGCACATCTGTGTGATGCTCACACTACCCATCTGTGATTGATAGCAGTTTACATGCTGAAGTCAGTCTCAGTGGCATTAATTTATTGTAACTGAAGGCTGAGCAGCACAAAAATGTTTGATCGTTACAGACTCAATACCTAATGTATTGAGAAGGACGAGGCATTGTTCTGACAGGTCTTGATGTTTATTATTTCCCCCCAAACTTTCCCGCTAAAAGCCGCCGTCAGCCCAATTTAACAGCAATCCATGCGTCTAAGGATGCTGCGAGATGCTCTTCGCATTAGAATTCTTGTAAGATTCGGTTTGCTTTGGGCAAAGAGGAAGGAGAGAAAGCACAGAGATGGCTGAGGATCGCCAAGGGCATCGTTTTAATCAGCAGTTTCCCCAGTGTCGCTTTGTGTATATGTGTGTGTGTATATGTGTGTGTGTGTGCCTGTGTTTGCCTCCCGCCCCCGCTCGCTCCGGCCGGGGGATCGCGCAGCTCCTCGGGCCGAAGGCGCAAAGTTGCCACCGCGCCGCCGGTGACCCGGGGAGGTTCCGCCCGGCCGCGGGCATCCCCCGCATCCCGCGCATCCCCCGCTGCGGGTGCGGGGGGGGCCGCTCTCCGGTCCCCGCGGGTTCCCGGGCGCCGCCGCGCGGCCGCCAATCCCAAATCCCGGGCGCAGCCGCGCCCCCACCCGCCGGGGAGCCCCCGCTCCCCCCGGGGGCCCCGCGCCGCCGTCCCGCCGCATCCCGCCTCCGCCGCCGCTCCGCCGCCTCCCCCGGCGCTGGGGCTCCCCCGCCGCTCGCCGCTCTCCCCCCCTCCTCGCCCCAGCCCGCCCCGCCGGGCTTGAAGGTCACCTCCGCCCGCCCGCCGCCGCCGGAGCCACTTTCCGCGCCGGCTGGAGAAGCGGCAGCGCCTCCGCCCCGGGAAGGTCCCTCTGTCCGGCCGGAGCGCGGAGCCGCCCGCTCGCCCGCTCCACTCCCGGCACCGCCGCGGCGGGGCCGCCCCCGGGGCTGTCGCCGCTGCCCGCGGAGGTCGCGGGCGGGCCGGGCAGGGGCCCCGCTGCCGGTGCCGGTGCGGGGGGAGCCGGGCGGCGGCGGGCGGGGGGCGCGGCATGCGGCGGTGAGCCGGGGCGGCGGCGCTGCCCGCGGCGAGGGAACGGGGCTGCGGGAGCCGCGTCCCGCTGCCGCTTCGCCCGGCGGGGCCGCCCGCCCGCCCCCGGACGGGAGACGCGCCGCGACCCTTCGCCTCCGCTCGCCTCTTTATGGTGAGTTTCGGCCGGGGCTGCGCGGGGGCAGCGGGGCCGCTCGGAGCGGGGCAGCCCGGCAGGTGCGCGGCGGCCGAGGGGTCCCCGCTCCGCGGCCGGAAAGTTCCCGGGGCGGCCCAGCAGGAGGGATGCGCGCCCGCGGAGTGCCCGCGCAGGGCGGGCTCTCGGGGGGCCGGGGCCGCGGGGGAAGCGGGGCCGGGGCTGGAGCGGCCGGGAGCCGGCGGGCAGGGCAGAGCTGCTGAGCCCCGGTGCGCTCCGCAGGGCTCGGGGGCACCGCGCCCGCTCCGCTGTCTCCTGAGAAAGGCCGTGCGAAAGGTGGTGCGGGGAGAAGGGCGGCACGGGAGGGGGCTCCCGAGCGCAGGGAAGAACGAGAAACATGGGCAGCCGGGGCTCAGAGGAGTTGCTGGTTGAATGGGTGCAGATGTTTAACTGCTGGGAAACTACCTGCCTGTAAGTCATCGGTGTTTGCTGATTTTACTGGCGATTTATCGTAGCGTTTTCTCCTGCACTCTTCTGTCAGGGGAAAAAAAAAAAAAAAAGTATAAATGTTGCCTAAATACCTGTTCAGTGCAGGTGTGGTGTCACTGTGCGCATCTAAGATGTACAGCAGTTACAGCCAGGACTGCCGCTCCTCAGCAGGGGCAGGGCTGTGCACTGCGAGATGGGTTTTCAGAGTGAGAGTGGCACGAGTCTTACGGTTCCAAAATTTGTGATGTGGCTGTTGGACATCGTGCTGCCAACTGAACATGGTGCGCACAGATGGTGAAGCGAATGTGGTCTGAAGTTTGACTGGAGTGATTCACATCAGCGAAGTGTGAAAGATCTTGTCCAACGCTGCAGCTTTTGTTTATCTATTCTCTGAATTGCAAATGTGGCATAGTATGTTACATTCTGAAGTAGTTAAGTGATGACTGGGTTTTTTACTTTAAATAAAATCTAATTTATTCAAGTCGAACTGGATCATAAAACACAGCAGATGCTGGTGATGGTGTCCCAAGAATGTCAAGTCCCTTGCTTCACTTCTCTAGACTCGATGATACTTAAGAAAGGAAAGATGCCTTGTGCTTCATTTGTCATTTGGAAGTGTGAAAACAGTTGTATGTGTGGGCTGTAAAAGCAGAAGCAAGGTTTTGTCACTCTGGGGTAGAGATTGATGATCGTGGATGTATTACGGTTTAAACCAGAGTTGGTCGTCATAATCAAATAGTTAAGTTTTAGGGACCAAATAGTCACGGCTGCTTGAGAAGATATATATCGGGAAGAGTAGTGGGGCTGTGTGAGTTTTCAATATGTGTGTCAATAGATTGGTTAGCTTTTAGGAAAGTGGTTGTTATCACATGCTCCAGTTATCAGGATTATAGTAGTGATATAGAATAGGTATCTTTAATTTACTTTTATTTACCTTTAATTGAATGATTTTGCATCGATGAGTTTCTGTGAAACTAATTTTGTGTCGCTTTTTTGATTGTAGTCCAGATCTGCTCACTGTCTTATGTAGGCTATATAAAGGCTTGGCTATCCAAGTCTCATTTACAGTTTATTCTTCTGGTAAATACATTAGACAAAGGATTCAGCGTTTGCTGAAATGAAGTCATTGTTTCTAATGTCAAGACTATATTTCTTTTTTCTATTAGTCCTTAACTGAGTATCAGTAATAGAGCTGACAAACGTGAGGAATAAAATTCACAGTACGTTGATGATTTTTATAGTTCTTGTAATTGAAGTACTTGGTGTCCTTGACGTGATGAGGATGCTGTGCTGGTTTCCTGGAAAGGGTACCCTTAAACGACAGCAATGCTGTCAGGAGTCAAGTGTCGAGGAAGCCAGGGGGGTTGTTAATTCCTGGATGTGGAATGTGATCCATTCCCAGTGCAGGGTGTGGGCACACAGGTAGGACTGCAAGGTGCAATTCCCAGCACTGAGAATTCTGATAGTGATGCCTCCACCCTCGGTGCACACCTAATCCCTGCTGGCTGCACTGCTGCTGGCGGCACAGGAGGGGAAGGGGATGTCCTGGGGCCGTGGCTGCCGGGCTTTGAAGTGTGTTCTCTCCCCGTGCTGAGCCCTGCACAAAGCCCCCTTGAAGTTAAACATGGAATAGCAAGGCCAGAGGGGACTCAGCCACTGCTGCCCCGGGCAGGATCGGCTTGTACCCGTGTCATCTGTGATGGATGTTTGTGTACTTGTTCTATTCCCTTTCTCCTCTGACTTTTCTCACTGCTTTTGCTGTCTTTTCCACCATTTTTTTTTCCTTATTAATGCTCTTACTTACTATTTATTTTCTAAAACATCTCATTCCCTCCAAGCTGTCTCTCCCACTCAGTCTCTCTTCCAGTATTTTTTTTATTCCTTTATGGGGGACCTACTGCTTCTCTGCCAGCTCTGCACATCTGCTGGCTTTACCAGGTTTTTACCTAGTTTTTAGGAGGAGTTTAATGGAAATATTAACGTTGGTCTCTCTTTGTGCAGACAGGTAAGCTTTGTTTAGGACAAAATTGCTGTTCAGTATTTGCTTGCACTGGGGGAAGTTGAGATAGTTGGAAATATAGGATAGAAGAGACCAATGGCTGGGTTAAAAAAATGGGCATCACTAATTTATCATATTGTAGCTTTGAAATCTGATTTTAAGATCTAACTATTAGCATTATGTACTATAAAGGTAGGACTCCTAATGCTGGCTACAAGAAGAAATATTCTTTATATTTATGGAAGGCATAGCTACATGGAGCATGTTGGTATCTGAAAGGTGTACTTGTCTAAAAAAGATAGATCTTATGTAATTAAGATTGATGTCTCATACTGCAGCTTGAGGGAAATATAGGAGTTGAAAAATGTGCTTATTTTCTGCATCTGTCAGCAACCTCTACTTTAATTCTTGGATCTTGACTCCTTCCCATTTCATGTGGGAGATGGGGATGCTCTTGTCTCATGCCCCTTTGTAAAAGTAGTAGGTGAATAAAACTGAAGAATTAGGAAACAAGTGAACAGACAAGGCTTAAACAAAATATTAGGTGTCCTGACTGTTTCTGGCCTTGATACAGTGAAATCACGTCCATCTGTGTTGACTCAGTTGTGCCAAATTTGAGCTGTAATATCTCCTGAGAGCAGAAAGCTCCTGTCTTGGAGGATCTTTCCCCAAGGTGTTATTGAGAAGTCTGTTTGTTTGTTTGTTTGTTTGTTGCCCTCTGTTTATCATTTTTTGCTTAGTTGCACTTTTTAATGGATAGTTTAATGCTTTAATGAAGTAATAGAATTTTTCAGTGCTCCTGATTATTTCGTAGTGCAGGTCCTCATTCTGGGAAGTACAATGCCATCTCTGACACTTTAAGTTGTTCATCCTTGTCTGTGTTATCAGTAAATAGTGTTTTCATCACCTATTCTGAATGTATGCTTTTAGGATTAAAAACTAGTTATGAAGCTCTCAGTATTTATTAAAATTTCCCTTCATAACTATTATTTTGCTCAAATTTACTGTGCCAAGAATTACAACTTCCTGCAAATAAGATAATTTTATCTGTGTCCTTCAAGTTGATGCACTAAAAAATGAATGCAGGCTGAAAGGGCATGGAAAACCCCTTCTGGGATGCTGGGATGTAACAGCAGTGCTGGAGCACGTGGAGGATTCTGCAGAGCACAGAGGCAGCGGTGTTTTATTCACAGGTTGGGTTACAATTACCTACCAAGCAACACCAAATGCCAAATACATGCCTGTCATACTTCGAAATACTATTTTTTGCCAAGTAGGTGGCAACTCTTCTGCTCCAGATTTTGTGCTTTGCAGAGACCCTGTGCCGAAGGAAAAATATTTCTAAGCGAAGTTTTTGATGAATATTCTGCAATTCAAGTTGTGTTGTGAGTTACTCACTATTTGGCTCTTTTCAAGGGGAAAGAAACTGTCAAGTATTTTGTGATGTATCTTTCAGAGGTTGGTTGAAGTGTCTCTAACATAGTGCACAAATTTGAAGCTCTATCACAATTTTCTCATAGGCAGTTTAAAAACCCAGAATACTTTACAACTTTGGATGCAGTTCTAAGATCCTGTGTTTCTGAGCAGTGAGATGTTGCTGTGTTGATACTCTGGAAGGAACAAGGTGAATATTAAGTTCTGCACTGACATGTGCCTTAGTAGCTGCCTGTGCAACTCAGTGCACTAAAATTAAGATCACTGCCTGGAGTGGGAAACACTGTGCCACAAACTGGGAGTGTCTGTAGCAGCAGACTGACAGCTGTCAGTCAGGGAGATTAGGGAAAAGTGACTGGGCAAAGTCATCTCCATTAAAATAATTGTCTCTCCTTCAGCTGGAAGGGTCTGAGGGAATGTGGTTACAGCAGGTTGAGCTGAAAGTCTTGGTTGTGCTAAAGGGCAAACTAAAATGCAAAACTAATAAATCACTTTTAGGATAAACAGCCCAACACTGACTGCAGGGCATGTGCAGCTGGCTGGGACCAGTATTGCAAACACTAAAAAAATTCACATTTTCTCAGTGTGCAGCACACTTGGCTTAAACCCTCCAGTGCACAACCCCTGACCAGGACAGTTTGGAGCAGAGAAAGAAGAGGTTACTATTCCAAAAAAAAAGAATTACAAGGATACAGCATAGAATGTGATCCAAGCAATTGTTGTTTCAGCTCCTCAGAGTTAATGGTAGTGAGAGCTGGAGTTCCACAGAAGCACATACAGAGAATATTCAGGGTTGGGAGGGACCCACAGGGATCACCAACTCCAGCTGTTCAGTGAATGGCCTGTATGGGGAGTTTGGTGACTCTCAGCTTTCTGCTGTGCTTTGTCATTGTTTAATCTTGAGTCTGTCGTGCTGGTAGTTGTGTTTCCAATTTTCCCTTACTTTTGGCACTTTTCCGTTGGATTATTTTTAGAATCAAATCAAGGATGAATACATGCTGGCACACTTTCCTTGGTGAGGACGCTCACAGGGTCTTGCTCTCCTGCTTGCTGGTTCCAAAGGTTTTCTAGGGATTTTATTGTCTCCGAGTTCAGTCTCTGTATTAGATGTGAGCAAATATTACATGATCAGAATGATAAGAAGCTACCTTGAAAATACATACTTTTTTTTTTTTTTTTCCTCCCTAAGAAATTCAGGAAACTCCATCTTGATGTAGAACCTTTCAACTCTAAAAGCATTTTGTTTTGAAGGTGTGAGCGTGTGAAAACGTGGGTAGGAAACTTAGGAGAAGGTTTAAATGAGGAAGTGCTGCTATTTCAGATCAAAGTGTTCTGACAGTTAAAGCAGTTGTAGAGAAGGTGGGAGAACACCTGTATTGAGGTACAAGAAAGTGCAGCTGTGCTGGACAGTTTTACTTGTGTTAAATGACAAAGGTTTTCTTGTGTTTAAATCAACACCATCATCACATGACGTAAATCAGCGGTATATTCCTGGTGGGAAAGGCCAGGGCAGTGCAGTTGGTTTCCTTGAATTTGGGTCATTCTGCTGTCCGTCTTTGGGGTGTTTTAAGGCTTTTTTTAATCTTTCCTGAAGCTTACACATAAGAAATGTACAAAGTAAAAAAGTTTAATATGTAATGCTGGTGTCTTACAAAAAATGACAGTCTGTTGTGGACCTCAGATCCAGAGCCCTGGATTTCAAAATAAAACTTTGTGTGATTGTCTCGTTGTCTTGGAAAAAAACCATTTCTTTTCTCTGTCCATTGATTTCCCCCCCAGTTTGTCTCTCACAGAAGTGGTTTGGCTGATGAATCACCATCACTCTTCCTCCCCCAGCTTCTGCTTTTATCTTTTAAATTTGTTTTGTTAAATGTTAAATTGTTCTGGTCTTGGATGTCTGAGTTTTTCACGTGTTGTAGAGGATTGATAATTTATAGTTTGAGGAGGGAGAAATTAAACAATGTTGAATGGCACTGATCCAGGGAAAAGGCTTGCTAGTCTCTGTCAGAGCCAATATTGATATCTTTGCCTTTTTTTCACAGTTAGTATTTTTTCCTAAGTTAAGGATTATGCAATATTGTGGAGATATTTTGTTGAGCAAATTATTTTGAGAGTGAATAAAGAACCTGTAAACAGCCCTTGTATGAAAATGTAGAATATAGTCTTAAACACTGCTTTCAGAGTAATCTTTTATGTTCCAATTTATGTAATGCTGTAGCAAATTCCTTGGGATGTAACACAGTCTGTGTTGTTCTTGACCACAGAGTTTACAGTCCTGCTACTTTTTGGGGAAAGGATATTGAAGCACCAGTTTCAAATCGTGCTGCTGGGTGGTTTCTCTCTGATCTCAGGAAATAATATGAAAAACTATCTTTTGTTACAATGCAACTCTACAGTGAAGCTCTAGGATTTAAAAAAAAAAAAAATAAAGTGTCACTCCCCTGCAGGGAGTCCACTGTTTATGTGAGTAGTTACTTAAATGTCCTTTCCTCCAACATCGAAGATGAGCTACCTAAAATGTCATCTACCACATGGTGATACCCATTTTGAGTCTGCAACAATATAAATGCTAAGGAAGTCCCAGAGTGCAGTTTGAATTGAGCCACACAGAGTGGCCCAGCAGGAAGATGAATGGATCTAGATATCCTCCTGATCTTTCTGTGATATTAGACCCTTTTCCCACTACTTAATTTAGGACACTCTCCAAATGGCTCCTTCTCTTTGTGATGACCTCTTCTCTGTTGCCATCGTGATGGTGTGTTAGTCTGCAGCTGCCTCCACAGGAGGCCGATTGGGTTTGCCCTGGTCATTACAAGTGTTGAACTCTTGCCAAATACCAAAATTGTCCATATTGCGTGTTTGACACACTTGCTTTACTGTGAATGTCCTCAGTGCTTAAGAACAGATGATTTAATCGTTATTGTTTTCCAGTCCCCGATACCAGCCCATGGGGTTTGGATGTGTGCTTTTGTCTCCTTATTTCTGTTTTACAATGTTGCTTTCATTTTCTCTCAGTTCTGCACCTCTGGCTGTAACTGATTATTAAGGATCTTATGGCACTGGGGGAAAAATCAGCCATAAAGCCCAGCTGAGAGATGGGGCAGGGTAGGACTGACTTGTCCCCTGGTGCAGGAGCACTCTGGGGTCCAGTGCACAAACAGATCCTTTTGCTTTGTAAAAGCCTTATGCTAAAATCACATCTTTGACATCAAACCTATCTTCTATTTCTACTGCTGTAAAATGCCATCAAATCAGTCGGTTTTGATGCTGATTTGATCTTTCATCCTCACTCTGGGAACTGTCATATCCAATGAACCCCCTGATTAATCAGTTCTTGTTGGGACACACTGGCTCAAAGGGGCAGAATGATGCAGTTGAGTGCTCTGGGCCCTTTATGCACTTTGGGCATAGTTTTGTTTTCAGCAATTGGCCATTTCACAGCAGGAGAGTGTTAATCAACTTCTGGTGGTAGCACTTGTTATGTGTTTCCCTTTCGATGTGGTTACCCAGAGGTTTTCCCATTGGTTTTGCCATTGCTGTTGTTTCAGTGCTCGTGGTTGTGTTCCTGCCTCTGAATTGACTCAAACTGCTGTTTCATTGCAGCCAGAGAACTGCCTTTTTAAAGATATGTGTGTTTGTGAGAACCTGAGTGGATTTTAAAAAGGACTCGAGCGTTGCTTGAAATCTCATTACGTACAAACTGGTCTATGTAGAATCCTAAATATTTTATTGTGTTCTAAATGTGAAGTGTTTTTTTTTTTTTTCTTTTTTTGCTGTAATGCATCCAAATGTGTATCACAACTAAGTCTTGGTGCTGTGATATAAAGGGTTCTGCAGGATTGGAGTGGTCTGCTGGAGGCAGCTGAAAAGGACAGTGGGGTCATGATACCATCTCTGAGTACTGGACAAACCCCTTGTCTTCAATGAAAAGAAATAATTTTAAGCCATTTTAAACCACAAACGGTTAAGGTGATGAAATTTAGGAAGGTACAATAATACAGTAAATATAAATAGGTAAAAATCCACTCTCTCCAAAGTTTTAATGGTGCAGGTACCAGCACCTTGGCTCCAATCAGCCCAACAACCTGGGCTTGAATTGCAAATTTGTTCTACAGGGGTGACCCCAGAGTTAAAGCTGAGCTGGTCCTGTCAGGGTCTATGTCAGGAGCTGCAGCTCATGTCTGATTGACATGTTTGCCTGACAGGTTCCTGTGGGGAAGTTTGTTGTGGACTTTTTTTTTTTTAACCGCTGTGTTCATGGGGTTTGTGTTGTTGAAAAAAAATAACAATAATAGAGCATGAATAATTCTTAATGTCAGTGTTGCTTTATAAACATGCCCTAAAACAGACGTAATTTTTATACAATATATCTAATAGTCAATGTAATGCTTTCCATTACAAGCTTTGCAAGCAGGCAAAATAAAGGAAATTTAGGGAATTTGCTTTGATGTCAAAAGTAGACTCCTCTTTCCATATGTGCAGTTACTAAGCAGTAGACTAAAATGTGAATCCAAATGTCTAGTTTATGTGTTTCTAGCAGATAGTGAGTTTGACAATTGTCAAAATTATCTCCCTGCTGGAGCCATTAAATATTTTGTCACTGATTGTACAAGTAGCCAAAAGATTGGGCACTAATTTCTAATGTGGAAAAAAATATTTATTTATTAAAGTTTTCTCAGAGTGAGAGTATATTTCAAGTTGCTCAAGAGTTGATTAGGGTACAAATTAGATTCAATAATGTTTGGAATAGTTTTGTTAAGAACTTCCATGGTACATGACCTTACTGTTCACAAGGAAGGAATAAATGCAAGTGAAGTAGAAATAGACTCTTTCTACCTACAGATTTCAGACTTTTTTGCTGCCAAAATCAAACTTCAGCACTTGCCTGTGCTTTGCCATGAGAGATTTACACTTTGCTCATAAAGGGATGCTCTATTAGTTGTGTAAGTGGAGGCATCTTTATTAGTTGAGGTAAATTTTAGGCGGTAAATTGGCTGCTTTATTGCTGTACATGTGTGTAAATCAAGCTCTGCACCTGTCACATTAGGAGATCTCAGTATTGTTGTCTTTTAAGAAGCACATTTTCATGCAGTGCATGTTCCACGTGGCCACAGCAAATGACTCGGAGTTATCTTGTACCAGCACCTAGTACTGCATTTGCTGCTTACTTTGCTATTTAGTAGTTGCGTCTCAAGTTTCATGTTCTTTGAAGGTCTCCGAATTGAGTCCAAAACGCTGCAGACCTCCTCCCATTGTGAATCACTTTTGGTGTCCTTTAATCTTGTATCATTTGGGCCCTTCTTTTTATCTGCCTCGTTAGTGTTACCAGTGCCCACTGGAGCAGCTCATAGTGGAACTTGCGCCTTGGAGGGTCATTGCACTTCTAGTCCTCTGCACTGCTAAGAGGAAAGCTGGGTTTGATTTTTTTTTTAATGGGGAGGAGGGTTTAACTCCTCAGGCCTGTTATTTGTGCAGTGATTGGGGCAGTAGCACGTGCTGGGTTGACAGTGACCCCTTAGTCAAAGGCTGACTTTGGGGACCTCCAAGGGATGTGCTTTTCCTCTCACTCTGCTGGAAGGCTGGCTCTTGTCAGCTGTGGAATTTTAGGAATCTGGAATCACCTTTTACAGAGTAGGAAGCTCTTAGGGTATTAACAAATCCCCCTTCCTTTTCTTTTCTTTTAAAGAATTTTTTTCTGCTGATGTTTAATATATAAGAAATTTTAAATAATTTAATAAACTGACTCAAACGAGGAAATTGAAAGGGAATTCCAAATGACTGCTAAAGCACAGTGCTGGTGCTGTTTGACACCTCAGAATGGGTGGTCCTTTCTGGCACAGTGCTGGAACAGTTTGAAATGCCTCCCCTCAGGACTGAGGGAGTGTGCCTCCTAGGAAAGGTGGGCACAGTGGTGACAAGACTGACATCATGGGATGGCCTGTGTAACAGAACCTGGGGCGTGGATAATGTCAGCTAGGGAGTCTGTGAGGAGCTGGGTCCCTGTAAAGTGTTTGTGCATTCCTTGCCCTTGGGCATAAACACTGTGTCTCTGCTGTTGGGGTTCTCTGTTCCCTGGCAGGCTCCTGGGAAGCTGTCAGTGAGTGCTGGACTCTCTATCCCTGTCTACTGCTTTAGAGGTTGGTGTGCTGTCCCCTTCCTCTGAGCAGCAGGCACGTGAACCATTGCTAAATGGCCGAGATGTACAACTGAGCCAGACAAGCTGCTCCTGCTTCTCCTCCTTCATGTCAGAACTGCAAATGCATCTCCTTTCCTAATGGGCTGGAAGGGTTTCAGTGAAACATTTGCCAGGAAAAGAGCTGGGGATTTTTTTCATGTTAAAAAACTACCGTCACTTCTCCTCGTGTGTCTGGCCCAAGAAGTAAAGGTGCTGGTTAGTGCAGTCAGTAAAATACACAAGTGCAGACAGTAAAAATAGACTCGAATAACACATTAGAAAGGTGAATTTGTGGTTTTCATTTATCCTTTCACACCTATGAAATGTGTTTAGCTAATGAGCTGATAAAAGGAATCGACCTTGCAGCTGACAGTTGATTTGGAAATGCAGAAATATCGAGGCAGGTATTTATGATTTGCACTAAGCACAGCTTGGCAACTGTTCATATTTAATGATTTACATCACTGTTTCTAATACTAAATTTATGCCTCAGTATCTAAGTGCAACACATCTCAGTTGCTGACACTATGAACTATGATCTTGAATTCCTTCTATTTTGTGTTTAAATTATCAACCATAACTTTGTGTTATAGCACACGTGAGGGAGGAAATGCTAAGTTAGGATTCCTACAGCAATCATTAAATGAATTTATCACACACTTTTCAGATAATAAATTTAGGAGTGCATGAAGATTTACAGAATATTCCATATTCACGAGGATGCCAGGTTAGAGCTGCTTTAGGAACTGTGTGCATTAACTAGAATTTGTCACTTGCAGGCTGTAGGTTTGAAAGCTGTTCAGTGTTTGGGACTACACTGTGGTTATCAAAATGCCTGTGTTGATTGTGTTGAATGGTAAGAGATAATGGATCTCCTCTGGTGTGTTTAGGTACCATTTTCAATCTGTGATGTGCTTGGTGATCACTGTGTTATCTTTATGTGTATCCTTTTGCCACAGTACTAATACAAATAAAATCTGGTTTTTTAATTGGATAACCATTACTGAGAAATAATATGTGCCATTATGAGCCTGGCCTGAGTGACAGCTATACTTACATCTTTCAATAGTAATTGGAAGTACTAGTCTTTTGTTGGCAAAGAAATTAGGGAAATAATTATTTGAATGTAACTTGTCTTTCCTATCATTGGGCTTTTTTTATACAAATTAGGCAGAAGTAATTTCCTGTGATACTTTAAAAGTCAAATATGGAAGAGAAGTGTAGTTGTTCAGGTTTTTTAGCTGCAGAATGTCATGGACACTTCAACATTTGGAAGTACAGAATACTATTTTAATTTGTCATATTCAGATATGGACAATGTAAATTTGTTTGCAGCCCCATTAGATAAGAAAAAGGTGTTGAGGCCATTAAATCCCAACCTTGAGAGAAAAGCATTTGCAGAAGCCAGCAGATGTCAGTATGCTCTTGTCATATAGCCCTTTTGTTTTTAAACACTAATTTTCCTTGAATTAAACAATATAGAAATAGCGTTGTAACACTCTGTTAATGCAGATCTGTTTAATGCAAGTATTTTATTGAAAAGAAGTCTTTTCTCTCTGCTTTCTAGACCTAGGCTGGCATGACATCCCTGTACACGCTGGCTTTCACTGTACATACCTTGTCAGAATGCAGTTTAAAAACCTTTGCTAATGGGGATGTTCTGGATAGCAGAACACCTTCGTTTCTAATAGAGTTTTTTGTTTCTCTGTATAGATTTCCCTCACATATAGTGAGGCACTTTGAAAATGCTGGCACAGCTCTCTCTGTTTGCGTAGCCAGTGAGAGTGTTTGATCTCTGCTGTGTCTAATCAAATGTGTCTCTCTAATTTGGAGATTATTTTGTCACTGTTTATACATGGTAATAAAAACCAGAGGAGCTGTTTCTTGTCTTCCTTGTATTTCCCAAGTCAATACCACGATGACACTGTGGAGAAGCCTTTCCCTTCTCTGAAAGTGCTGTGGAAGGATACAGAATTCCTGGTCTGGGGTCCTCACCACGGTGAGCTGACCCCAGTTTTTAAAGCAGTGCCTTAAACATCCTGACGAGCTGCCAGGCTGCACTTTTGGGCAGATGGTGCTTTCCTGAGGTGTGGATGAGCAGATGGAAGCTGTCCCCCTGTGCAGCCTGCTGACAGGTAATCCAGACCGGGGGGTGTTCCACGGGCAGCACAGGGACCATGCAGAAACTCCCACTCAAGTTGGGGTTGTTTCCCTCCCTGGGCTTGTTTCTCTCCCTGTGTGTGTGTCAGAACTGTCTCTCTGTGCAGGGCTATTCTGCCCCTCACAGGAGAGACCTCGGTGCCTTCCAACATAAACCTGACACTTCAGTGTCAGTGTGAGAGCTGTGAGCGCTGTCCACCCCAACCCCTGCACCCCCAGGAGGGCAGAACCCCAGGATTTTCAATCTCCCTCACCTGAAGCACTTGGTGCCTCAGCATGTTTGGTGCTGAAGGAAGCAGCAAGAATCCTGTCTGAAGGCAAAAGGCCCTTTACCTCAGCTTCTCTTGGGGATCTGATGCCCATTTTGGCCTGGTGTGGGTTGGGTTTTTTTCTAAATACTGTAGCTGTCACTTCAGGGTTTGCAGTTACATTTCCAAGCAGAGATTTATTTTACATTTTCTCTTTCTTCAACTCTCTTTTCGAGCTCTGTTGCCTCAAAGTGTTTGTTTTGCATGCAGGACCTATTTATTGTGACTTATTCATTGCTTTTCCTTATCTTGGATTGTTTGTGTGATTTTTCAGATCACGCAAACGAGAATCAAGGAAAACAAAACAGATGAGAAAGATACCCCTGGAGTAAAAAAATTCAAGCATTATTGAGGTTGTAGTCTGGAAATGAGGCTATTTCATTTTCAAAGAGTGGTTTTATTGCATTTGCCCTTAATGCAGTTTCTAGAGATGCTGATAAACACCCAAAATCCTGTTAAATATCATGCTTAAATTAGTCCTGAGCAACTTTTTTTTTTTCCATGATACACTACTGTAATTTTATTCAGGGTTTGGCTTGTTCTCCTGGAGCTGGATGAAAGAAATCAGAAAATTACAGTTGTCTTTTGTCATTTTTGGGGCAGGGGGGGAAAAAAGGAAAATATAAATTCATGACAGTCTGCATGTGCTATGTTTGAAAATGTATTTATCTTATCTTTTTGTAGTAACAATAAAAAGCAAAAAGGTATTTTTCCACCACTGAATAAAAAATTAAGAAGCAATATTGTTTATTGTTTTGACACCTTTCCTTCCTTCCCTGGCAGTGAAAGCACTTTCTAATGGTTGACTCTTATTAGCAGCCTCCTGAGTGTGCCTTTTGAAAACCTGCAAAATATACATGTAATTAATTTCCCTGTGTAGCTGGCAGTGCTGTTGCACCTTGGACACCTGAAAATCAGGTTCTCATCAAAAATGTTGTCAAGACAGTGAGGAAACAATGCAATAAATCTTGAAATGCATTTTGATCAGTTACTTCTTAACAACGGTCTTACAACTTTTCAAACTTTATTTATACGTTTGGTTTGGATACAACTTTCATTGGATTAGAATTTACACTTTTCCTGTGTGAGTGCATTTGTACTTTTTGGAAGAGATTCTATTCAAAACTATTCAGAAATGGAAGCACAAAACTCAGCCATACTTCCTCTTTCAGATAAGCTCTTGGAATAATGAAGATTGCAGATGTTGAAATTGCTTTGCATTAGTTTTCATGTTCTTACACATATTTACAATTACTTCAGTTGTCCATTTGTAGTTGGGTTTGATAAGAAGATGCTGTTCTAGATCATGATAGATACTGGTCTAGATAATTTTAGGTGTTGCACAGATAAATGTTTCAGTATCACAACCACTTAAATACATGTAGGTGGTGACTACAGTTTACAAATGGTCTTAGGCCTTGAAATGCTCAGAAAAATAGCAAGTGTTATAATAATTACACATTCTCATTTCTCAAAACTTAGTATGTTATATAAATCTAAACTCTAAAATAAACTATAAAACGTTTTAAGTCATTGGAAGTGTATATAAGTCTAGATGGATATGATCAACTACACTACAGAAAATTAATACAGCTTCAAATTTCAAATCTGTAATAGATCCAATGGCATCAACTTCATTAATTTTGACTTTGTAGCTTCACAAAAGTCTATGAAACTCTTCAGAAAGAGATTTGTTGTGGTATTTTCTGCACCCTTGGAAAAAAAACAAGAGGTGCAGCTGACATACGCCCTCAAATACATTTAAATTTGTTCGAGATCTTTTCCCACTATGCTGAAAACATTTCTAGAAATAGATTGTTCAATAGACTGTTTCTTGAAACAAAAAGAGAGGCAGGGTTTATGAGCGTAGTCAGATCTCTGTATGCTGCAATACGAGTTCTCCTGTATGGGTATTATGATAAACCTCCCCAAAAGCAGAGTCTCTGGCTGCTCATGAGGGGACTCGATGGGCAGAGTGTCAGAAACACAGCCCAGAAATGCAGTGCAGTGAGTGGCAGGTGCTTTGATCAAAGTGGCCAAGTAACTTATTGAGGAACAGTCACCTAATGTGGGAATTGGGGACAGACTGAACTAAAGCAAACCAAGAATGCATCTCCGTATACATTTCTCTTTCTGAAGGAGATGAAAAATGTGATCCTCCTGCTGGGAGCAGAGTGAGGTACTGCAAGGGTGATGTGTCACACGACTGATACCTCCCCGGGGAACATCCACACAAGCCATACGTGTAGCTCCTGGCAGGACAGCCCTTGCAGCCTCTGCACAAGCGGCTGCTGAAAGTGTGGATTAAAAAACAAAACAAAACAAACTGGGATATATTTTTTTTCTGTGTGAAGCGGCCTTGGGGGCAGCGCATCCATCCATCCATCACAGCCCCTCTGCGCCGCTTCTGCCTCCTCTCGCTCTTCCCCTGCTCTGCCACGGGAATCCCTGCCCGGCCCTGCAGCCCCTCCAGCTCCCAGGGATGAGACTCCCAGGGATGAGACTCCCAGGGATGAGAGTCCCAGGGATGCGGCTCCCCCGTTTTTCCCTGGCGGCCGGGCGGGGTTTTGCCTCTCCTGCCCCTCGTTCGTGACCCTGCTGTGCCCGGGTGGGGCAGCCGCGCTCCCCTCACGGAGCCCCCTCAGCCGGGGCCGCCGCGTCTCTGGAGGCCGGGGCTGGAGCGATCCCCTGCTCGGGAATTACTACCCCTGGTGGCCAAAAAGCTGCGGAGCAGATGGATCTGTGGTTCGGGTAACCGTGATCAGGTAACCCAAATGCTTTGGGAAGAACTTTGTTACAGCTTGGGCAGTGCTGGGCGTAGGGTAAGGGGGGGCTGTTGGCTGCAATTTGTTGACGTTTCTGCCGGCGGTTGAAAGTTTCCTTGGAAAGTTTTGTAAACAAACTGTCATGATTTAAAAATTGAGGCTCAAGAGAATCACCCCAACTCAAGTCATCTAATGCATCAAGAAGCTTTTCTTCGATGTTATAATTATTCACTTGAATGAGAATCCACAGTTAGAGACTCGGAGTCCTGCTCCCACTTCTAACCCTTCGTGGTTCTGTCCAGTCACACCTGGGTGCAGAGATTGCAATAGATGTTGAAAATGTTTGATTTTGTTTCTAAATTAAGGGCAGACTTTCTTTAAGGGTGCCCTGCCAATATTCAATGTAGTATTGGAGAAAATTATCTCTTATTTTTCTTTTTATTTGCCCACTGGTCACTGCTGAGGTGTGAAGGATCTCAGCTCTGCCACGCTTTCTTTTAGGATGACTCTGCTGGTTTTGAGGGAAGTAGGAAAATGTTGTTTGCTGACTGGTGTACTCCATCCTGGGCACAGACCTGAGGTGTGTTCAGTCCAGATGCAAACAAGCTGCTGTTTTTAATGTGAGATTTCAATAGTTAAACACCTGCAGGGATGTCTGTAAGCAGCTGCTGATTTAAGAGAAAAAAAAAGCATCACGTGACACTTTTAGTTTTCTCCTACTCAAGGTTTTGTAGTGGGAAACAAAGGATGATTTCTCCCTTTGCTGTTGGCAAAACCTGATTTTTCAAGGTTTAGGCAGCATCATGAAGTGTTTTTAGCTTTGTGTGTTAGGCTCTTCACTGTCTTCAGTAAATTGCTCTTACTTGTTGAATTAATTTTTGATGCTAAAGCCTCACTTAAAAAAAAAAAAAGAGGGGGAGGGAGGAAGTTTTGAATTCCCAGAGAAGAAAAGCATTGTTTGAAGGCTAATGCATATAAGAAGTCTGTGCCCATGGAGGGGTTTTCTTTAAGAGAAAAACAGGTTCAAGGTTGGGCCTGTGGAGCCCTGATGGGATGGTGCTGAAAAGGTAGAGATCTTGGGTAGCAAGCTGGAAACAAATCTTCTGCAGCTGGACCTGTAAACTTGGTATTTATTCATGTCAGAAGAGTACACTCAACAAGCCTATGGCATTCAAGTCCAGTATTCCTTGGAGGTTTCACCTGCTGGTACCCTGTGCAAAGGCCTGGCGCTCTCTGCTCCAGCAGTTTGGAAGTTGGTTGGTTCCGTAACAGAAGATCTGCCAAGGCTGCAGGAGCTGCTCAGCTGCCCAAATGTAAAGCACCATCCTGAGACAGGCTTATTTTGCCCAGTTTGATTGGCATATCGGTATGGTGGAAGTAGATTAAAAAAAAAAAAATACAGAGGTATTTTTAGCTGCTGTTGGTATTAGAATGATTTACCCTTAATGAGGTGAAAGAAGGGTGAGAGCAAAGGCTTTTGAGTATTTTAGTAACATGATTTTGGAAGTTAGGCTCTCTTGTTCAGAGTATGTCTCATCAGGGTTGTGACTGAACCAGAAATCATGGTGTATATAAGGGGATTATAAGAAATGATAGGAATTTGCTTAGTTAAAACAAGTTAACTGTGAAGTTCTATGGACCTTGTTACTGCATGGGGGACTGGATGCCCTCCCTATGGTGAAAGGCAGAAAAATGATCTTACTCTTTTATTTCCTCTGTAGATGGGATTTACCTGTTTCTAGAAATTACTAGGCAAGACTGGAGAAAGTAGTTTGGTTGTTACTGGTTTTTTTTTGTCAGCCCCTTCTGTGAAGGTTCCGTTCTGCATAACTTTCTGGGGGCACA
Source organism: Empidonax traillii (assembly GCF_003031625.1). Lineage (NCBI taxonomy): Eukaryota > Metazoa > Chordata > Aves > Passeriformes > Tyrannidae > Empidonax > Empidonax traillii. The sequence continues at coordinate 573,075 of NW_020955304.1, read as the reverse complement.
GTTGAACCAGCGAGCACAGCCCTGCAGTGGAATTTATTGGGGGGAGGGGTGTGGTCTGGCTCCTGGCAAGAGGGGTGAATCCAGGTCCATTCTGTAAAGCTCCAAAAGTCAGCAAACTGACCTAGAACTGGGATGTGTGTTAGCAGAGAGCAGGGCTTTGCACTGCTGAGCTGGGAACGAGCCAGAGCGTCCTCGGGGTCTGGCAGCGGTGCTAGTCTGGTTTGCACAGGGCTCAGGATGCTCAGATTTGCATTTAGTGGCTGCAGACAGCAGTGTGAGCACCCCAGGAGATGAGCTGGGTATTCAAAATGCCTGTTTCTTCCCTTTTAGAGTAACCTCTGCCATCCGAAACAAGATTGGAAATGTTCTTCGTGGTAATGGACCAAAAAATAGCCATAAGTCTATAAAGGGAACAGTTAAAGAAAAAAAAAAAGCCTATTTATTTATTTTTATTTATTTACATATTTATTTACTGAGATATGCACTTTATACATTGAAGAGGAAATAATTTGAGATTTTGTAATAAGCTCTTTGGATTTTGGGCTTCTGAAATAGGTTTTTACTCTGCTGTGCAAATTATATTCATACAAACTGAATATAACCCTAAATTTGAATCATTAGTTTTCTTCCCTGGGAAATTGATACCCATTTAATACTCCTTTCATGGTGACTTTCAGCTGCAGCTGGGAAGGGGTTAGCAGCAATTTGTTTCACCTGTCTGTAGTTGAAGCTTCCTTGGAAAGTTTCATTAACACACTATCATGATTTAAAAATAGAAACTCAAGAGAATTACTCCAACTCAAGTAATACAATGCATCAAGAAGATTTTCATTTTATAATTATTCCAAAGCTCTTCAAGCCAGACGACTTTTCCATCATGGGGAGAGTTCTACACGATTTTGTGCCCAAATTTGTATTTCTCAGAAATTCTATGCCTATGTGTGTAGATTACTTGCAGTGCTTCCATTGTCCTTATTTCTTCTCTGCCGTGGATTTAAACCCCAGTGTTTAGTAAACTCTCAAATTGAGTTTTGTTGCTCTGTGTGTGCAGGAATGACGAGCAGAGAGAAGCAGCTGGAATATCTCCACTGCTCTGCATGACATGGGTGGGTTTCTCACTCCCAGTAGATACTGATGGGGTGCTTTTCCATCCACAGTTCTGCAGAATTCTACCCAGGAAAAGTTAATTTCTCTCAGTTTTCCTTCCTTCCTGCCACGAGAAGAAGAAACACATATTCTTCATATTGTGTTGTCAGCTGGACACTGTCTGTGCAAACAGGAGCAGTAGTAGTTCTCCGTATTTAGCGACTGAATGTTTATAGTAACTCCACCTAAATATTTGTTGATGTTTTAAATACTAAATAAATAAATAAACATTTCCATACTGCTGTGTTAATGTAGTGAAACATTGCCAGTTTCTTTGGAAACTGGATTCCAAAGAATTCTCAGTCAGCTGGTTAACTGAATGGAAACTCAGCTTTCAAAATAGAATTTGCCTGCTGGCTTGCCATTTACAAGCGTCTACTATTTATTTTGGGCAGCAAATTATTAATTTTCTTCTGGGCATGTGTTTTTGCTTGGTTGTTTTGTTTTTCTGTTGGGGAGCGGGGAAGCTGAGTGTGTTTTCATACAGCACAGACTGACATCAGTGAGAGAGTGGTGTAGGTGGAAAGGGACCTTTGGAGGTCATTTGGGTCCGACCCAAAAGCCTCACAGTGGAAAAGTGTTTCCTGATGTTCAGAGGGAGCCTCCTGCGTGTCAGTTTGTGCTCATTGCCCGTGGTCCTGTCGCTGGGCACCACTGCCAAGAGCCTGCCTCACCTGTCTGTCTGCACTGCCCTCAGGCGTTTGTGCACACTGCTGAGGCTCCCCCTGAGCCTTCCGTTCTCCGGGTTCAGCACTCCCAACTCTCCCAGCCTTCCTTTTCAGCACTGCTGCTTTCCACCCCCTTGGCTCTTGGCATTTATTGGTGGGGGGGGTTGTTCCTCCCAGGCGTGGGACTTTGCACTTCTGTCAGCCCATTCCACCAGCCTGTCAGGGACCCTCGGGGTGGCAGCACAACCCTTGGGTGTATCAGCCAGTTCTCCCAGTTTCGTGTGATCAGCAGGATTGCTGAGGTCACCCTGTGCCCCATCATGACACCATCAGTGAAGGTGTTAACAAGGACTGAACCCAGTATCGACTCCTCTGACAGAGTTCAGGCACAGCTTTATGCACAGCTCTGTGGTACTCGAAAACTCACAGATAGTCCAGGACTTACCACCTCGCTTTTTCACCTGCTTTTTCACCTGCTTCCCATATTCCTTCCTTCAGCCTCCTCCTAACTGCAGGTGTGTGGGAGGGAGCACAGCAGCATCCTGTCACTTCTTTCTGGCATCCTTGTAAAGCACGAGGGTGGACAGGTGCAACAAACCCATTACCCGAAAAGTCAGAGAGATTTTTCACGAAACAGCAGTCCTTTCCCTATTACCTTATTGTCCAGATGGCTAAGTATATGGTAGAACAGAATTAATAGATGTTGGGGAAATCCACCTCCATGTGGAACAGGCAGTAACGTTGGCAACCAGTCAAAAAGCCCTCCGAAAGGTTGTGGCTGAAGGACACCACTGTTGGGAACACAGATGAAGATATATTCCTGAACTCGAGGAGGAAACACAGAGGATGCATTATTGCATGGAATGATTAGATGACTGACTAATGAGCCTTGAGGGGCAAGGAAATTGGCTACAAAAGCAATTAAATAAGCACCTGACATTCCAGTGTTCTTTGTATAAACACTGAACTCTTACTGTGTTTAGTTGGCAAAGCAAAACAAGTGGTATTTAATACAGGAAAAAAAAAATCTGTGTTAAACAGATTGTTCTTCAGAAAGTATGTTAGTAAATGCTTTTCTTTGTCAGAAGGTGTGATAACACATTGCAATACTGGCACTGTAAGTTGCTGCCCAGAGTTTTCATTAGTTATTTTGGATATTCAAAGCAATATGACACCACATTAAATCCCACATTCTTGTTTAATCTGTCTATTGTTAGATACTGTGAGGCATCGATGGCAATTTTTTTTTCCTCTAGGGACAAAACTTCTGCAGGAGAGCCCAGATTTGAATGTCAGAAGGGTCATTTTGCATAAAAATGTGATGAACCAACATTTGATACATGTTCCTGTGGCATAACATGACATCTACTAAATGCACTTAGGCAGGTGATGTTCAGCTTGGAGTGCAGTCAGCCCACCCGTGAACCTAAGAGAGGGGAAGCTGACGACAAAACCAGTTAAGTGAACACTTGTTATTTTGCCAGACTGGGTTTCTGGTGTCTTTACTGACCCAAGGATTGTGCCTTGCTCAGTGACAGGTACCTGTACAAGTGAAAGGCCCCTGGGTAGGATGGAACAAAAGGTTTTCCTTCAGGCCTGGATGGTTCCAGGATATTGTGCCAATTGTCATAACACACAGCTCCAGTAGACAGAGATCTTGACCTTGTTTGCTGAGGGGAGGCATTTTCAGAGGCTTCTACACAGACAGAGGGGAATTTACCTACAGGAGGGAACTTGCCGTGCTATTTTGCCCAGGTTTCTCTTCTGAGTGTGCTTTCAAATGGCTTGGTCAGGTATTTCATTTGTAGTCCCACCCAGCAGAAGTAACAACCTTGGGCTTCTGTTGTTAGTTTTAGGGAAGCCTGTCAAGGCCAGGAATTGATTTGAAAGGCAGTCCTAGTGAACCAAAGTTGAAGTTTTTGTAATATCTTAAGAGCAAAGCTGGATTTCCTGGTAGTATTCCTAGGGGTGATCTTCAGCCATGTGCTCAGTAAGTCTCTAGCAACCTTTTCTGTGCAGAGGTGCTGAAAGTGCCACTAATTTTTGTTTTGCCCTATAAATGTGTGCAGCTAAAGGATGCTTGTGTCAGCAAGTGCGAATTTGCAAGTGTCTATTGCAGTTGTAACTGGGTGTGACAAGGAGATGATTGAAGCAAAGTGGTTTATCTCCTACGTAACCGGCTGGAAGGAGAGAAATCAGGTGAGGTGTTTTTTTCTGGAAGTGGAATTACAATCACTTCTCAAGTGTTGAATAATGTCAAATTCACTATCAGAAAATCATGCTTGGTCTATTAATGCAGTGTATTAATCATGTATTTGTTTCTTAATCACCTCATTAAATTCAGATTCAAACATCCTTCTGTATGTGAAGTGCACAGTATGTACTGTTGAACCCCTAAAATGTTGTGTGTGTCCTGGTTGCTTAACACGATAAGAATTCTGGATTTCTGAGCTGGAAGATCTTTATTATGAAGTGACATGTCTGGCTTTAGAGACAGAGGTGGAATTGGTACATCTGAAATGAATGAATAATAAATAAGGGCTGATACCAGCTTTGCTTCATGAGTTGGCCTTACTATTTAGCCTCAAGCAGAAGCAAGAAACACACAAAAAAAAGAAAGGTTGTTAAGGTAGAAAGTTAAATATTTAATGCCAGTGTCTGTGCTGTATATTCTTCTTTTGTGTACTCATGGAAATGTGTTTTGGAACTGGAGGCAGATGTTATTTATAATACAGTAGTGGCAGAAGGGGCATAGTTGATTGAGGCATCAAAGTGCTCAGCTTCTAGAAGCCATGAGAGAAAACTCCTGGATTAGCCTGGAAATGTTCACTGCTATCTCCCCTTTTCTTTGGGGTATTCTGCCTCTCAGTTTGGTTTTCACTGGGGATTTGCCTGTAACTCTTCCCTTCTTTCCCCTTCATAATGAGGTGGATAACCAGGTAGCAGGAAGAGATCGTTGTTTTCCCAGTAGCACTCGTGTCTCTGGAATGTATCCAGTCAGTGACAACACACCTGATGGAACACACACCTTGTGTGCTGCCTTCTCACTTAAAAAAGGGCTTTTGTGACCCTGCTGGGTACTGAAATAGCATTGGCATTTCTGTTTTCTGGGCAAACCAGGAATTGGATGTTACACAAAGGAAGGAACTGGGAATGGAATGGATCTTTGGGTGAAAACATCAGAAATTGTTAGGAAAATGTAAGTATTTTCTTCTCTCACCCTGGAGGTGTATTTAGAACATTCTGGTATGATTGAGATTTTGATGTTCTGATTTGTCAGTAATGAGAAAATTACTTTCTCCGTGTTATGTGATCCAAGACATGCTCTCAGCACTGCTAATTTATGATTCTGTTCAGAGTGGTCAATCAATCGAGTTTCTTCAAAACGTGAACCATTTAGCAATTACAAAAATAGGTTAAAAAAACCCCCCTGCCTACCTATTTGTAGCTGCACATGTTGGAGTGCTGCTGCACACGTGTCTGCACCCATCATCATCCAGGCTGTGGGGAAGGGTAGGTGTTGTTTCAAGGCTTTTGATATTCAGCTGAAACAAGGACTGAGTACAAATTCCGATATTTTCTTCTTTAAAAAAGAAAAAAAAAAAGAAAGTAATTGTAAAACTTGGTAAATTTCTCATTGCAAGATTTATTTTTAAGTAAGTTTTGATGTTTGCATCTGTGCCAAGTTGGAGGAAGAGCTTGGCTGGTTTGCACCGACTGGGCATTTTAATCTGCCACAGGAAACCTGCTTTGCTGGGCACTGTGTCTCAGATAAATGCAATAATTCATCTCTTCTACAGATCTATGAAAAATTTAGTGCTAGCTTTTTCTTGTAAAACCTTTCATAAGGAAAAGCTGCTTCCAGTGAGAGAAAGAAGCAGGGATGTCCTGATCACAGCTGTGTCTTGCTTTAGAGTCAAGTCAGGGACCTACATACAGTGAATTCTGGTGTTTTAAATGAGAGGCAGTTATAAATACACGTGCACAAGCATATATCTGTTCACACTTTCCTTCTTGGAACTCGAAAAAAAAATTGTGTTTGGGAACTGAACGCTACCAAATGCAGCTGAATAATCAGCTCTCAAAAAAAAAAAAATGATTTGAGTAAGAAGAAAAATGTAGCCCCAGAGTTTGGAAAGAGAACTCCTAGGGGAAGTTACAACTGATGCAGTACTTGCTTTCTGGGGCTGAACTGTCAGCTCCAGTGCTTCTGGTAGGCTTGGCAAGCAGATACCATGGAAAGCTCAGAAAAATCTAGTGTCATTTCACTGAGCTTTTTGGAACACTGGCAACAGTAAGAAGGGCTGGTTTTAGTTTGTTGTTGAGATAGAACAGATCAGCAGCCTTAGGCAGGCACGTAGGCAAGAGGGATAAAAGAAAGGAATATTGAGCTCGGGGTTTGTAAATGGATTTAATTATTTTCCTAATTGCTGAATGGTTCAGGTTTTGCAGAAACGCGATTGATTACCCGCTCTGAACAGAATCATAAATTAACAGTGGTGAAAGCATGTCTTAGATCACATAACACAGAGAAAGTAATTTGGTCATCTTTAAAAATATAAAATCTCTTTAGAAGTATAAGAAATGCTGTAACTTCAGTTCTCTCCTCTATTGGCTTAACCTGGTGCATAAAGCATTAAGAACCAAAGGTGATGCTGATTGCCTGATGAGAACAGGTGGTGAGGTTAGTTGGGCTCAGCTGTTCCTCATGTAACCTCCTTTATATCTTCTCTGGGTGCAATCACCGAGTCCAGGTGAGGGTGTGGCTGATCTTCGCATGTCTGCACCACAGAAAAAGGGAGCAGAGCATTGTTGCTGTATTTTTATAGCCTAATCAGTGTTTTCTACATAAAAGTAGAGAGGGTCAGTGTGAATATAGGATTTCTGAAGTGTTTTGATTCCCCTGGAGCGTGGACTGGGCAAGCAGAAGGGGGGACCAAATCCTCTCCTTTCTGTAACATCGGTGGGAGCAGAAAGTGGAAGAAGATTGACCTTGAGGTGTTCTGCCACAGCTGGTGGAGAGGTGCCCATAATTGTCCAGGTCCTGCTGAAGCTCCATTGCATAACAGCCTCTGGACAGCCAGCTGGGCATTCTGTAGGCAGGAGGTTATTCTGGAGTTGGTTTTCCAGTGTCAGTACTGCTGCACATCTCCAGGAGCAGCAGCAGCAAGGTACAGACATGCTGTTACACATGGAGATTTTGATTTTCTTCAGTGCTGTGCCTAGGAAATAATGGCTGATTCCTGCAGTGACTTTCAGGGTGGGCAAGAAATTCAGGACCTTGGTTTAAGGTGGAAGGGAGTGCTGAAGAGCTTCACTCGACTGGGACTCAGCAGGATGCCCCAAGCTGGAGCAGTGAACATCGGTGAGAGCTGAGTGAGTATGAGCTGAATTCATCCCCATTCCATCTGTGCTGCTGGGTCAGGGTTCAGGAAGGTGGGGCAGCGTGGCCACAGGACTCAGGTTCTCTGGGCATAAGTGCATTTGCATTCAGTTTGTTGTTTGTATCAAGAAAAACTAGAGATAGGGTTCCTAGCAGATTATTAGCATGGTGCTGGAGAGTTTACAAGTCTTTGTGCGCTGTTTTCAAAATAAAATCTGCAGCAAGGATCTTCTTACAATTTAGGTCCAGATCAAATGCAGCTGGGCTGTTTTATCAGTTTGTATTTCATGCTTTTGCATGAAGTTGGTGTGTAATTTAATACTGTAAGCTTTCCATGGCTTTTATGATTCCTGCAAGAAAAAAAAAATAGCTCCTCTATCACAACCTCAGTTACTGTGACTTGTGCTAGAAAGTAAATGAGGTTATAAAGTAATGGTGTTACTGGGTGTGTTCTGATGCTGTTTGTGCTTTGGTTTAAGTACATAACTTATTTACAAGTGGAGTGTTGCAGATTAACATGCGTGATAAATTGCTTTGTGTAGAAAAGATTACATTCCAGACCAATAGCCTAACAAATAGTGGAGAAATCACAAGTAATGTGTGTTAATGTTGAAATGCTAATAATGTACTTTGAAAGGCCCAGAGAAAGCCTATGTAATTAGAAAATTAGAAAATATGCACTTAAATCTCTTCTACCCAATTTTCCTGTTATGCTTGCTTTTAGTACTCCTGTGAAGGGCTGTATCTTACAAGTGATCAGGAGATGTGTCTGAAGGACTATTTTTAATTTAAATAAAAGATATATTTACTGTGTAGAAGTCACATTGCTAAAATTACAAGTAATTGATCACAAAACCTGATGATTTTCTTTAGAATAAAATATTTGTGTCCTGCAACTGCAGAAGTGGAAAGGAAGCAGTTTCAAATATTTTAAGGAAAATCAGTTTTGAGCTGACATAAACCTGTGTAATGGTAGGGGTGCAGGACCTCATGATTGTTAGTCAAGTCAATTCAGAATCAAGCAGTGCTTTTTTCTTTTATGGTTTTTCTTTTTACTTACATGTGCTTTGAAGTACTTTCTGTAGCTAATGTATATTGAAATTAAAAGGTATCAGCACCACATGGTAAGTGCAGTTGACATAAGGATTGTTTTTCACTGCTTGGAGGGTGTTTACCTGTAATTTTAGAGTTGAAGAGAGTGCCCTGAGATACAGAATAATTTGATGGGTGGTTATGCAGTGGATATAAAATTATAATGATTTCCCCCTGTGTTTACTGATGAAGGACAATTTAGTTCTTGGGGGTGGTTGATTCTTTGAATTTCTGGTATAAATGATTTTGTGTTATACATATTGCCCACAGTATTTATTGCCTTAATAGCAAATTCTGGGTGCTGGAGCTCCACAAAACAGAAGTTTAGCTGGCACATTCAGTCTGAACAATAGACATTGAAATGAGGCAATATTTGCTTTTTAAGCCTGTAAAATAACTGGGGCATAATGTATTCTGCTTTTATTTTATATTTTTTCGCCTTCACACCTTTGGGTGATCCAGAACCCTATTTAAAGGAGCTAAGGCTTAATAACTCTGAATTTGATGCTGCAGCTTGTAGCATCCACAGTCATATACTCAGTTAAAACTTCAATTTAAATACCCCATTTATTTTTTTGTCAAGAAAGTCTCGAATTTATTTTAATTATTGGATTGTCATAGGTGAAACTTCTCCTCATTTTCTCCCTGCTGCCCCTGTGGTTAGAGTTAGATGTAGAGTTCTTGCAGTGATGCCAGTTTTTCATGCAGCCCTGTAAGTAATACTCTTGGAGAAACATCCATAAAAGATGTAGGTCCCTGAACTGTGATATGAACTGTAAGGGTCTTATTCTCAGGCTTCCAGTTCTTACTTTAAAAGATAAGGATTATCTTAACTCTCCTGCGGTGCCTAAAATTGGAGGTGTTTGCATACTGAGAAGTTGCCATGGTTTTGGTATGTGTGTGAATTTGCATGTTTTATCACAGAAAAATGGAACAGTTTCCTTTGGAAGGGACTTAAAAGGTCATCTAGAGCATCCCCAACCCTAATGATTTTCCATCTGTGCCCAGCTGGGAAGAAAAATCCAGGTGTTTTTCTAAGGAAATCTAGAAAAGGGGTTGGAGTGGTATTTTCTGTGCACACAACATAACTAAATTACTGGTTTTCTTGGAAAGTGTCACCTCTGGGAATGTTTTGGGGTGTGCTGTTTTCCCTGTATGATTTGCAGTTCTTGTTCCTGCTGTAGCCAAATGGTTTGAGTATTTGCCCAGGGAGTGGATGGAAGATGATCTGTGGTCTGTGCTCATCTGCACTTGGGGGAAAATGTTAAAAAATCATCTCTTAATTCCCCACAGAGAGATCCTAAATCCTGTGGGCTCTGGTTGAAGCTGTGCCAACTTAGCTTGGATTGCTGCTGTTTGAGGTTTTTGAGGGGAGTGTTTATTTTGCATGTTAAGCCAGCACTTGCTGGAAAAGGGATAGCTGTGGAGTTCGCATCACACCTTGTAGGACAGAGGAGAGTTTTGGTTGCTGTTCTCAGGATAAACCTGTGTTGTATCTGATGGTTTTATTCAGGATGAAAGGTGGAAAGTAGCACGTGGGATGTGATGCCTACAGAGACAGCAGCATTTCTGCTGTACCTGTCTTGTCTTTCACAATGAATCTTGATCTTTCCTCTCTTCTAGCCAAGTAGAACACTGTAGAAAGAGAAATGTCAAACATTTCCAGCCAGAATAGTGTACAACCTGTAGCTGTCTCCTAGAAGAATGTGGATAGAATTATTTATTGTCTCTCAGGCAGAGAAGGGAATTCAGCCTGGATTACTTAATTACTGGGTGAGTGTTGTAACCACTCCACTGATGTACAGTTGTTTTTTGAGGCTATTGGGTTCTGAAAGCCTCCACCAATCCTTAGCCACTGTCACTGGGGGAAAATAATGTGAATTGGAGAACGTGAAGCTGCAGGAGTATCTCAGTAGACATTCACAGAGGGAATTGAGTAGACAAATACATGACGTGTGTTTTAATAGGTGTATATGTATGTATATAATTCACATGTAGAAAGGCTGCACCATTATAAACCCCTGCTGCTAAAAGATTGGAAGAGGAAGGAGCTGCATTAGCTTTTATGTTTCCTAATCTTGCCTGTGCTGGTGTGTGTGCAAGCTGAGTGACAGCGTGCATGCTATGACTGCACGTGCCCCACTTCTCTCCTCCAGCCTGTCAGCACTGAATGAGATGCTGAGTAGGAGGACAGGCTGCATTCAGCCTGCAGAAATTACTATCATAGATAAGCTGGAGGGGAGGAGGGGGGGAAAAGACATAGAAAAGCTGTGCACTCCTTAATAGATGTTCATGGTTTTCAACTTTCCTAATTCCTTTTTGACTCAGTCATCTGTGGCAGTTGTATAAATTACTTCTAATGATGCACCATTGCCGAGGAATTTTTGGTTTTACTTTGCAATGTGTCATTATTATCTTTGAGGAGGGAACCTGTATCATTTGGTCTGTATAAAGGGCATTTAAGAAAAGGGAGAGTGAATTCAAATCAAAAGAAAAAAAGGAACTTTAAACCTTTGCCACAGATGTTTTCTTTGGAAAAGAAATTCTTAAAGTGTCGCTTTGCAAAGTGAACTAAATGGAACATCTGTGAGTTCTTGTTTTCATTCTTCAAAACTTGATTCTCTTCTGTTTCTACCAGTCTTAGAGATGCATATTCATCTTGATCCTGCCTGTTAACTTTAGCAGTGCTGGACAAAGCCTTTTATGAGAAGAAAACTAAAAAAACCCCATAAATTAGTGGAGAAAATCCTCATTATGTCTCAACCTGCTTTAAAAAGCTGCTGGATGGTACAGGTTGGGCAGCAGTTTCTGTGCAAACAGGGGTGCAGTTCCAATGTCAGGGAGAGGTTGCAGTGCACACATAACCTGTGTATTGGGGTTTTGTAAGTGGAAAAAGGCAAGAAAAGCTGTTTTGTATTGGTAGTGTCTGCCAGCTCTAAAACAAATGAGAAATAAAATCTGGGGAAAAAATCAGGTTCTGCAATGGGAATGCTATTTTCTGATGATAGTCTATTTTTTCTTCCTTTCCCGTCCCCCCATCTTTTACTATTGAACAACCTGGATATTTATATTTCGAAACCATCCCACATTGCACAGATACTTTGGTGTTTTCAGTACTGTGATGGGAGTACGGTTTGTGCAAGAGTGAGGGACTGTGAAGAGGAAAATGTGAGGACAGACAGCAGAGCTCCAGCTCCTCCACTCTTGCCGAATAAATTCTCTTTAATTGGGTAAGAAACAGAATCCAGTTGGGTCCAGCTTAGGTCCATTGCCATTTCTGACTTGGTGCTGATGCCAGACCTGTCAGTGCAAAGAAGGAGAAATGGTGACAGCTGAATGCTGAGAGAATGAAAACTGGAGGGCAGTGTGGCAGCTCCTCGTCCCAGTCCCAGGAATGATGAGGATGGAGGGCTTTGCTGCTCTTTGCCTGTGCTGTGTCTCTACCTGAGAGAGGAGAAACTCTACTTGAGAGAGGAGTCCCTTAATTCTCTCCTTAACCAGTGACAAACTGTGTTTTTCACAACACTATTAAAACCTAAGCAAATGTTCCCAAGTGCCTGGCCTGGTAGGGGCAGGAAGCGAGAAGTTGCAGGATCTGATCCCTGCGTGGCAGGGCAGAATCTCAGGCAGCAGCAGCAGGAGGGATGTGCTCCATCAGTAACTGTGCTTGGCTGGGTTGCCTCTGATTTCCATCCAGAGATCCCACCCAGGGCAGGAGTCAGAACTGGTAATAATTGGACTCTCTCTAGTTGCACGAGCCACTTGCAGAATTTGTTTCCTGGTTCTTGTTGATTTTCTTGCCAGTGGATGGGGAATGGCTGGGGACTGGATTAGGAATGCTGTCACTTACTTGTGCCTCATCTTTGGGCAGTTGAGGTCTGTGCAGTGACCGTGAAGGGACTGAATCTAAACCTTGTTAATCACAGTGTTTGTTGTCCATATGGTTCTGCTTTGTACAGTCAGTTTTATTTTACTCAATGTCAATTCCTGGTTTTTTTCCTTAGTTCTAACGTAGAAGAAATGTAACATTGCATTTTGGAACGAGACACGCAAACTCAGTCCGATATCGAGCTTTTGTTATTTAATCTTTTCTCCTTGATTTAGAGTTGAAGGTCTTTCTGCTCATGTTACTTCTGTTACAGAGAAAATCAGTTCTGACTTTTTCTAGAACTTGCCATATTAATTCAGAGAACACTTGTGTTTGTAAACATTTCACTTATGCCGTATAATAAGTTGTTTAAAGCACTTAAAACTATTTGAAAATAAGTCTTATTTATATACAGCTAAACCAGCAAAACAATTTTACTAAATCTAAAACATTAACTTTATTTGTTTTTGTTTATCTCACCTGAGCTGACCAGGCATCCATTATCTGACAGGGATGGGGGCTGTATGTGTATGCCAAATACCTATATTTTTTTTTTACATATTTGACTATTTTCTGGCCAAATTTTTGTGTCCTCGTAGTTTTACTGTTTAATACTGTAGGTATAGGGGAGGAATCCTTTTCTTCTAAAAAAATACAAATAAATCAGGCTGCAAAATGCAAAAGCCAGAGTCTGGACCTGTTATTTTTATTATTTTTTTTATTATTTCTAATCAGGAGATGGAAATTTTGCCTTGGCTTCATCATATCAGTGTGGAACAGTCAGGAGATCATGAAAGAAGATACAGGTGCATCCTATGCAGGCCATAGTGTTATATAGTTAATGTAGTAGACTTAGTTTTTCCTTCTCATACCTGAGCTTTTAAAACACTTATCCGCCAGCAGAGACATCTTAGGGACTGTTTTAACCTCTTGATCTGGAGCACAGGCTGTTTCAGTCCCCTTTAGTACTAAATGAGTGCTTTAGACCTGTAAGTTCAATATTGTCCTTTAATATCTTCTACATGTTAAGAATGTAAGTCAGGAGTTTAAGTTGTGGTGAGGTAGGACTGGGGTTTCTGGATGATGTGTGACAAGGATGCTAAGCCAGAATCTGGACCTGTTATTTTTATTTTTTTTCCTCTTTCCAACCAGGAAACTGAATTTTTTGCCTTTGCTTCATAATATCAGTGTGGAACAGTCAGTAAATCATGAAATAAGATACAGGTGCATCCCATGCAGGATATTATTTGTAATTCACAATGTTATGTAGTTAATGAGTAGAATTCATCTTGACTTCTGATACTTGGTCTTTTCAATACATTTATCAGCCAGCAGAAAAATCCTGGAGACTTGATCAGGAGCACAGGCTATTTCAGCCCCCTTAGTACTAAAGGAGTACTTTAGACCTGTAAGTTCAATGTTCTCCTTTAATATTTTGTACATATTAAGAATGTGAGTCACTGGTTCGGGTTGTGGGCAGGCAGGACAGGGGGTTCTGGACATGAGGCAGCAGTTTGGGTCTGGACAGATAAATACAGGTGTTCCTGCTCGCTGCTGGCAGTTTCTGTCACGAGTGGAGGTTGTTGAACACTCTTCCTCTAATGCCAGTCCCCCTCCAGCCTGAGGACAATGGACATTGTCAGGGCCCAGCGGGGCCCTTTGCAATGAGCACAGTGAGCCCCGCACCTCGGCTGGGAACAAAGTGCCTTCCTCTGCCCGTGCCATTGATCCCTCAGCTTTCATGCAAGCACTAAATTCATCCTTAAAAAATAATTAGCTCCGGTGTCTTGGCAGAATTCCAAGCAGGCAATTACATTCTGCCTGCTTAAAAATGCCCCCTGTAGCTGCAATTGGCTAACTTACAGTGACAGATGACTGTGTGTTTTGTGATATGTTTTCGGTGGGGCTTTTTATCAGTGTGAAGTCTCCTGAAATGCCGCGGATGCCTCGCACTGCAAGAGCCCATTGACCACGATGGCTTATTAACATGACAAAGAGAAGGAGCTGTGCAAAAACATTTGCCCGGTATTTTGAAGACAAAAAGAAGATGGATTTAGATGTTTCTTGCAGGCTTCCGAAAAAAACTGAAGTATCTGTAAAGCGCTTTTAGGACTTGATGTACATAAAAGAAAAGCAAACCTGAACCTTGCTTGTTTTGTGGAACTCACTGTTAATTATGGACCCAGGACTGACATTTCAAATGGTTGATAAAACAGAGGGAAGATGATGATTTTGTTTGTTGACTGTGTTACTTTGGGTTCAATTTGATATTGGATTATTTCAAAAATGTTGGTTTTGAATGAGGAAAAAACAGATATGGAAGTAATTATTTCTAAAACAGTGTTTAATTGGAAGAAAACCAGATATGGAATAAAATATATACTAGCTCATGCTATCCTTTTCAAGGGTAGCAAATAATTCAAAAGCTGGGTTCTTTCTTTTTTTAGTTTTTGTTTCTATTTTGACAGCAAACCCACAAAAGATACTATCTAAATAACTTGTATCTGGTATTAAATAGTTTGAAAAGACCAGGAGATGATTTGGATCTTTAGGTATTTGATGAAGCATTTTGAAAGAATTTGAAAGCATTTGAAAGAATCCTTAAGTTTCATCTCCTTTCACAGATGAAACTTGAAGCCACAATTAGGTAAGGAAAAGTCACCTGACTGAACAGGGCTGATGCGTTTTTTCTGATTTTTGTATTGGTGAAAGAGGTGGAAGGGCATTTTTATGTTTTGTGGGCTTGTTTTTTGCTCTTGCTATACTGAGAAGGGCAGGCATGTTCTAGGCATCAGGTCCTTACAATTATATACCGTCAATGGAGCATTTTAGGAGAAGAAGGTAGAAAAAAAATGGTTAGTGGCCAATCTGAGGGCTTTCTTCCCCCTTCTGTTTGGTCTTGTGGTAGTGGTGAAACAAGCCTGGTTTTAGGAGTTCCCTTCACAGTGTGAAGCTGTGGCATCTCTGACAGGAACTGCAGAGTTAGCAAACCTTGCAAATTGGAATCTGAAGAACTAATTCGAGTCTTTCCAGCTCAGGAGTTTGAGAATTAAAAGTTCTTTCCTAATCATGACATTGACTTAAAATTTAATAAATACTTATTTTTAAAGGACTTTATTCTTATTCCTTCTAGATGCAGAGTTTTTAGGAGATTATAGTAGAGTTTTTAGGTAGTTCTCATGTCATATCTACTCCTTGCTGTGTGAAATACAAGGGATCAACACTGTTGTTACATTACAGAGACTTGGACAGTTGCACACATCGATAAGATTATTTATTTTGTGCTCTTCAAAATCTTGTTAATTGTAATAGGAATGTTCTGCTGAACAAGGGGCAGAAATTTGCTCTTGCAAAGTTATATTTAATCTTCTTCTAGAATTCTTGGGGTGATCAAGGTTGTTGATTGTACAACCTCTTCGAAACAAACTTGGGATGGTTTTGGAAATAGCCCCGTAGCTCAGATGGTTAATGTAGGTTTGGGGATTCAGTGACTGCATTTGCCTTTTCTTCTGCAGTTCTGTTTTGTTCTGTCTGTAAGCAGACAGACCTGTCTGGAAGGTGCAGGGGCAGTTCTATCACACAGCATCTCTTTTCAAATGGACTGTTATTTAGGACATGATCAGAATAGCTGTTCTCCCCTTCTGATGTGGATCTTCACTATAAATTCCCATGTCCTTTGAAGAAGCAAACAGTGACAACACACACTCAGTCAAGGGTTTTATCGCTCGCTATAAAGTTTCCTTTGTTGCAATATTAATGTGTGTTAAACTCCCCGCAATTTCCTCTCCTTCTGTGTAGTTTCCAGAGTTCTCAGAGCTCCTCTGTACAGTCCACTTTGACCCAGTGGTTGTAATGTTCTGGAAGAGCCCATAGGTTGCCCTCAAGGTATTTTCTTTTGAACTGTTATGGGGTTTGGCATCCTCTGTTTGGCTTTCAGTGTGATTCCACTGTGGGCCGCTATTCAGAATGGAACTGGGCTGAGTTTGTGTTTCCTGTTGATGGACCATCCATAAGAATGGCTGCAAAACCATCTGTGGGGATCAGATGTTGAAGCTGTGCTGCAATCACCTGTTGAAATTACACTCTGATGCATCCATCAGGTTTTTCATCAGTCTGTTTCCCAAAGCTAAACTCATGACATGAGAAGACAGAAAACCCTGAATGTCTGCAAGAATACCTTGCTTTCTTACTTAAGGCCAAATTTTCCTCATGTCTCTTCATGGCAGTGTCTGGTGCTTTGAGAAATTCAGATCTCTCCCTTCACATCATTTCAGATTGAATTGCACCACAGGGCATTTTGTTCTGCTTGCCGTCAATCGATCAATTATTTCTTTGAGTTTCAATTTACATTCTTCCAAGGCAACTTTGGAAGGCAACACAGGCTGTGGTGTCCATAGGTGTGCCATATGCACTTGCCATCAGAGCTGTCTTGGAGGAGGCTGGAGAGGAGCACCACAAAAAAAGAAATAATGCATAAAGGCTGACAACTCTTTATTCCTGATTTGCAAGGCCCATGGTGTTTTATGTGTGCCAGGGATGGATTGATGCCTGTCTTCCCAAACAAAAAAGAGGGGGTTTTACAGCACAATGACAGTGATTCATCTGTGGGTTCTGTCTGTGGTCTCTACTGCTTCATTGCTGCTTCTCCTTTCTGGGGTGTCAGAGGAACACTGCCCTTTGCAGTGATGGATGGGAGTGGGTTGTGGTTATCTTGGCATTTTATTCTTCATCTGTACATAGACTTGGAGCAGCTCTGCATTCCTAAGAGCACTGTTGCCATTCTCTCGTCGTGATATACGTGAACACCTACTCTGGATCTGTTTGCATTGTGTTATTCAGAAGCAGCGTGGTTATTGTGGGTTAAGTCCTTGTCAAGACTGAGTTTTGATCAGTGAAATACTGACAACCTACTGTTGTAAAAGCTGTGCTGTGGGAGCTCATTTCATCTTTAGAGGTTGATTCAGAGTGGAAATGGTATTCCAGAACTATGGCCTAAGCAGAAAAACTTCCTTTTGCTGAGCCTTCAGTGAAGAAGTCAATTTAAGTCCTGAAGTAACACGTAATTACACAAGTCCTGTTGGAAACTTGGAAACCCATCACATTGCGATGTGCAAATTGATGACTGATTTTTAATTGGATGATGACAAAGTCATTAACAGTGAATGCTAACTAAGAATTCGAACTCCTAAAAAAACCCACTCCCCCACAGAGATGGATCACATTCCTGCTAGACTTTTAAATGACATAGTTCAGAATACAAAGAAAATCTACAGTGACTCCACTGAAACAAGCCAAGTTCCTACTGGTGCAGAGCTAGAGAAAGTGAGAAGCATCTGGAGTCTGAGAGACTTGAGGTAAACCGTTCTGGAGAACTCACAGGAGTCACTTACATAATGGAAACATCCTATAATTTTTCCTGTGCCTTTTTCCCTTGTTGCCACACATTTCTGTTGCCAGGGTAACCCATCATGAATTGTTCATAGTAAGTGACCTTGTCATTGCTTTTATGCACGCCATGACTTATTGTGCACAGGATATTTATAGAATTATGGAGGTGATTGTGACTGCCTGAAGACAAGCAGGTTTTGTTTCATTTAATTTTATTTTTCTGTAGAATAGGAGGCTAAAAATCATAAGAGAGGGAAATGCTAATATTTGTCTGCAGAATCAATTTTGCTGTTATTCAGGAAGGGACAAATAGAGCTAATAAGTTGTAAGGCAGCTGGATGAAGAGTGGTCAGCTCAACCTCCTGCATTTGATGCTCTTCTGGACTGGACTTAGGTATATTCATAATTATTTTTCTGTGATTTATATTTTTAGAGGTACCAGATTTTTTTTAAGCAATGCAAAAAAGAGTGCTTGATCCACAGTTTTCAAATAACATAAATCAAACACCCAACAAAACCAACAAACTTGTTTCAACCATTCTGAATGGCAGAAGCTGCTGTTCATTCTCCTTGTCCTGACATTCAGTACAGAAGTTAATTAAAATAAAGCTCTACCAACATTTTAAGTATTAGTAATGAGATAAATGAATCATGCTAGTTCAAATAGAAAAGTAATACAAAGAATGTCTGAGAGCCACAGAAGGCTTCCCTGGTATTTTATGCATTCAAGAATTAAAAAGGATTTATTACGTAATCACCCTTATAATTCTCTTCCAAATTGTGTTTTGTAATTGTTCCTAGATTAAAATATAGGAAAAGGTGTGGCGAGATCTTTGGGTTTCAAGGTAAAATTGTGCCATAAGAGCAGTGAGTCATGGAATGCTGGAATACTCCTGTTGAAGGCCAGGCCAGCTGGATGAGCAGAACAGTAGCTCAGGTAACTCACCTGATGCAACCACAGGTGCCACTGCACAGGCCCTTGTGATGGACACAGGTATCCCCACTGAGCAGCATCTGCCCATCCTTTTCCAGAGGCAATTCCCCATGTGAATGCCATGCAATAATTCCCAGTATCTTAGTTGTTATTTTGCATTTGTTTTGAGCAAACGGTGTGTCTGGGAGGGTCTTTGCAGCAAAGGAACAGGCTCACTTCCTTTTAACAGCCAGCTGGCATTTCATGATCAGCTATTGTCTTTGAAACATCTGCCATGCCTCTGGAATCACCTACTGATAACAAACCAGCTGCATTTTATGGATTACACACTGCTGTGGTGGTGCAGCACTGAGTCCAGCAGTGCAAGAACTCCTACTCAGTATTTGGCATAATGCAAGAAAGCAATAAGCAAAACCAGAGAGGAGGTTGTCCTGAGGATTGTGTGTGCTAAACATAAGTGCTTGATTGGACTAAATGGCAGAGCAGTACAACACTCAGCCATTTAAACTGTCACTTCTAAAGGGCTGGGAATGGCAATCTCGTGGCAGGGATAAGTAGTCTAATGTTCCTCCCGTTCATTATCCATTTACAGTGGCCTTTTTTCCCCTCTGTGTCACAGGTATGTTATAATAAGGCTAAACCTTGCAGCCTGACTCAGTAAGTGTGTACAAGGAACTAACACTTGGTATGTAATTCCACTTCATTTGCCATCCAGCATCTAACTAAACTACTCTGCTTATATTTAGTGCATTAAAACTCTGCTTTGGTGTTTCCACAATTCATCGCTGCCTGAGCATCTCGTCCACAACGCAGAGATAGCTCAGCTACCACAAGCTGAATAAGCATTGATCTTTGGAGAGAATGATCTGATAGCAGGTACTTGAGATATAAACTTAAAGACCTTCAGACTTCTAGCTTTACAAAGCTACTTACAAGTAGCATCAGATCCAGCAGGCTTTCGTTGTATCCACCTGGGCATCATCTTATCTTTAATTTGTGCTTACACTCACTTGGAAACACCCCTTACTTGCTCCACATTTTTGCTTGTCCGAAGAGTAAAAGAAATTCTCCAGATCTTTCCATTTCTTTGTTCTCTGTGGGGTTGCAGCTCTTTGAATTAATTTTTCTTGTCTTGTGTGCTTGCACATCCTCAATGAACACGGGGAAAGCAAGTTAACATTCTTTTGCCATCCACTGGAGTAAGTCATCTTGTTTATGTTTGAGTGTTTTAAATGAGGCTTAAATATATAGTATTAACACTCTTCTGTAAATGGCTTTGAGAAAACCATTTATTATCCATTTGCTCGAGGGATTTGCTCGAACTGCAGTGGTTGGGAACAGTATGTTCAATGAGGTAAGTGGGATGTTAAATGATGTGCAAACAGATCTGTATTTATGGGTGGGTTCCTGATGCAATGAAAAAAAACCCACAGGGCGTCAGCTACTTCCATTGTGAGGGGGAAATGTTCCTTTTTACCCATGAGCACGTTGGTGTGGGCAGTCCCGGAACGTGCCTAGCTGGCAGTGGGGAGGGCACACTGAGCACCCCAGCCACGGGAGGAAGTTTATCCTGCCTTTTTTCATGCTTAGTCCAGACCTGCATTATGGGTAAGCACCTCTAAGCTCACCCATTGATTCACGTGGTGGTGGCAGCTCCCCCTGGTTCTTGTTGCAGGAATCATCATCCTGCAGGGAATCAGATCTGAGCATCCAACCCACCAGTGGCGCTTGAGGGAGGTGGAGTGAAGATAAAGAGCAATTGCAGCTTCCTGTGGGACTCAGGCATAAGTGCAGTGACAGAATTGTCATCAGTCACTGTGTGTGTGTGACTTGGCAACCCAGCACTGTGGAATACATTAAATTTACCTTGCTAGAAGTTTTAGCAAGGCTACAGTTCAGTGAGATCCCTCGGATCTGCACATCACTGTTGTTTACTGATGGGGTTGGCTCAGGACCTTTTTCCCCTGCTCCTCTGATTTTTCCTTTGCTGTTCATTTGCCACCCAATTCCCTGCTCTGTAGAAAATTAGGAGCTGCTCTGGAGCTGCCATTTGTTGGTGCAACTGGGATGCTGATGGCATTTTTTTTTCAAATCCGTAAATTCCTGTAGAGAAAATAAATGCTTTTACTCAAACACGTTTGTGGAAAAGGGAGCAGCATCGGGAAATGAGAGGAAAAACCCAGAAGGGATTATTTGAAAATATTTTCTGTATTCTCTCATGTTTCTTTTGCTCTTACACGGATTGGGTGGGATATCCAGAGCAATCAGGTTGACTGATGTTAAATTGCATGAAGCACAAGTGATCGTCCAGGATGATCCATTCGATTCCAAACTGCTTCCCATAGTGCTACAGAAATGTGGAAGTTTGTTCCTGTGAACATCTGCAGATCTGGGGCTCAGATCTAAGATCCCTGTGGTGTTTTCTAACCCATGTGATTATGAGCAACTGATGGTGCTTAAAGAACCCAAGCTTGCTCCATCTGCCATGGGCTTCATGCAGCAGCTTCAAGGTGATGCACGAGTATAAAGCCAGAAGGGGCTTTAAGGTTTTCCATTGGAGTTGGGCTTTGAGGGCAGCAAACAACAACAGTTTCTTAAAGACACTTCAATTGTCTTTTCTATCAAAGCCTTAAGAGTTGAGTTATTAACCCCACCCACAGGATTGGAAAAATCATGAAAGGACTATTCAGTTGAAAAATTAGATACAGTTCTTTTTCAGTATATACTGGGGTTCTGAAGTGCTCCAGTTGCATGCAGGACCTGCAGTCACTTCCTGCACAGGCCAGGCTACTCCACACACTGTGTCTATTCTTGACAGGACTGTTTGAAAGGGAACAACAGGCAGAACAATTAGAGCAATAAAAATCACTGCCTTCATGAGAAATACCTGGTTGGCTTTTGGGAGGAAATAAAAGACTTTATCTGTACACTGTGGAAAATGAGAGGGGCTTTTTTAGTTGAAAAGGAGTTTTCTTAATTTATTACATGCCTTTTAAATACGCTACAGTAACTGAAAACTGATGATTGAACAGTTGCTTCTGTATCTGTATTCCGCACATAATACTTTACTGCCCTGTATCATATAATGGTTAGAGGAAGGTAGATTCTGTCTGGGAATTTACATTTACATGCTCAAATGTATTGGATTATAATGTAGATATGACCTGTGGCATTGCTAAAATGGTGGCAATCAAGCTGTGAGATGTCATTGTCACTGTACAACATAAATCTACATGGGATTTTGTCTGTTACTAAATTATTCCATGTGCTCTGTCTCAATATGTTTTAAGTAAAATTCTTTAAGGAAAAAATTGAGAGGTGGCCATCAATAGCAGGTCACAATTGTGAATTTTATTCTCTCAGATATTCTAGGAAAGACTTTGGAACCGATGTTATTGTTTCTTTAATAGATATTTCTGTGCATTAATTCTTAGGCTTTTTATTCCATTTCAGTCTCATTTTGTTATTTTTATGCACTTGTCTTCAGGTCATGAATTGTCTGCAAGTCTTTTACATCTTTAGTTAATAATTCTTAATCCTTTTTGTTCACATTAAGCTACACCTGGAGTTCAGAATCTCAAATTGCAGTTTGGTTTTCTGATACCTCCCTGCAACCCTTTTGGGTTTGAAACCATTTCATTTTGCATTTAGAATGGGAAGATGAAAGCAGCACTCTGGGTTCCTGTTTAACCAGCTCTTTAACTCAGGAGGACTTCTAAGCATAACACAGCGAGCCTGGACTTGAAGAGAGTATGTGCACAATGTGTATATATTTGTCTGTGTTTGCTGAAGATGAGCCCAACCTTGTGCCTGATCGGATGGGTTATCATTTTTCAGGGAAAAACATCAAAATAGTAAACATTGTACATGTACACTGTCTTATGAATGAGTTGGGTAGAAAATGTAATACTGCTTTGCTGTGTATTCAGTCTCAGGCATTCTGTCCAGGAGGTTTTAAATACAGAGGTGTAGCACACAGGGAGTTAAGAGTGGCAAAGAAATGGGGATGGTAGCAAGACAGCTTCTCCATTAGAATGGAACAGTTCTTGTGGATCACTCAGACATCCTCAGCATCCAGCACAAACCTGTCCATTCCTTGTCCTCCTGTTGCACACTCAGGAGATGTAAAATGGGGTAAGGAATGAAGACTGAAGCAGTTCTGAGATACCAAGGTACATTATTGCACACTAGCTGAGGGAGGGGGCTGTGAAAGCACCACATTAGTGCTTTAATGCCACATTAATGCTTTAATGCCACATTAATTCCTTATGGACTCTGTACTGATAATGGCTCCAGGTGGAGGTGTGTGCCAAGGTATGCAGACATCTTCCATTGGTATCTTGGATTGTGTTCCTCTGCACTTCCCTGCTGCCAGAGTGGGAGGGAAATGAGTTGTAAGAGCACCTCCCTGGCACAGGATATTTGCAGCAGTGCAGGAGTATGGGTTGGCCACCCATGTCCCCCTCCCCTGCCCTTGCTTGCCTGCCCACCTTCTAGCTCTTGATATTGAAAATAAAAACAAAAAACACTGCTAAATCTGGAACTGCTTCTGAAAAAGAAGTTCTCTGTTATCTGCAAACAGCCTAGGATGCTGCTCTAACTTCGCCATGCTTGAATTTCCTTTGGCCATTGCTCATGGTTACCTGTTTGCTGTCTGGCATTACCTGAATATTGATATATGCCAATATCTGAAATGTTTGCAGCTAATCAGAGCATTGCTACCTGCAATCAAACTCTTATTTTCTAAACTTGCTAAATAATTTTCTATTACTGAATTTATTGCAGCTATTAAGAGTGTTGTGACCTTTCTCGTCCTAAAACTGGAGTATCTCAATTTTCTTCCAGTTGTTTGTTGCTCTGATAATCTCCAAAGTGGCTATTGGGAATCTTCTGTACAGACAGGTATTCTGGCTCCTGTTCATTCAAATTCTACCTCCAGACTTATAAATAAGAGATGAGGCTTAGGAGTCTCCCTGGAATATACAATATGTTTTAACCTGTCAGGCCGTTGGATGACACTGCTGTTCCCCGCTGATAAAGGTGTAGGAGGTGGGGTGCGAGAACGAAATTTCGCTCTTAAAAATGATCACTTCACTGTGAGACCTTCAGCTACTTAAAATGTTGTTTGTGAATTGGTGCCTGGCCCTGGCAGAGCGAAGCCTGGCACAGCTCTGTGTGCAGACTCTGTTCTGCACCGATAGCGCTCCTCCATTTGCTCCCGCAGTGATAGTGAGGAAGGGAAAGTGCACACGCTCCTTTTCTTGGCTCTGTTGCATGGTACATTACATCCTACTTTATTTAGAAT
Source organism: Empidonax traillii (assembly GCF_003031625.1). Lineage (NCBI taxonomy): Eukaryota > Metazoa > Chordata > Aves > Passeriformes > Tyrannidae > Empidonax > Empidonax traillii. The sequence goes on along the minus strand of NW_020955304.1, from coordinate 549,291 downwards.
TAAATGACTCATGTCAGAGTTGAAAGGAGTGAAATTGCTGATTTCTATAGGCTAAATGACAAATAGATGCAGATTAGGAGGGTGCAGCTACAACTCCCGCTCCAGAGGTACCAGGATTTCTTTTCAAGGGGTCAGAGTGCTGTGTGTCTCTGGGAATGCTAAGCAGTGTTTCTGAACTTGTGTGCAGCTTTGAAAGTTGCTGAATCTCAGAGTTCTGGAAGGTTTTGTTTCAAACTTGACTTTTTTTCAGCTGTATGTCTGTTTAACCGAAGATATGATCCCGACCTAGAAGCCTCTTTTAATCTTAATTTCCATCAAAATAAGAAACACAGGTACCCTGGTATGCAGGTAGTATAATAATGAATTGGTGTCTAAAATCTGTGATGATTTTTGTTGTATTGCACTATCAGTATTACTGTTCTGTTACACAGTAATGAAACGAGAAGCTTCAAGAAATAGTGAAATAAATAATGATAACACCTAATTATTAAACTTCCTAAATTTTCTTGTTAATGTGTCCCAAAGAATCTTTATGATTACACCATATCAAAATAAGGAACTACTAGTGGTCTTTTCTGCATATTGATTAGACAACAGTTTTCATGTGGGGCTGGGGGTTTTCTTTGTTTTTGGTTGGTTAGTTTGTGTTTTTTGTGTGGTTTTTTTGTGGGTTTTTTGTTTGTTTGGTTGGTTGGTTTCTGTGTTTTGGTCTTTTTTTTACTACTTTGTTCCATCGAGACCCAATTTTAGCCCTCTTTTAAGGGTTTTTAGTTTCTGCAGGTTCAGGGCCTTACAGGAGATCCAGAGGAGCTTCTCAGATATCTCTGTTCTTTATTGCTTTGGGGTCAGTCAGGCCCTGATTTTACAAGTCCATCTGGGGTTTATTTTTCTGTGCATGAGTAGTCTCAGTTCAGTTAAAATGTGCTTGCTGAATGAGGATCTGTAATTTTCTACAAACGCTCTGGTAATGCTACTTTTTATTGGAATTAAGATCATGATTATAAATCTTGAGGACAAGAGCTAAACTTCTGTGTGAGTGGAGAAACTTCAGGTCTTTAGACAACATAAGGAATCCCTCTTAAGTTACCTTTCTAACCAGCCACTTCAATATCTGTAATAAACCTCTTCATTGTACTTGACTCAACTCTGATGATAAAAAGTTTTGGGTTTTTTCACTCTTTCACCCTTCCCCTGAGGAAATAGCTGAGCCTATTTTTCTAATAATTGAAACTGTTGGCTTTTAAAAATTAGCTTGAAATACCTCCAGGAACGTTATTTGGCCAACTTCAAGGCAGCTCCCAAAATACTTAATGCTTTTGAAAGTCAAATTAAAGGTTTGTTTCATTTAAGTTGTATAGCTGGATAAGATTAAACAAAGTGCCCTACTTGCACACAGCAATCTCTGTGAAATGGTTTTTTGATCGTCTTCATGCATATCTAAAATACACCTCCAATTTCTTTTCGGGATCTGGGCTTATTCAGCTTTTACCATAATGGTTCATTAGCCTCCTAGGCTTTTTCTTAAGAGTTGCAGTCAATTTCCCAGCTTTGCTGTTTTACATTAAATCACTTCGATTTTCTAAATATAGTAAGGGAAGAGAACAAGAAAGGATCAGAGAAAGAGGGGTTGTTCAGTGTGGATACATCATTTCTGCTTCACAGCAGACTCGCAATATTGCAAAGTTTTGGCCCCTGGCTGTAACTGGGCTAAATTTATCAAGTATTCTCAATTCTTAGAGGATGATTTAAGTATATGCTGCTGATACTGCTTCTTGTTGGTGCTCATTATTTTGAGATCAATTGGACTCTGTGTGGATAGAGCCAGGAAAGGGCTTAAACCTTCATCTCACTGGAACATGTTGCCATGTCCTACTCTAAATTTCTTTGAAAAGCAGACAGTTACCCATCCAAATACTTCCCCTGAATGAAAGGGCAATGAAAAATATCTGAAGCATATATTTATATATATATAAAATATGCTTTCTGGTCCCTCTGGCCATGTGCTGTGTGTTGTTTTGGCTCTGGTTGCAGATGATTTGAATTTCTCTGAACTTGGCATTAAACTGGCCAGAGACTTTTGTTGCCCTCCATCCTCAGTAAAATCAGGAGAGAAACTGCAGCCCACTGAGCGAAGCTTTTCTCCTTGGTTTCAAATAGATGAATTTCTGCCTTTCCTCCAGTGATTGCATGATCTGGTCCCAATTAATGAGCGAGCTGTACTGTGAGGTATTTGCTGTTTCCTTGGTATCTCTATTGTGTCAAGCACAAAACCACAGCCCAGCTGAGGTGCTTCACCCAAACCAGCAGCTCAGCTCCCACACAGCTGCTTGTCTGCTCTCTGGTGTGGGATGGGGAACAGAATGCAAAGAGCAAAAGCAAGAAAACTGTGAGTTGAACCAAGACAATTTAATAACAGAAGGACAGATTAAAAAAAAAGCCATTCTGTGATTCCATGATCTCTCGCCCTCTTCCTCTGTCTTGCCCTTGCCCTCACAGGTCCCTCCTGCAGCCAACACAGCAGCTTCTCTTGGTGGCCTTGGCAGGTGCCCAGCCCTGAGGAGTCAAACAGTTCCACCCGTATGGTTTGGGAGGTAATTAGCAAGTCTTTTAATTGAGATAATTATTTAGCTCTGAAATCCTCACTTGATTTTTCTGGGTATATCAAAGGCTGTCTGAATACTTTCTTGGATTTATTTTATTTTTGCCATTTAACCTAAAATTGAAGATGTAATGGTAAGTGGTGAACTCTTGAAGTTGAACCTGGGTTTTTTTTGTGGTTGTCTATTTTATTTTTTTTTCTCTGCTTGTTAACTCCTCTGGCCCCAGCCTGTGTGAAGGTTTAGCCGACAAGGTGGTGATCGCTCAACAGTTGGACTCAATGATCGTGGAGGTCTTTTCCTACTTAAAGGATTCAGTGATTCTGTGAGACCAACAAGTGATGCACCACATCCCGCAGCAGACTGATTGCCAGCCAGTGTCCCAGCAACATCCCATCCCCTTTCTTCCTCTACCTCCAGCCCTCTCTGCTGAGCCTGGCACATTATGGCACGGAATACGGGAATATCCCTTTTCTCAGGCCAGGGCAGCTGTCCTGGCTGTGCCTTGCCCCCCCTCAGCCTGTTTGCTGCAGGGGCAGCCTGGGAAGGGGAGGGGGCTGTGAGGCTGTGCCAGCACCGCTGGGCAGAAGCCAGAACTGCGTGTGCCACCAGCACTGCTGCAGCCTCACGTCCAAACCACAGCAGCACGAGGGCTGCCAGGGAGGAAGGAGCTCCAGCCAGCCAGGCTCGGTGCAACAGCTTAGAAAGGGATTTTAAAGAGATTCAGTGCCTCTTTTTTATATATTTTTTTTTTTTTTTGGATGTGTAATTCACTCTTTAAGTGTGTGGTTTTACCACAGTGGTTTCAGCGTTTGTGAGCTTGGTAACTTTGTCAGAAATTTTGGGAGAAGGCTCTCGCTGAATAGCCAGGGATGCACTGCTGTTTGCTGGCACAGCAAAGCACAGTCCAGCAAAATGAATTTTTCAAAAACTGCTGTCTTCAGGTTTTATGAGTTTAGTGGTTTACACGGGGTGATACATTCCTTAAGCAAAATCTGTCCATAAAGCCAATGTAAATGTACCAGGAAATCACTGACCTCTTAATTAACCACTTCCATAAAATCTACTATTAACCCTGCTCCAGAGAGTTTTAATACCTTTTGTCCCATTACACTGAAATGCAATTTAATGAAAACATGGTTTATTTCTCCTGATATTTAATCTTTTTAACTCTTTGTTGGCAGCTATTTTTCTAGATTCACAAGCAGCTCTGGGCTGTAGGACTCCTGTGCTTTTACAGCACCCCCTGAACTGTCCCCTTGAGAGATGCAGGGCATCATGGACTTGCTGTTGGTAGCAGGATCTGGGCTTAAGTGTAATTTTTTAATGGGAAAACAGATCAAATGGTGGGTACGCAATATTGCAGATTATAGGGGATGAAGGGGGTAAATTGTTCTGATGTTCTCTGTATTTCCTGATATTCAGTGTTCTCCTGGCAAAGCCTTCCATGGCAGCAAAAAATAATTTACTTGTTGCATTTCATGCCATGAAACACTGGCTGCTGAGATTGGGATTAATTTCTTCCTTGCAGCTTGAGGTTCTGCCAGAAGGATGCTTTTGCTGTGCTGAAATAGTCTGTTTAATTAATGGCAGCCTGCTGGAGTTCATTGTTTGTCTCAGACTCCTGAGAAATTGAGTTCAGTTTGCAATCATCCTGGTCTTGCTTTCTGTATCCGTTTTCTAAAGTTGTTTGCCTTGCAATTACAGTTCTTATTCACCACTGACCGAGCAGGAGTGCAGCAGATCTCACTCTATATTAGAATAACTGAGAGACAGTGTTTTGTCTCCCAGAAATGTGATTCTGAGCAAACCTCCCTCGAAGGAGAAGGAAATCGTAGTGCTATCAGTTTATGCACATCAGGCCTTGTTTTGAGAAGCCAAACAGTTTCTTCAGCGCACGGTGAAAAGCAAAAGTCTTTGGTGAGGGCAAATAAACTGGGAGAATTTCTGGTGTTTGAAAGGTGATCAGTATCTTGTTCACTTTTTTTTCCTGTTCACATGTTCTCTTAGAAAAGCACACAGAAAACAAAATTCAAGGGATGCAAAACATTCTTTTACTTTGGAGCATTTGATTTATACATTTTTTTAATCCATATTGCTGGCGAGATCAGTTTCCAGAGTTATGAACCATAAAGATGAAGAGGATGGCAATTGCCAAGGGTGAATAAGAAACAAAAGACTGTGTTGCTGCTGGAATGAAACAATCACTTCCATGGAAAGTTTCTGTACAATAGAAAATTGAGATGAATGAATACAACATCCTTTGTGCTAATGAATTAACTTTCTAGTCTGTACACATTAGTCAGCTTTTTATTACAGTTAAATAGTTTTTAATCTGTCTCTGTGATAGCTCTATGGGACATTTAGAGAGGGACACTGAAGTATGTGAAGGATTAAAGTTTTGTAGTTTGTGTTTTCTAGTTAAGAAGAAATAGATGTACTCTCTGCCCATTTGGTTCCCTACAATATGTAAGGAAATATCCACGTTTTGGGGCAGAAGAGATGAAATACAGAAAGCACTGATTTGCAGAGGTTTTCAGTAGTGTTTATTTTGTGAAATGATAATGAAATGGTAAATATTTAAGTTATAAGGTGGTCAGAACATGTACTTGAACTTACTGAAATGTATTCAACCAAGAAGAGTGATTAGTGGATGCTGAGATGAGTCTCATATCCACTCTGACTTTAGCCTCTTGTATTGATAACTGGCCAGTCCTTACTCTCTAACATTTCTGATGGATTTATGAAGTAGTCTTAGCAGTTCACACCCAAATATATTTGATTTAAAAAACCCCATAACTTTTCTTATTCACTACCGAGTTGCCCCCCCTTTTTTTTTTTTTTTAACATCATCACTTTGCTTTTCATTCGCAATTGCTGTTTCTCATTCTCTGGGGGTGGGCACAGAGTTAAAATGTTCCCTTTTGCCAAAGCTTTCCAGCACCTTACACTGCAAATGGTGCTGCAGCCTCGTTTAGCAAGAGAGGGGTTTCTATCCTGGGGTTTTGTTCTGGAGGGGCAGTGGCTGCTGAGACTTGAAAGCGGTGGGAGAAGGTGAATCTCCAGCTCTTCAAACGTGTCTCCTGTCTCCCAGCAGGCAGCATGGGGTAAGTTCAGGTCTTTTGTAAATGTTTTCTTTTGAGCTTGTACCCAGCAGGAGACAGAAGGTGACATCGCCTGTTGGCAGAGCAGAGGTCACTTCTCAGTAATGAACAGGAACAGAGGGTGAGGATGAGCCAAAAATAACTATTTTCATTGTTGCTTGGAGGCAGAACACAGGACATGGAGAAAGTGGTTTTGCTTTAAGTGAGTTTATTCTGTAGAAAATTTGATGCTTTCCAAGTAATTGCTATAAAGGAAATAATAAATATGGCATCAAATATTGCACTGAAAATTCCTGTGGAATCCTTTTGGAGGAAGGAAGTTTGACAATAAATTGAGGGCAGACCCAGTATGTTAATATCTGAATCACTGTTGATACAGTTTCTCTGTGGCAGTACAACACTATCTGTGCTCAGGGTTTTAATTACCTAGACTTGTAGGAAAACTTTAGTTGGTTTTAACTTTGATCTCCAGGATACACCTCACTTTCTGTCTGATTGGCATGTGGTATTGCACAAAAATGATATTCCTCAATTCAATGGTGTGTGTGTAGTTTGGGGGTTGGGGGATCTGATCCCCTCAGGCTGTGGACAGTGAAGTCATTTTCACTAAGTTAGAACACAATAAAAGACCTGGATGTTCATCCTGGATCTGAATCAGTTTTCCTTCATTTCTTCTGGGGCTGGGATTTTGGAAATGTAGTAGAATGAGGAGGTCAGTTTGTTACAGAACTCAAAGTTGTGGAGACTTGAGGAGGAGGGTGGAAGGAGCACAGGGTGATCCATGAGAACACCAAAGACTTGTGATGCAGCCAAGGAACCCTTTTCTAACTGCAGACTGAATTAAAGCAGTGAGAATCTGCAGCTGAGGAGAGACAGACAGTGACCAGGAGAGGCTGTGCTGGTGGGATGATCCTGACACCACAGCAGTGCTCCAACCTAAGGGCAGGACATGGTCAGGGCTGTGCAGAAGGCTGAGGTTGTTGTGCATTTTCAGTGCAGGGTCCAGAGTTAAGCACTTGTACAAGTGGCTGAAGGATGGAGTGAGTGCCCCAGTGCTGTCCACAGATTCCTTCAAATTATACAGGAGTTGCTTTCCAGTGCTGTGTGGTGGCAGACTTTGGGAAATAAATATGACATCACACCCAATGTGATTTTAAAAATAGATGACAGAGTTTTGAATCTGTGGTTCTCCCGCTGCCTTGTTTTGTACAGTTTGTATCCTGTCGTTTAAAAGGCTACAATGAATAATTTGCAAGGCAATAAACCTTCAAGTTTATTTTAGTTTCACAAAGTGAATTCTTGAAAGGACTTATTTGCATAAGGCATTTTTGGTTGTTTTAAGATAAAACCACAATTAAGCAAGAAATATAACTATCATGGAAAAACAGAGCAAGAGGCCTTTGAGTTGGGAGTGGAGCTATTTGCAGGAGTAGTTCTGGGATACAACATCAAAATGACTTGAGTTTGTGAGAGTTAAATGACTTTCTCGTCCTGAAGATGTATTTGCAATGTAAATGTGTGAGATCCATATGAAAGGCAGTAGATCTCAACCAGGAAGCACAGCCTTTCCTTGCCTAGTGTGTCCTTTCTTGCAGGTAGAAGTAGTTTCCAAAAATTAGCAAGGAGTGCTATGGGATCACGAGCAAAAAGCCTGCAAAGGGTAGCAATTGTACAAAATCCCGAGGGAAAAGAAAAGCACTGCCTCTTTTTTCTCAGCAGATCTAAAATGCCACGGAAAATTGAACCATAATTTCACGTAGTTAAGAAATCTTGGCTGTGTGGTTTGGCTCAGTGTCAGCATTCAGGGTGCCCTGAAGAAACTGATACTTGGGTTATCTCTTAGTCCTCATGGGGGATAGAGGTGACCAGATAATAAGGTAGTAAAGGAAGTAATAATAATAATAACCTGGAATAAGACTTTCCTCCTGATTTTTCAGGGATAGGTAAAGCCCAAGGATTCAGTGAGAGCACAGACCATAATTAGCATTTCAGTGATTAAGAAATATGGCTGCAGGCTGTGGGATCTCAACAGCACTATAGCAAAAGTGATGTGCAAGTTGGAGAGTATGGAGGGAGTTGGTGAGTTCAAACTGATGAAGTCATCAAGGCACTGGAACTGAAGTATTTTAGAACTGGTCTGCGATGGAGTGACCAGCAAAGCCCCCGGGTTGAGTAAGCTGGGTTGTTCCTGGAGCACATGGACTTGAACAGCTTTTGAAGGCAGAATGCAAAGTTTGCTTTGAAGAAGCTCCCTGAAAATAAGGAAGATATTTTTATTATCTGATCAGCAAGTTATATGAACATGAGTTGTTTTGGTTTTTTGTGTTTTTTTTATCCTAAATTTGGAGTGTATTGAATGCACTGTGTGGCATTCTTAGTGAGGAACAGGTGCACTTTTGGAAAGAACCCTCCAAACAAACTTCTCCTGCTCTGCAGTATTTTGTCCCATGACACCTCTCATCCTGATTGTCATTATTTAATAACCATCAGGCTCTCCCCTGCTTTGGGAACACAGCCTGTACTAACACAGGAGGGCTGAAAGTCAAAGAACACACAGGGCAGCCAAGCTTTCATGTTCACCACCACCATCTCTCCTTTGGTGCTGTTTCTACCCAATAATCTGGTTATTTTTGTGTATCTCAGACTGCTTTGTGTAGACAGGGATATTAATGCTCCTCCCTGTAGCCCAGGGAAGACAGACTGGAAAAATGACCAGACTGCCTGCATTACAACACAGAGTTCCTGGAGGCCGATGGTTTATTCCTCTGCTTGGAAACTTTTAAAACACTCTCCTTTACTGAGAGGAATAATATAGAAATATTTTGTCAACTTTTAGTATCTCCAAGTAAGTCTTATATAAACAAAAAAGAAGGTGACACAACAAAGGCTGAGCAAGGAAAAAAACCCGCCTTGATTCATTTAAATAACTGTCTGAAATAAAAAAATATAATAATGTTAATATGTTAATGATATGTAATATCAGGGATATAAATATAGGTCTGAAAATGATGTTTTGCTGGGGTGAGGAAACAAGTTGATCATTCTGCATTGAGGTGGCAGAAAATTGCTTATCTAGGCAGGACAGTGCAGTTGAATTGCTATTTTGGGCCCTTCAGAAACAGAGTGCAATAGTTTACCGAGGAGATTATGCTGTTAATCACCAAAACCACTTGAGCAGCACTAAATAAACCATGTTAATGTAACTTCAAGCATCCTTGGTGTCTGGAAACCTGTCTAGAAATCTTCTGCTTTCTCCTGTAAATCACTGTGATAGAAAGTAATAAATAAATAATAGTCGAGTGACCTTTACTTTTGGAAGCAGAAGCTTCATCCTGCAATCTGGAAACCATTTTGCTGTATTTAATAGGATGATGGAGAAGAACTTTCAGCCTCACAGTTTCCAAATCTGTGACCCAAAAAGTAGGAAAGAGTTGTATTTTGCAGTTTATGAGATAATCAAAATCTATTAAATGTCAATTGAGTGGGTTTTAAAATAAATGGAGTAATAGTTTATCTGTGTTTTGGAAGGGAGTGGGTAGGAAAAGATGACAGTACACCAGTCAGATTCTTGCTTGTAGTGAAGATTTGTCATCATAAACTAAAACTTTAATATCTGATTTATGAAGCTGTGATGATTATAATTTTTTTTTGAGCCTTCTTGATGTAAAGCTTCTTTGGTTCTGTTTGTCACATTGTTGCAGATCTTGCTTCATCTTCCTAAAACTTGTTTTGCCATCAGAGGAGTTTATTCTCAGCCAACAGCTGGTGCCCCTCAATACCACAGTGTTTGTTCTCAGGTAAATCTTGGGCACAGATTTCAATCCTGTCTGAAATTTAGTGTTCCAGTGGTCTCTTGCATTTTTGTTTTGGCTTGGCATTTTCATATCCTTTGTCTTTGTTCGTGGTTAACTCAATTCTCTTTTGAGATCTGTAAGCATTTGACTGAATTTGATAATGTCTGCAGGTGAAATTTTATTGCACTTGAGTATTCAGATGAAAAGGTAACTGATGTTTCTGTATCTTTACTGGACATTGAGTATTTCTCATTTTACTCACACAATAATGAATTCATCAGGAACATCAGACAAGTACCTTATTTCATTCTGCACGATCAATAACTTATTTTAAAATGTTTCTTTTCCTGCTACTGCAGGGAGATCAATTCCTATATGACTGTTTTGAATGTTCATGTGTCTTTGTTAGTGTGTTTGAGAGCTCAGATGGGATCAACACCACTGGAATAAGAAGTCTTCTCCTTTGAAGTTATTGCCTTAAAATAGGTGAGGCCCTGGAAAGACTAAAAGCTTGTTCCACAGAGTGTTTATGCATTGAGGAGTCGTTTTCAGAAATCAAACTATCATTAACTAAGGAACTAAAAGCAGCTGATTTTGCACGTCAGCAGCATGAGTCACTTCATTAGTGAGAACTTGTTGGGAATTCCTTTTATTAATAATGCATCTTTTAAGTCAGCTGGTTTCACACAGCACGAGTTGTTTAATCAGTTGTGCGTGTGAAAGCAGTGCTGGCAATGGCAAGATCAGGAGCTGCCATTCTGCCAGGTGTTCTTCCTGTGATTTCAATACCACGAGGAACATCAGGATTAACTTCCATCAGTTGGATGGATAGCCTTTTTCCCTTTTATTATTGTCCAGTTTTACCATTATTGAGAAATCCTAAGAAAAACACTTGGAGGGGTTTGGTTGGTGCTGGTGGCCCAGCTCTGACCACGTCTTACCCTGCTCTTTAGGGTCTGTTGGGAGGTTTTGATACAGCTTGTAAGAATTCCCAGTTTCCTGAGTAGTGCAGTGTCTGTGGGAATTCACTGTGCACAGTGGGTGCGAATCCAGAACCCTCCATTCATTGCCCCTGGAACTCAGAGGTTTTTTATCTTTGCTGAATTGCTGTGTTTTGCTCTTCCCAAACGTGTGCCCCGTTGGTATCTCTTGGACTGGTGTCCTGAGTTTTCCCAGCCAGTTACCTGAGGTGGTGTCTTTGAGAGGATTCCCCCTGTCAATGGGTTTACAGTTCATGGGTTGTGTTTGTATACTGGGGAGCTTTTCATTCCCACTGAGGGCTCCCAGGTGTTCACTGACTACATCACTAAACCACTGGGAATAGCAGGGAAAATGAAAGGCAATAACCCAGCAGTGTTGTCCCCTCTATCAGAGACAGCTCAGTGTCTGCACAAGGAGCAATTGCTCTCTCACTGCATCTTTGTTTCTTTGCAGCGTGCACAGAGAGCTTCAAAGTTGCTTTAATTTACTGGACCTTATTTATGCTTGTCCTTTGTCTTAGCAATATCAAGGCTCTCGATTTATCTAAGCTTCTCTTTCCTGGATTCTTTCAAGTAGCGAGGGTGAGATTTCCCAACTGTTGCGCTGCCTGAACTTATAAAAATTTCCACATGTTCACCTTTTCTTTATAAATATGTACAGATGATTCTGTATATTGGGAAATGAGAACTGTTGTTCTTTGAAAGTCACTGTGGGTGTTCTTACATTTATTTTTTTTTTTCTTGTAAGCAACTTATAGAATAGTATATATCTATACATGGGTTGGAACTGTTTGGACATATTTCCTGCCTGCCCTGTAAGTCTGCCTCTAATGTTTTAAGGACAAGATAATATTAATTATTCTTCCCTAAAAAAGCATTTTAAAAATGCATTTTCTGCAAGGGTGTTTGTTACATTACTCTGCAGAATAGCCCCTGATGTTGGATTTGTACAGGGCTCACTAAGTTGACTCAAGGAAATTTCATTCAATTTTAAGTCTATCTATAAATGCTATCTCTGGATTTAGTGTAATCTATCTTTTATCTCTAATGTTACAACATTTCGATGGGTACCTTTTGCTTTGAGCCAGGATCTGATAAGGCTAATTGCTAACTGTGACAGTTCTACATGTAATGGTTAATTTAATGGTTTTGTCTATTTGTTCGAGAATTAAGTTGTCAAAGAGAAAGGGAAACAACATACTCATATCTGCATTTATATGAAGTAAGGGAAGCTATTTTATAATTACTTTATGGGATAACTGTGACAAAGTTCTCACCCTCTGTCTTGGAGACTGCAAGGACTGGAAAGCCTTGAGGAGCCCAAGGAGCTGTTTAAGAGTAGCAGGCTGAGGATGTTTCCCTTTGTCTCTGTTCCCAAGTAAGCACATATCTTACAAGTCATTAGAGCATTCAGGTAATGCATCTGGCATTTGTTTAGTAATCCTGTGGCCAGGAAAAACCATTCCCTTCCTTGGGGAGGCTGTTATTTCCCCCCTTGCTCTCCGGCTGTATTTAGTTCTCAAAACTGCTGCTTTGGCTTCAGACCTGAAGAGAATTATTGTGTGGGTGAATTTTTTTTCCATGTGTGCCAGTGAGTTTAAAACTCCCAAATACCTACATGGAAATCTGGCTCAGTCCATATGCTATATAAATATTTAATTCCTTAAATTCTGTATATGCAGGAAGATGAACTGTTTGACTCAGTAATGATGCAAGATTTGACATGGAAGTCCTTGTGGAGTTCTGGGATGTGTTTCTATAATGGGTGGGTCATAAAAAACATACAGGTTTGGTACCAGATCTTCACTTTAGCTCCTGTACGAGTAGGCTTTGCTCAAGGTGCGTCATATTACCAGGAAAATCCCGATCCAAACCAGTTGTTAATTATAAACTCTAAAAAAAAAAATAGGAACAAAACCAACCAAACCACCAAAACCAAAATGAACATGAAAATTCTGAGCCTCTGATTAGCAAGTGGAAATAATGAAGAGTAATCTTATAATGAACCTCTATCTGTAACTTATCTCTTTGTCAGCAGTGCACATTAATTTGTTTCCATGGTTTTGCAGATAAGTTGCTTGTCTTGCTAAACAATCTGCTTTCATGCAGAAACTCGTGTCTCTTTTCTGCTGAGTAAGTCTTGGTTGTCATTGAAGATGCTCAGATTGTTAATAAAACCACTGGTTTCTGTGTAAGTAGAATAGGCTGGATAGAGACTATATAAATGGGATTTCTGAATGATAAAACTGGTATTTATAAATTAACTGAGCGTCAACAAAATCATCTTTCCTGGTGAGTGAGAGATTCCTCTTTCATGTATCATTTGCAAATATTTTTGCAATAAAATTCCCTTTTCTGTTCCACTAAAGGAGCTGCTACCTTATCCCAACTTTGCTGTTGTGTCAGGGAAGCAATTTGTTATGTTCTATAAATAGCCACATCCTCTTTTTAAAAATACTTTCCTAAATAGGAGTGAAGGCCAATCTTTCCAGTAATTTGTAACTAATTTGAATTTTATGGGCAGGGCAAACTTATCTGGAAAATTTTATTTGTCATTTGATAGCAGAGTAGCAATTTCAGTGTTTTATGGCATCAGATAATTCTCATTGTAAACTGCTGCAGTTTATTAAATCTCTGCTCTGTGCAGCTCAGGAGACAGGGAATGAGAGAACCAGCAAGAGAAGGTTTTTCCTGTGTCTTAATTCTCTTGACAAATCTGAGTTCTGAGAATTCTGTATCCCTCAGTAGAGCAATGGGATCTGCTGTCTTTGAGGTAAAATCTCTCTTTTCATCAGTGTTGGCATTTCTTGGGTGTTTGACCTGCACCAATGGATGGCAGGAAAGGAGATCAGGAAGGAGATGACTTTTCCTATTCCTGAAATGCACAGGCCAGTGGGAGGGAAAGGGGAATGCTGAGTTTGGTGTGTTGTTAATGCTATATTAATTTTTATGTTGCTGAGCTGAACTTTGGGAAGTGATAATAATCTGCAAAATATTTTTTTTTTCTCTACCTCCAATAAGTCAGACTTTGAAACAAAGTTGTCCTGTAACTTCAGGATAAAATATAAAGATTTCAGTGGTTAAAGTGATCATCAACACAAGACTGTTATATGATTTAAAAAAAAAAAAAGAGGGGAACTCAAGATTCTTCTTTCACTAATTTCAGTTCTGTGAGTTTCTACTGAGAACAATTGTACTGTATTTAATTATTAATTTGAGATACAGAATTACAAATTAGCCAACAGAACTTCTTCAGGATAATAGGTATCCTATTTCCAGTAGCATATTCATATATCTATATATCTTTTTATATATATCTGTCAACACCTGTGTGTTTAGCCAGTGTTAAGCATTTCCTTTGCAGAAGTTCAACACAATACGAAACACAGACTTGCACACACTGACTTGGGGGAACAGTTCAGAGCAGCTAGAAATACACAAAAATATCTTTTAAAACTGCAGATATGGATCATTCTGGAGTCTCTTGAAGCTTGTTGAAATATTCCCTATGACCAAACTAGTTAGTGTAATATTTGTTCCTCGGTATCCTGGACTATTAAACAATGGTTCTGAAAGTTCTTAATATGTCAAGAAATCTCTGAGGTGAAGAGGAGGATAATTCGTTGTGATGAGCCACAAAACTGGTGGCATTAAAAAAAAACCCCAAATACAAATAAACTCCAATACAAATATATTCGAAAGAGATTATTTTCTTTATATATATAAATTTATATATATATTTATAAATGTTTATATATTTATATTTATATATTTATATATATAAACTTTTATATATATATAAAAGAGATATTATATAGATTGAGATTATTTACTCAACCACAAGAACAGGATGTGTTCTTCAGTGTAAAAAAGGAGAGAAGAGAAAGCAAATTACTGTGAACAGAGAAAATTGTAGCACATTTATGTTGTGATCTTTGAATTGGCACGAAGTCCTGCTTAGGGTATTTGGAAAAAAACCTGCATTTATTTTATTGAACTTCTAAAAAAAAATTGTGGAAAACCAGATACTATTTCATCTTTATGGAATAATCATTCTTAATCATTTGCTTAGCAAAACAATTTATTAAGCATTGAAGGATAACGAACCATAAAGTTTTAATTTGCCTTTTTTAATTGAGTTGTTAATTAGGACCCCTCCACAGTTGGCAACTCCCAACTTGCTTTTTGTTGCCTCTGTATCCGAGACACTTTAAGGAACCTAATCTGTCTTAGTTATTCCAAAAAGACACTTCCATGAATCAAATCTATAGGTGATTATGTTCTAACTGTGCTGGGGCTTCTGTGAGTGCATATTAATTATGTCAGTGGTTAATGATCAGGCAAGAAATATGGGAATGCCAGCGGTGATTGTTTTGCAGAAACAGAAGAAATATCCTGTGTGCTCTCTGGAATTTTAAATCTTTCCACCTCCCTTGGGATAGAAAATCAGTCCTGTCGTCCTGGAGAGCATCAGCACGGGCTCTGTTGGACATTTTTGATGTGAGGGCACTGTTTGAGTTATCCATATCGATAAACAGAGACGTATCTATTTCATCTGGCTGCAAACTTTGGGAATGAATTTTATTTTTTTTTTTTTTTATTTTATTTTTTATTTTATTTACTTGAATTGCCTGTAAAATGTGTACAACCTGGAATTGATTGTAGTATTCCTCTTGACTGCTCTCAAAGAGAGTTTATCCAAACAGACTGGGATTTCTACTTTCTGTATTTGAGTCTCTTTACTCAGCAGAGACTTTGCCTTTTCTGTCTTGCATCCAGAGATGAATTTCCTAGAGGAATGGCTGGAGTCCACAATGCTGTCCTAACTTAGTTATTTAAAATCGTAGAGTTAATTTTATTTAAAGAGTATTAAGCAGCAATTTGCAGCATCTGAAATGGATTTAAATGCCTTATGGTCGGTTCAGAATAACCATGTGCTTAAACAGCACGAAAGAAAGGAACAAAGGTGCATCTGTAAATGGTGACATAGTCAGGAATTAGTGAAGTTGAAATAGTCATGGATGTATAGTGTAGGGAAGCAATAATTGGTGATTCTTGTCCTAAGCGAAAAATCTCAGCTAGAATTTTTATGCACCATTTTTTTTCTTTACCCAAAGCCAGCTCTGTATGGAAAAAAAAACCACGGGAGAAGGAATTATCTTCAGTTCCTCAGCCTCCAAAGACCTTTTACTCCTATCCAAACTTCCAAAAAGGCAGCAGCAGGTGATGAATTTACAACATCAGGTTATGCTGCCTAAGGGAACATATGCCAGGCATGAATTGATGATAAGACAGGCTGGTGAATTATGACAGGCAAACTGATTTATACACCAGATCACAACTTGTTTTAATTGAAGGCATCCCTTCCTATCACTTGGATGCCACTCAGTCAGATGGGCCTGGTGCAGGAAGATGTAGGGTTCAAACTGGGGAATTACACAGCTCATAACTCTGTAGGGAGTTCTGCTTCACATACACAGATGTGTGCAGTGTGGAGAAGATACTTGGATGCTGTTGGGTTCCTCAGAGCTTCAGTATCTGAGCATGGTAGTGGTTTTGGTAGAACTTGGTTTTTTAAGCCTGTAAAAAACTCCCTCTCCATTTGAATGGTGCCAGATGCTCGGTGTTATATTTTTAGATAATTGATATGGGGAAGGTGGATGCTGAGGACGTGCTGACTCACAGATCAGATTCTTTAAATCCTGAAAACAAATGGAAGAAAATTCTAGGAAACAGGTTTGCTTTCTTCATTGGAATAAAAACAGACCTTGACATGCTTCCATTTGAAAGGTAGACGTCTTAAAATTCACAGGAATGTATTGCTGGTGGTGGTGAGTTATCAGAGCCTTAACTGAGTCCCTGAGATGCTTTGTTACAAAGAGATTAATCTGCTCAATGAGCTTCATCTCCTTATTTTGGCACGTCCAAACTATTGGCATTTCCTTGATAAATCTGAATACTCCAAGTCCAGTCTCTCTCTTGTCCCTTCCCCCCACCCAGAGAAATCTCTACACAACTGTAACAAGCAGTATATTAACCTAAAATGTTGTTATTCCTAGAAACAGCTGAAGTGGTGGTGCTTGTGAACAACTCGACAGCTTGTCTACTGTTTGTTGTTGGGGTAGCTGAAGGTACCAGGCCCTGGCTGAGAACCAAATGATGTGTGGATTTTACCCCACAGGTCTCTGTGGGTTCCTTCCCCTTTGTCCTCTGGCCAGTAGAGGGGAACTGGGAGGATGGTGGTGGCAGGAGAGAACAGAGACCGAGGCAGGGCCCTGGTGAGGATCTGCCCTGGGTTACCAGCTGAGCGTGTCCACAGTGAGGGTGAGTTGATGCACAAGGGCATCACAGCACAAACCCCGCTCCCTGGTGTTACAGAAACTTTCAGCTGCTGCTCCTGTCCCCCACTGTGCCTGTCAGCTGTTGCCTCAGAGAGTTCATCAGCCCAGCAGGAGTTCAGGTGGAGGGATAATGCAGCTAAATCCCCAAAACGCGTTGGAAACGCTGGCATGTTCTCTGTCACGGTTAGTTATTGTGTACATGTCTGCACTGACACCCCTAGTCAGATTTATGGGATAATTTTAGGGAAGTGTCCTAAGCCTCTCTTTTACAAGACTTCCCAGCTCCTTGGAGTTTACACTCCCACAGGCAGGTTTAGTGGCACAAGTGTCCTCTGCACTGAACTAGAGGCAGGCTAGCAAAGGAGTTTTGGAATCAATCCTAATGAAATATGTGTTACAGGAGCTACCAGGAAGTTTCTTTAGTATTCATAAATCTGTTACAAAACATGATTTAGAAATGCAAAATTTGATTAAAATGTTCATGTTCCTTTAGCCATGAGGGAAGCATTCACAACACTGAGGCAATGTAAATCAGATCTCCTTCCTGGCTTCTCATGGATTTTTTTTTTTCCCCTTGCTAGTCCTGTTTCCCCTTTGTGGAAGGGAATTTGGTTGGGCTTTTTGTTCCAAAAGTATAATGGACTGCCTTGGGTTAGTGCTTGTACCTGCCATGAATGTAGGGGTAGGCTTTATAGCTCTTTCTCGAGAATCTTTTAGCAGCAAGTAACCCAGGAAGACTATTAAAAGCATAATGAAAACCTCATTGGGTTTCCTGTCAGTTTTCCGAGCTGTAAGTGGCTCTAATTTGCACAAGATTGGAACAGCATTGAGGAATTACAGTAACCAGGCGAAACACTCACTGGGTTTGCAATTTTCTGATAGCATCCCTTGTAATTTCTTGTAATGCATTTGTTGCTAAGTACAATGACAAATGTCAAGGCTCATTGTACGAGTTTTACGCACATCAGCACGAGGCTGGGAGGTGGAATGTCAGCTGCTGTCTTGGGAAAAGCTGGTGGAACTGCTGGATGCTTCCCATCCTGAGTGTTGTTAGAGAGAGAATCGTGCTTTGTGGGTGGGGGAGGAGGAGAGAAAATAATTGCTTTCCAGATATTTTTTATTACTTCCAGAGTTTGCTGTTTGGTTTTTCTTTATTATTATTATTACTATTATTATTATTTAGAAATTCCACCAGTAAAAAGTAAGCCTGGGAGGTTGTTATCACCTGCCTCAGAGGGTGAGGGTAACCCAGGTTCTTGTTAATAAATCCCTCGGGGTGGATTAGAGTGAAACAACAGTAAATGATGGGTGTTTGTAAATATATATAATGTTGGGTTTATTTTAGAACAGTTTGGTTTCAGAGGAAAACAGGTATGTAGCTGTTCTGGCTGTTGTCATCTGTAGTACTACAGCATTATTAAAGCATAAAAATAACACAAGAAAATGTATAAGGAAAAGAAAGAGCAAGAAAGGATAAAAGTAGAAAGATCTTTGTTGTCACCACCTGCTGGATCCAGAGGTGAAACTGAGTAGTTGCAGCTCTGCTGTTTGTTGGTAAGTGATGGTCACAGTCCTGTCAGAGTGATGGCCTTGAGCCATTGGGGGTGGGGGAAGTCCCCAAAACTCAAAGATTTCATGAGTTCTAGACACTCAAGAACAATGTGTAAGCCATTAACCATTTCAGTCTCTGACAGGGCCCCATTAAACATTTAATTTGAGTTTAGCAGATGAATTCTGACTCCCCACTGGGTCTGTCCTACAATAAACTACAGAGACTTGTGAATTATTTTGATGAACAGTCGTGCAACAACAGGCTGCAATAGTAACCTGTAATAATGTGGGTTTGGATAAATACAAATGAGGGATTCAGTGGAAAGACAAACCAAATACTGTTTAGTAAATGCTTGAAAAAGTGATTACATACAAGGCAGTCTTTATGCAGTAAATAAAACCAAGTCCTGCTGCTGATGTCTGTAACTCTCCTACACACTTTGCCTCTTTGCATGGAGCTGAGGAAGGTTAGTGTGACTGTGAACCACGATTTATGAACAGGGGATATAATTGCTTGAAGCTGATTTTTCTCTGCTCTTGCAGTTATGTTGCTTGGATGGAAGCAAATATATTGATTTTTAGTAGCTGGGGGAAAAAAGAAAAAGAAAAGAAAAAATAATTTCTCTTCTTTATAAACCTGTAATAACTTCAGAGTAATGTGTTTAAAGACCAGTCAAAGAGAGAAGTCCTAATTAAAGCCATGTTTAGTAGATTCCATCTGATTTTGGTAGCTAACGCGTGTTCTGAATGACAAGTGTCTAAAAAAATACCTTCTGAGGATATTTCCTTGTCCAAGTAGCAGCAATATTCAGAGACCCTGGACTTGTCCCAGTGCAGAAGTTACTGAAAACAACTTCTTTCCCTTTTGTCACTCACGTTGCCTCCCAATTTCTGTCTTTCCCCTCATAAGAACTGTATGAAGATGAGTAGGCTCAGATTTGTAATTAATATAATTAATAGATTAGTTTGGATTTTGACTGACAGTTGAGTTGCCTGCGTGTGGAATAATTCCTGTGTGATATGTAGCACAGTTGGTTGCAGTTTAAATATCGTATGTGAAATATGAAATGTGAGAACCTAATTTCACCTGGTAAATAGAAAACTAAGCAGTATTACCATTTTCTCTGTTAAAGTCTTGACTACAGAACTACAGGAAATGCTATTTTTGTACTTAGAATAAATTAGGTATTATTCATCATTGCAAAGAAATAAATCTCATAAGAGAAAAAAGAATGGCATTTTTATGTGACCTTTAGAAACGTGTCAGATCTCACTCTCCAGAATTCTTGCTGCTTGAATTAAAAAACCTTATCTTAGTGATTCTTCTCCAAAGTATTGATTTAAAAATGTAAGTGCACTGTAATACTGTCTGGTCAGAATTTATTTCTGACCTATACTACAGAGAATTTGTTTAGTGTGGTGGGTTAGAATGTCTGGTTTCTGTTAGACCTGTTCATACAGCCAGAGAGCATTAATTTTGAATTTAATGAAAAAGGGGTTAAATTTTCAGCTACCTCTACAATTCAGTCAATTACCCAATAATTTACAGTCATAAGTTTTTTATGGTTTTGGTTGGTTTTTTTTTTTTTTTTTTTTTTAATGGTAAGAACTAGAAGGATTTTTTTTCCTCATGCCTTTCTTCAGGAAAGATCTATTTTGGATTATTTTGCTTGTGAGCAAAATGCTTCTCTAACAATTATTTCATTTTCGTATACAGGAGAGTGAATGTAACTTCTGAACTAAACAGGTGGCACATAATTGCATTGCAAATTTTTATTCTCTTTAAACTCGCTTAAAGTATTTTAAAAAATTTGCAATACACTGTATATTGTGCAAATACAGGTTGTAGAAATTCATGTGCAACGTGGGGATGCTTCTGAATTGTTGTTAGACTGAAAAGCATGGTGCAGAAAGGAGCATGGAACAAGTTTAGAAGTCACATTGTGGATTTTGCAAGCCATGCTGAAGCATGTCCTGGGTTGAGAAATGTTCATTTTAACCACAGTTGTTCTCTTTTAACCTCTGAAGCACATTGGAATAGATCTTCATCAGTCAGGGGCCCTCTGCACAATTGTGCCTGTTTTTTCAGTGCAAGGGCAAAGCAAAAAGTATGTGTTAAGGTAATTATTAGAAGCATCTAAAAAGAATCCTTGGGAAAAAAAAAGGTGTCTTTTAATTTTCTAACTAATAGAAAAAAAATAAAGCTGTCATCAAGGTGCAGAAAGGAAAACAAAAATTGAAACAAAGCCTTTTATATTGTCATGTATAGATCCCACTAACTGGTAAAATTATCAGCTGCTTCAGCTGATTCTCGGTGAAACAATGCTCATCTTAATCAGATGTGATGTCAGTAGGGCAGGCATGTGTCTTGAGTGACATTTGCAAGGAGTAGACTTTAAATTGAAAATGAAAATGCAGAGGAGTTACTGATTTTTTTTTTTTATTTCAACCACACTCGGTGTGGAGGTGCAATGAAAGGAATGGTTTGGTAAGGCAGCACTCCAAGGGATGAGCTGGAGTCTCAGGACTTCATTTGGGTTTCAGAGCGGTTCTGTGTTGTCGGTAGCAGCGCCTGGGGCTGTAACAGGGCTGGACACACCTGCAGGGTTTGGCCTCTGAAGATGCTGTGTTGATGTTGCCAGCGCTTTTGGCTCCAACACGGAGATCACTGCCCTGCCGGCCGCTCCCTGCAGGGCACACGTCACAGCCCAGGGGCTCCGTGTGCTCTCAGAATCATTGGGGGAGCAGCCCCAGCACTGAGCCCTGCTGTGCCCAGCTCCAGTTCCCCTCTGGCCGCCGTGGAACGGGCACAGCAGCCCCTCACACCCTCCCAGGGGGTGTCAGAGGAGAAGCTGGACGAGCCACAGGCTGTGTGTGCGTGTTTATGGCTCTTGTGCTTCCACGGGTGGTGCTCCCTCTGCCACGGCAGGGCTGGATGGAGGTGATTTTTTTCCCTCCCTGCTGCTCTGATGTGCGGCTGCACCAGCACAATGGCACATCCCCGCGTGGGGGGCAGGAGCGGTGCCAGGGCAAGGGGCGGGGGAGATGAATAAACAGAGAGGGAAGGTTGGTGATAGATGGCTCCCACCTCAATCGGACTGTAAAGTAGCTGTGCAAGTTGGGGATGGGAGAAAACCTGCTGAGTGATGACAAACTGTCTCCTTGGCAGCTCGCTCAGGTCAGAGCTGCAGCGCCGCTTCAAGGAAAGCTCCCCCTCCTTTGTTTACGTGGCATATGGAGGGTTTATTTATTAGCACTGAACCGTGCTGGAGCTGACCTTACTGCAGACAACTGATCCAGAAATGAAATGCCTTTTTCCTCCTTCTCTGGGGTTGCCTCGTGTTATATGCATTCCTTGGGACTCCTTTTCTCAGCGTAGGAAAAAATAAAGTGCAAGCTGCTGTTAACTGTAACTTTGATACATGATCCGTGGTATTGCAGAGTTTTAAGTGTTATTTTTAAAGAATAATTTCATGTTATCGAACTCAATTTCATAGAGTTTGATAATGTAATCAGTTTTTAGGAATTTTTTTTCTTGCTCAGTGGTTCACATCCCATGAAATTTTTTTATTAAACCACTCCCGGGGTCACCAAGTAGAGAATCTAAAGGACCCCAGATACCTCTTCAGCAGAATCAGCTCGCTTCAATTTGGCTGCTGGCCATAATTTTACTATGCAGATGGTTACATGGACCACTGGATTTTTTTTATTATATATTGGTTTAGAAAATTAATAAAACAGGAACAAATATTTAGTTGAAGGATGGGACATAAAGAAAAGATGAAGCCACTGTAGTTTGAGGTCTCATCCCTGTCATGAATTTGAGGGAGTGTGCTTGCATAAATGAAGCATTTTAGCCTTCTGTAGCGTGTCTGTGATACATTTTGCATGCTGCCTGCTTTTGGTAATGTGACTGTGGCATAACACAGTGCTCAGGGTGGACATCAGGACTGCTCTGAGAGGGAGGGAGGCTGGGGCAGCATCTGTGAGATTGCTGCCCTGGATTGTGCTGCAGAACCTGGGCACTGCCACTGCAGGTGCTGGAGTCAATGGGCATATTTGGTCTAATTAATTAGGGTTTTTGAAGAGCTGCACTACGAGGGCATGTTTGCAGATTCGCTGCTCTTTGGTTTTATTCCTGAAGCAGCTGCTGTTTGTAACCGCCAGGACACTGGGCAAAGTCCAGAGTTTTACACTTCTCCTTGCTTTGAATCCTGCAGTTTAACGTGGGCTGAAATTTTTGGTTCGGGATTTCAGGAGCTGGGTGGAAAGCTATTTAGGAAAATGAATGAGAGGCTTTAATCTGGTTGACTGAATATCAGCCTGCTAATGAACTACTGTTTTGAGATATGTATAGCCATTACTTTGGTGTCTAAATTATTCTCACTTTCAAGTCTTATTTAAATTCTTAATAACCTTTATTAGATAGAGGAGAAGAGATTCCACCCAGAAGCCTTCAGCCTCCCCAAACTGATGGAATACATAATAAAATCATGTGCCATCCTAAAAGTGAGAATTATAATGTGTTATAATATTGTCTAAGCTAATGGAATAAATTAATGGAATCTTTGATAATTGATTTGTAGAACAAATATTCTGAAAGCTGATTTTTAGTGGTTTTTTTTGTTTTGTTTTTAGTGGCTGTAGTTAATTCCATCAGAATGTTCATAGAGAAATACTGTATGGCCATTGAAATTTCAAGAGTGTTTCCCTCAAGGTGAATTGGGAATACTGAAGTAATTCTGGAGACAGCTTTTGGCATGAGGTGAAAGTCAGATCAGCTCAAGTTCAGGTCAAAATTTAGAGTCTGTCTGGAATGCTGATGTTTGTAACTATTGTCCAGATATCTCAGTGGAAGGAATTCCTTCGTGTGGCAGGTCATGGAGCTCATGGCCTTGGGAGCTTCACCGCAGGAACTTGGCTGAAAATTACCATGTGATGGTTGTGCCATTTACGGCTTTTACTTTTGAATTGTGTCTACTGGAAAACAATATAATCCACGTGGTTTTAAACACCCATAACTAACCAGAGTATATTTTTACTAAAGAAAATACATCCTAGGAAACTTCTCCCTCAAAGAGGCATGGATTCTCGAGATAGTTTTCTGCACAGGGAACTGGGAATCCTGCAATTCAAAGAAAGCAGAGCCTTTCTTAGAAAATAGGGGGAGAATGCTAGTTTTAAGAAATTAAAATGAAAAGTATTTCCCCATATATTTTTCATAATGCATTCACTTTTTTTATCTAGCATCTTGTTTAGCACCTCTGCTGACTTTTCAGGGCTTAATGCTGACCTCTGACGTTTGCTGACACCGTATTTATCCAGCAAGGTATTCTTTTAGTGGTGGCTTTACGGCTCCTCAGTTGCTCAATACCCAAAGTGTTTCAAAAATACATGAAAGGATGAATTGAGAATCAGAGCTGTAATGTGAGAGGAGTGTAAGTTATCTCCTCCTTGGCAGAAGTTTGTGATTGGAGGAAAAGATGCAGCGTCCACAGCTGAGGAATTTTGAGTCTTTTTGACTTCCTGTGCTGCAGGTGGGCTTTTTGTTGGCTGCCTTCACCCTCCTCCTTTGCCTTTTTCCAGTGAAATCAGTTACTGTTCACATTTTCCGGGAGCTGCAGAGCGGAGTGTGTTGCAAACACGGTTCCTTTGCAGCTGGATCCTCTGCACCAGATGCACGGCTTTCCTCTGGGAGCTGTCACAAGTCTGTGACACACTGACTTCGAGAGGAGGGTTTGGAGGTTAGCCCAGTGAAATCTGGATAACATGTCTGAGCAAAACCTCAGACAGGGTTGAGGGAGGAGGTCGAACAAGCATAAGGCTGAAAGTCAACCTTTGTTTAATGGCAAGTGTAGTTTTTAGGTTTTGGGGTTTTTCTATTAAATTGCCTTGGGTGTTTCACATGAAAGCTATCCAGAGCTGACTTAACTCCTAATTATCCTTCAGCAAACAATCAGAAAGTGAGAAGACATGTTAAGTCATACAATAGTAGTGACATCTCCTCTTGTTCTTCAGAAAAAAAAAGCCTCCCAAGTGTCACTAACTCACGTTGATTTCTCCCTGCTTTTCTCTGCTTCTGGCTATGTGCCTTAAAATATATGTCCCTTAAAATATAAGTCAAAGAGAAAAGGCTTTCATTGAAAATTGTGGGTGATGCTGAAGTGGAACGTGGAGCAGCACAGACACAGGAGTGTGGATGCTGCAGTGCTGGGGGAACCTCGCTCTGGGGAGAAGCCTTTGCTGTAGGGCAGCTGTGCTGCAGGGTTTGGGTGTGAGCAGTTGGGGATGCTGAAGGTCATAGCAGGCCTGGTAAAAAGGCTGGGATTTGCTTTTCAGGAGCTGGGAATGCTGGCCTGCAGGTGACTGTGAAACGCCCTGTTCAGTGGCCCAGCCCTGAGATGTGCGGTCACGGTGTTTGCCAGCCCTGAGGTTCGGGGGAGCTGCAGGTTCTGGGGGTTAAACAGCCACACTCCTCAGGAGAAATGTGATGGACCTGCTTTTCCCAGAGTGCAGCACATGGCACATAATCACACGTTCCAAACCTGTGCAGAGCTTAAGATGATTTTTCTGGTGCTGCTGGACTTTATACACACTAGTGCAGTACCTGCTCAGAGAGGTCGTGTTTGTCCAGTCATTGGACTTGATTATAAACAATCCTAGAAAGGAGGAAAAAATAAGGTTGTTTTTTAATTCCTTGCTGAAAATGTAAAACGGAGCTTTGAAGTTCCTGAGATTTTATTTATTTATTTGTTCGTTTATTTGTTTAGCATGAGGCCCCTAATTCGCGGTGTGACCCTGCGGTGTGTGCAAACCCTGCTCGCACTTTGGGCATTGAAACAACAACTGCGCTCTCTGCTGGGCCTGCTCTGTATCTGCCGCTCCTCCGGGGGTGGCTTCTGGAGGAGAAACATACTCGGAGAGGAGGAATTGGAATATCATGACATAGTACAAGAGATTAAGTAATTAAACCTACTTAATTTTAATTAAAAATAATGCTATGGTATTAGCATGTCCTAAAAAAAAACAGATCTATTGAAAGGCTCTTCACTATATTTTGAAGTATTTTCTTAGCTGGCAATTTGAATGTTGCTGGGAAGAGAGAGAGCTCATTAAATATGTTTTAAACCGCATGTTAAGGATGAATTACTGCTTCTTTACTTTATTCTTCTTTAACTTTTGAAAGGGGAAAAAGCGAGTTTCCGAAGGCTTAACTAATTTTTCATAACGTGTTTATGATATTTGATGTTTATTATTTTGAAGAATTGTTTATTACTGTTTTAATCTATGTCTGTGTTCACAGGTTGTTTATTGTGTTTGAACACATACATACATGTATATATGTGTGTGTGTGTATATATATATATATAAAATCTTATCCCCCCACACCAGTGTTCTTGGTCAGAGGAACATGAAAAGCTCTCAGAAGAATTAGCGTTAACAGTTTGTTTGCCTTCTCATGGTCAGTGAGTTACTTTGCAGTCATTCAAGTCAACGTTCCACATTGACTGTGTGTGTTGTAACCACACAGGTAGATATGTTAGGACAGAATATCCCATTAGGAATGGGCTTTGGTAATTTGAATGGGGACTGTAAGGACGTTATGTAAACCCTAAACCATCCTTAGATGTCATCATATGTCATTCTGTCATTATTAATTAGATTTTGAAGGTAATGTGGTGGGATATAAAGCAGATTGAAAGCTCAGGTAAGGCAGCTGTGCTTTTCAAAGTGTGCTGTTATTAAAGGAGTCTTTCTTCTCTAAAATCCTTTGTTCTTTGGTATCTATGAAGTTTTTTTCATAAATATGTGAATATTTGTAGCTGAGCTGGGTCAACCTTCTCACACCGTGGGGTGGGGAGTGTTCTCTGTGGTGAGTGGTGGGTTGGGGCAGCACTGCTGGTTCCTCCCTGTGAGCTGCGCCCTTTGGGCTCTGTGCTGAGCATTTACATTTTCCAGTGATTTAAAGAGCACTGGGGAATTCCCAGTACTTGTGAAAACAGTGAGTGTGTGCATGTCCCCACTTCTTCATTTGTTTGAGAATGGCACTCCAAGTTAATAAACTCAGTTGGTAATCATGGTTTAATTCTTGTGGGTACTCAGTGCTGCTGTGTTTCATCTCTGAAGTTATTTTTATGAGAAATCCATACTTATTCTCCTTTTGTGAGTGGTTTTAATCTGGGGGAGCTCTCCCTCCCTGCTCCAGCTGTCAGTACTGCAGACTCAGCCAGGGAGCTGAAAATCCTTTTATTCCTCACTAGCAATAAAAGTTCAACACTTCAAATTATCTCCCCATTTATTACTGTGCCACCTCATCAAAAGGCTGCTGCAGGAAAATTTGTGAGAAATGATATATTCTGCAGATAAAACTGAGCCAAGGCATAGCCAAGGGGCTCTTAAAGTAAAAAATGTTACTCAGCTGGGTCTGGTCTGTTCTGTTTTGTCCTATTCCTCACCTTCCCCCCAAAATTGTCCTTCATTTTCTTTTTCCCCTCAGCTGTTCTGTCACTTCTCTCCTTGATCATCACTCCCTTAATCCAGAACAGGCACCCAGTAGTTCTCCAGTTTGATCAGGCTTGAAAAAACGAACCTTCCTCATCTTGCTTTCTTGATTTTGATCTATTTTGCACAAAAAGGGTCTTTTATTAAGGCAGGCAGGGAAGCTGTGGCAGTGCTGTAAATCAGGGGCTCTGAGCAGCGAGGCTGGGCTGTGCCCAGTGCCCTGTGCTGACCAGGGGCTGGGTTTGGTGCTGTGTGTTCCTTGCAATCTGATTTTTCTAAGAATTACTGACCCACACGGGCATGGCTGGACTGTGCTACATTTTTTCTCCCAGTTCCAGAAAGAAACAGATGCAATTTAAAAGACCTGTAGAGATTTGACGTCCTGCGAGTTCCTGAAGGCAGGATGAGGAAAGGTAGCTGTGCCTGGGGGAGGAGAGGTGGGATGAAACGCTGTCCCCTGGATTCAGGCTCACGGAATTCTGAGCGTAACTGGAGCTCTTTTGTCTCTCACAAATAAGACCACTTGAGCTCAGCTCGCTGGGGATGGGCTGGCTCTGTGAAAAAGAAGCCGAGCTTGAAACAGGATCCTTTGTTTCTCCTTGGGGCGTTGGGTACTCCAAGTTTTCCTGAGCTCGTCCTGGGATGTGGTTGTAGGAAAACTGCTCTCTGTAGTCCGGTCACTGTCCCTTTGATGTGATGTCCCTCAGACTTTGCTGGAAAGACCTGTCCTAATATCCTTAAAGATATAAACCAGAACTGAGATATAAAATGGAATCAGTGTGACAAACACTTCCAGGAAAGTGAAGTTCTCCTTAGGATTTCCTGTTGAGCATCCCAGTCAGAGAACTCTGTTGTATGTACTTTAATTTCAGTATTGGAGTTACGATGGAAAAATGACTGTTGATAAGAAGCTTTTGCTGGAAAGCATTGCTAAAGTGGTTATTTATGGGTTTGGAGAACAGGTTTGGGTACTTTTCATCAGATTTTTTTCTCTTTAGGGATTGTAAAATTAGTTTTCTTTTACCGTGAATTGTTAATACTTGAAACTGGTGAGACAGGAAACCAGTTTAGTGTAGTGTACATAATACTGAGCCACCAACTGACTTCTAACAGTCAGTAAACAGTTTTGAGAAGTTAGACATTAAAATATATTAATGTCCAGCCTATTTTTATATCTACTGCTACTATAAATTGCAGTGAGTAACATAATGTGCTTAATGGCACCCAAAATTGCAGCTCGTTGTTGCTTCAACTTTTAAGATGCCTGGGTATGTTTCTGTGTTCCCCTTGGCTAAAAGTCAGCCCCCTTCTTCCACTTTGTGTCATAATCTGTCCTAATTATTATTTTTTAATAAGCAAGGTTAGTGGGAATGAATTATACATTTGCACTCAGATGCATTTTTAAAGTATAAAGAGGTTTTTTTCATCTTTGTAAAGATTTATCATAACGTATTTTGTTATTAAAATTCCGTAGCAAGTCATATATATGTGCCCAAAAATATTTCTAATTAAGTATGAAAATGTAAGAACAAGAGCAAATTCTGTCTGATATGTTTTTGTTCTCTTCCTCGTTGTGCTTTTACTGAAGTAGGCAATTAAAATGTGTGTATATATTAAATTACATTAGAATAAAAATTGGATTTGCATATGGTGCTTTGTTATCCTTCATCTTTTAAATCGTACTCCTGCTTATCAGTTGGTTTATGATTTTAATTTCAGGTTATCTCTGTTTGTGCTGCTGTGTGCCTTCCATACCAAGCAGCCTGGGTAGATGCATGGTGACAACACACCTGATAAAACTTAGGAGATAACACAAGTAGCATTTCTAAATAACTCAGTTTTTCTGTTTCTGTGCAGATAAATATAAATATTCTAGTGAACCAGGTAGACTGCATACCTTCTAGCTAAATGGATATGGGGCCTCTGGCATTTATGGCAAGCTGCTCAGCAGATCAATATGTGAGGAATAAACCCAGAAACTGCTTGTGCTGGTGGAGCCTTTTGTCTTGGACTGAGTTGGGATGTGCTGGGTGATGTAACAGTGGAACCTGCAGAACTGTGGCCTCTCCCCAGCCTGGCTTCTGTTTATGGATTAACTTTCTTGTAGGGAAAAAACAGAATCCGTAGAAGTCAAAGAAAAGGAATCTTTAACTGTGGTAATTTTCTTGTGTTCTCTTGCTTTAGGGAAGGTACATGAGAAAACAATTGTGAAATCAGAGTGTGTATTTAAAGTTTAAGTGGAGATTCCACTGACCTGGTGTTTCTGTGCTTGTGATGGTGTGTAGAGACTTCCTGGGATGGGCAGGACATGAAGCAATCACTTGTAAAATAGATTCAATTCATGTTGGACAAAAATTTGGAAGGATTCAGGCCATTTGGAGCTTAATAACGGCTGCTGTTCTGGCACTGATCTGTCTGTAGTGACCTTTTGCAGTGTGGTTCGGGTGACAAGAAGCTTCCAAGTTATTTTTGTTTCCCCTAGAAAATGTTTGAAATGCCAGGGAAGCATTCACGAGAGAAACTTGCTCCTGAGTTTTCTTTTGAAAGCCAGTGTTCTCTATATGTGTTCCTGTTTTTCTGCAAAAAAAAATATTAGTTCAAATTTAATCCCAGTCTTTCTGAGACCAAAATAACTTCTCCATGTGTTTGGTTACATGACAGAAACAGTATAACGAAGTGTATCAATAACATTTTGGAATGCAGACAAGTCGGTTATGTCTGTTAGGGAACAGCAAAAATCAACATGTAAAGTGAGCTGTTGGCTCTTTTTGCTGGATGGCAGCTCGTGAGTTTTGTAGTTTCATGCTGTATTCATTTTTATTCATTAACACCTGCCTTGCTGTTGGGTTTAGCAGTGCAAGCTCAGGGAGTGGCAGCAGCTCCTTACAGGGTGTGTTTGAAGGGAGGCAATGATGGAAATTGCTGCCCTGGCTTGGGGCACTTTCTGTCAGTTCAGTTCATTCTGAAATCAGAATAACAATGTGAATGGACCTTTTAGATCCTGACTTACTATCAGAGGAGACATCTCCTTACAGTTAACCATTTCTTGATTTTTCTGTGTGAGATCACAATTCCATACTTGGTCTGAGTGTCCTCTTTGCCCTGTTACATTAATGCAAATAGCCATAAATCATAGAATAAATCAATAAAACCCTTTATTACAATAACTGCATTTCATACGAAGGTAGTAGGGATTTATGTAGGGTTGTATTACGAATATTTTCCTTTGTCTTACAGGTAAATAGGTAAATTCCTTGGTGAGAGTAGTTGCATATCAATGAAAGCAGGATGCTCCAAATGTGTCCTATTCCACATCTGCTGTTGCCATCAGGACTTTTACATTAATCACTTTGGGTTTTGTTGTATTAAATAGGAGGAATCCTGTTGTAAGGTCCAGGTGCTCTTGACCAACTTCTGAAATATGTTATACATTTAAGAGGTTTGCAAAGTTGCCCAAATTTTGGAATAAGCCAACTGCGGGTTTATAACTCTCAGATCAAATTACCTCAGCAGTAGCATGGAGAGTGTCAAGTGCTGCAGACTTCCCTGGTCCCAAACCCTCGAATTTTCACCTTACTGGTCCCAGATTTGAGGTTCTCTATTAATTTTTAGGCTGTTCTTTTATTTTAGTTTTTTTCTAGGCTGACAGATGAACTTTATTTTATAGTTTGTCAGAACTATAGTAGTACAAGTGTAGGAGAAGTATAAGAATTGAGAAGTCTCTTTAATTTAGTTGTGTGTTTGCACAGGATCCTGGTCATGAGCACCTCCACGACCTCCTTCCTGTGTCCTGTTGAGGTACATTTATAGTAGAGAGAGAGATAACAAGGAGATTCACAAAGTAATAGTCTTGTCATGCACTGAATGCTGTGACCTATTTCATAACATGTTAATTAACAAGGAATAAGTACAAAACAATGCCCATTTAACAGAAAGGACAATTTCAACTTCAGCAGTTTAACAAAGTAATAATGAGTGAGAAACACAGTGCAGCATTTCACATGCTGTACCTTCTTCCCCATCCAGCTGGCCTATCAATTATAACCTGTGCTCTACAGATGGTGCAATATATCAGAATTAAGGCAGTCAGTTAGTTTGTTCCCAATTAAGTGCTAATACTCCCAGTGGAGAATATTACCCTGAGTCTCAGTTAAGTGCCTGCCTTCTAATGTCCCTTTATGGTCTTATTGTGTCACTTTAAAGAGGTGCCCTGTCACGTTGGCCAGAACTTATTCTGGCTTGTTCTTCAGATCTCCCTGCACTGCACTCCTTGTTATTGTTGGGAGGTTAGAGGGAGGATTTGATGTTTCATTGGGGCTGGCAGGAGAGGTATCATAATAAGTACGTTGGCACTGCAACTGTACACCTTATGGATGTACCTGGTGTTGCACAGACTGAAAGCTCCAGCAAGAAACTGTACAATCCCTCTTTCTGTGCATTAGAATCCCAATTAATGTGTCTTGTGAAGCTCCCTGGAGTTCCAGGGCTTGCTTTTCTTAGTGACTTACTAGACAGGTTACTGGAGCTTGTGTTTTACTTGCTCCATCTATCCTCTTTACAAGCCATTTCAGGGCTGCCACTGATAGATTGACATCCAATTCCCTGGCTCTTCCTTACTCTTTTTGAGTGTTAGTGTTTGCCCAGTTAAGGGCTGGTTAATTTGCTGGCCCCTTTCTCCCCCTCCCTGAATGTCAGGCTGGTGGTGGATTTGGTCGCTTGATCTCGTGGACTTGCTGTCATCCCCTGTTAGTCTTTAAGGTGACCCTTCCCTGTGAGGAAATCCTCTGACACAATTTGTTTTCTGAACCGACTCCAGAGATCCCAGGCAATTACAGGAGCCTCTGAATATCTTTATTTAGAAGTTTCAAAGACATGTTCTTCGAGTGCTGCTTAAATTACCCTGGTGGATTTGTTGCCACGCTTTGGGAGATCTCCATTATAGTGTGTTCACTGACTCACAGTCAGTTCAGCAGTGCTTTAGTTCTGCAGAGATTTGGAAAATACCACATTCAGTGTCTCTTCTGAGGTGTTTCTTGGCAGGCTGCTTCGTAATTTATATGACGAGGAGAAGGAAATTCTGCCTTGTCTGGTCGTTGTCAAGAGCATCTTTTTGGTGCTACCAGGAATTAAAGTTTGGGAAGTTACTGAGGTTTTCTGACAATTGCTTCAATGTGGTTAGCTTTTGTCCATAATCTCCAGCTATACAAGGGAAATGTCAACAATATGTACTTTCTGGATGTGGAATATAAAATGCTGTTTGGGAAAGCAAGTCTGTGTGTCCCAGTATTAAACAATACCAAAGCACACTGGGATAAATACTGAAATTGATAATGGATTCAGATGGATCATAATTCCAGCTGCACCAGACAATTGCAGCGTTCCCTTTTCAGCAGCGTTTTGTGTGTTCTACAACAGTTTCATCTCTGTTAAAGGGGGTGGGTTTCTGTTTGGGTTTTCTTGTTTAGATTTGGTGGCTTAACATTTCAGAAACACTGTGGCAAAAATAGATGCATCGGTTCTATTTGCATGAAAATGAACTTACAACCTCCTTTTGAGTTTTCTTATTAAACATCTTGAAAATAAAAGAATTGATTTTCAGGCTTTGCTTTATTGCAGATTCTGGGAATAAAACCAGTAAAATATATTTTTTGAATCTTCAGTTAAAACCTAAAGCGGGTGCAGATTGCAAATGAAAATTTGCGTGGAAATCAAATGCATGGAAAATTTTAGATAGTATTTTTCACTTCTTGAATATTATGTTTTTAGAAAAAAGTTCTCGATGAGGGATTACATATAATGCTTTTTAAAATAGCAGCTTTGCCACACATTGTAAATATAGTAAAATTTATGTTTTTTGACTATGCTATCGAGTTTTTATTGTCTATTTTTGCTTTTTATTGAGTCCTCAAGTAGATATGTGTGGAATTCTGGACTTCTGATGGAAAGCAATAGCATTATTAGAGAGCTAATTACGATGCCATAGTTGTCCTATCGTGAAATAACCAGGAGGTGATGATGAGCTTTGTGTAAGGAACATGATACTCATTATGTGCCGAGGTACAAGCTATGTTTCTTTGAAACCTCTGTGTTCTACGTTTCTTAGTAAGGAAAGTGTATTTTTGTGAACAGTATGGAAAAGATACTGGGAGAGTGCTGGAAAATAACTTAGCAGTGTCTTGGTTTTACTTATTTCAGTAGGACAGTACTCAAATTTCTGTGCAAAAGGACGACTTGACAGAAAAAAGAAAAGCAAACCAACTTGCTGATTGCTGCTCCCTGTTAAACAGCTAAAAAATCAGCAGAGTTGATATTTGAAATAATGACAGTCTATGCAAATTTGGATGGAGAAAGAGAAATAACAGCTGGGAAATAATTGTTCCCGTAGCTTTGTATTTCAAATGTTTCCCGCTTTGCAGCATCTTTAATGACACAAGTTAGTCACTTCCTTGGCCACTGGATCAAACTTACCAAGGAGTTATGTCTGAAGAAATAGGAGAGCCCAAAATCTAGGAGTGTAATTCTGTCTTTATGGCTTGTGAGCAACGCTTGGCAAATACCTGGGTGATTGCATCCCCCCTCGTGGCTGCAGTGGGATGCATCTGCTCGGCTCTGGTAGATCTGACCTTGGCTTCCCAGGGGATTTGTGCTGCTGAAGGAGCAGATGGAGTGCAGGCTGGGTATCCCAGTGTTGGAAGTGGCATCAACCACATGTGTTTAGACAACTGACTGGAAATACTGATGTGGAAGTGTGAATAGGACTTGTTTTAATCTCTGTTAATGTCAGAAGAGTTGCCTGTGTATCCTGCTGGCATTCAGCACGTGAGTTCCATTTTGTTACTTCTCTTCACCTTACCCTGATTGGACACTGAGCTTTGTCAGGCAAGTCCATCAGCAGCACCACACTGTGTGCTTGGAACACGTCATGACTGATGACTAAAGCTGGAATTTTCTGATAGGTGCCAGAATATTAATCAGCAGACTCCCCTTCATCTTCCTTGTCATTATCTTAAGTCTCAGGTTTGATTGCCTGTAATGGGACAGCAGAATGAACAAGACAAGGCTGCTGTGTAGACTGTGGGCAAGTGACAGCAAACACTGAAGGGATGAGCAATGACGTGTGCTCCCTCTTAAAGACTCCTCACAGATCCTCCAGGCCCTGCACAGCATTTGTGGGAGTCTGGAGCTGTCTCGTGTTTCCACTGGGCTAATTGAATTTACTCTCTTCTGGAGTTCTGAGACACAGAACAGCATGGGCAGACTGGGGGGGGATTGCTGCTGGTTCTGAGCACAACCCTCTGGAGCAGAGTGGCAGGGCAGGGAAGGAGGGGAAATGGGATGGATCTGGTACAAGCAAGTGAGGAAGATGATGGGAATCTGTAGTTTTCCTGTAAGAGAACTGAAGGGGAAGAATAGGGGAAAAAATATTCTGGGATTTTTAATTTTTAAACAGTGGTAGTTTGCAAGCAGTGAAAGGAACATGGACAATATAACTGAAATATAATTTCTTTGCATTGACTCTGTGTATTATTAGCAAGTGTGTCTTGTGCTCAAGTTCCATTTAATCCTTTGCAAGTAACCAGTAGATTTCAGGTAACTGAGTTACTTTGAAACTCATGAGGATTTAGCAATTGTAAATCATGACTCGTCCTAGACACTCATGCCTTTATTAATGCTGTAAAAATAAAGGAAGTCTTGAGCAGTTAGTTGTGGATAGTTACAACTGGGGAAATAATTACTTGTGAGTTGTTGATACTTTAGGGCAAAAATATAATACCTTAAACATAAAATAGAAATTAATACAGAAATTCAGGCTTAATGAAAAAATTAGTTTTATGCAGCATAAGATTGAATTTAAATGCTTAATATGAAAGTCTAAATGACTTAGCAATAAACATGTAAAATGTACACTCTTAAGTTTGTAGTATACATTCCAGTTATTACTAAATGATTGTAGATAATAATAATTGGGAATGATAACTAAAAACTACCTGTAAAATTGCTGTGAAGTAGTTTTAATACATTTTAAAATATTCCATAAAACCTGAAAGCCAAACGGACTAGAACAAGGAAAACCTTACCCTCAAAATGCAGCTTGATTGGAAAAACTTAACTAATGGGTTATAATCAGAAACTGTGGCCTACTGCAGTTATTTATTTGAAAATAACAGGCAAAAAAAAAAAAGGAAGGAGAAAGAAAAGCTTTACTGATATGGCTCCTTAGAGGAGGCTAAGTTGTATGAGGAGAATTAGATTTATTTGTTAAAAAAGTTCTTTTAACATTCCTTTCTCCTAGCCAAGGCTGGTGCAGTGAATCATTCCCTGTGCACACGGAGATACCTTTCCATGCACACGCTGTTTGGAAATATGTCTAACCCCATTAACTGGAATTGGGAGTGGGCCATCATCCATCTTCTGATAAACTGCAGAAAGCAGGAGCATAGACTGTGATAATACAGCTTATAACCATGTCAAGTCAAATAGCTGTTTATATCTGACTAATGACTGGGGTGGAGAGAGAAGTTGTATTTCTTTTTCCAGAGGAACTTCTGATAAGATTGGGAATGTCCTTCACAGTGGCTGCTTCGTCCTTTAGCCACTCGCCCTCCCCAGCCAGTTGTGGTAATTAAGATGGGACATTAAACATGTCCTTATCCATGAGGCTAAAAGTGGGGAACCTGCTGATAATGGAACCAATCAGAAGGGTCTTGCAATGGTTCTTTTCAGCAAATCTGCAACAGGTGAAGCGTGGCTGAAGCAGTACCTGTATAGTATTCAGTGTTCCAAATATATTCATAAACAAACAAAGGAAAACTTCATAATAATTTTTCTTTTTGGTTCTGGGGCATCAGGTGGTTGAAGTTGGTTTGACACATCATATTTGATGAGTTTTGCTTTCCCCTCTCTGTCTTGTGTGCAGAAATGCCCCCCTGTGTGAGCCCTTTGGTATGTGCTGCGTGAACAGGAGAGAAAAGGGATGACGAGACTGTTGTGTTCATTGAACAGATTCAGTTGTTGAAACTGTGAGCTTTGTGAGCAGTAACTGTCTTAATTCTTGTGTAATGAATATATTTAACAAGTAGGAATGACACTTTTCCTTAATTTCCACACTTGCTCTTGAGTGAGGAGCACAGAGGTGTTACTGCTGTTAGTGGTACTGCTCCTCATGCTCTTTCTTAGCAGAGATCCTGATGTTGCTGATCATTAGAAACTTATCTCCACGTGCTCTCATTGTACTGACAATAACACTTAATAAATGGTTATTTTTTAGGACTTCAGGAAGGCTTAATTGTTGCTCTTTTTGGACACTCTTGAAGCCGTGTCTGGAGCATTCTGGACAGAACAAGGAGGGGGTTTAGTGGAGGCTGTGATGTCCCAGCAGATGATGAGCAGGGCTGTCCAAGACTTCTAAAGGGATCAGAGGGAAGGCAGTAGCAGTGAGGGTCTTGACAGGGCTGCACAGCAAAAGAATAGGAAGCAGTGGCTGCAGCTGGCACCAGGGGAAATGTTCATTGGAAATGGGGCAGAGAGGAGGAGGAATACCTTCCCAGTGGTTCCAGAGGAACTGTGGGCCTTCTGTACATGAAGAAACCGAAAGCATAACTAGAAAGGGCCGTGAGAAAACTTCGGTGGTTTTGAAATAAGGCCAACTTGAGCAAGAGCTCCAGTTTGAGCTAATGAACCTTCAGAGATCTACACTTGTGGCCTCAGTTCTTCTGCAGTTTGGTTTGTCCTGAAAGGGTTTACAAGTGTTCATGCAGACTCCTGTGTGTGTTTTTATTAGGGAGGCTGAGCTGTTGAGCCCATTTCACTGCCTGAAAGTTGTAGAAAAAGCAATAAAAGTGACAGTGTTGCAAGTGAGAGTCAGTTTTATTATTTGTTTACCCCTGTTCCTTCCTTCACATTGTGTCAAGCTCTAAACTGACTATTTCTGTGGTAGCTTGGATTGTTTACTTTTCCATTTGTGATGCATTTTTAGTGACTCCACAAAATAAAACATAAAGTGTTTGACTAGATGAGGAAATTCTGATAAGCAGAATTATTAACCTGTAGTAAGTTTTTTATTATTAGTAGTGTCATATTAAGAATGTAGCCCTACCGTGATTAATCTTGGAAGGAAAAAGTTGAGTGACATTTTCCTTTGGAACAATCATAAACAATCGTATTTCCTGTTCATCTTCTAGCAGCAAAATTATGTGGACAGCAGCTGCTCAAGCTTCTTCCTTCTATTTTACTCTTCAGACTCTTTAGGGAAAAAACAGTCCCCAGGGGGGAAAAAAAAAGTATCTTTTGGCAAATCCATGGCCATGTATTTGCTGTTTTGAGATTGTGAGAAAGATACATTTGCAATGATAATTTCCATGATGTGGATGTTTATGCAGTGCCCTCAGTTACAGTTCATTCTCTGTATGCTCTCCAAAGCTATTAAATTAAATTGTCTTTCAGCTGTTGGACAGAGGCAAAAAATGTGTGTATGTTAGGATTGATTAGTGAACAAAAAAAAAAAAACAAACCACAACTCTTTTTATATTAATCTGGAATTTTATTACAAAATAATGCTTAGGATTTTTTATGCAGACTGAATTTAGAGAGAGGCTGAGAGAAGGCCTTTGGGCTTGAATTTATCCGTGTGTTGTTAGTCCAGGTGATGATCTGGAGTGTGAGAAGCAGCGCTGATGACGGGTTGGATTCTTCTACCAACAGAATGATTCTTCACACGGTCTCAGTTTTCTCATCCTTGGGTTTGGATTTGACCTTATTTTGTGTGGGAACATATTCCCCTTCTGCTTTGCAGTGGCAGGGATTCTTCTTTTTTTTTTTTTTTTCCCCTAAAGAGTTGTTTTAGTCACTGAGAGAACAATTCAGCAACCAGCAATATTTTCCTTCCCCAAAATTACACTTACCTGCTGAAACCATCAGCACCTCCTTGAATTCCAAATGGAAAAGCATTGTCTCTTTTCCTTGTTTGCAGTGAAGTGAGGATTGTAGGAGTAGTGTAAGTAGTAGACTGCATGTCTGAGTTGTATAACAAATGTAAAACAAAACGAGATTTGGTGAGACAAAAAAAGAATTTAAACAGCTGCTTGAAGTGAAAATAGATGATCCTGGGAAACCACTAGGAAACAGCTCATAGTACTAATAATGTCAGTGTTATTATTTTCACTTTCCTGACACGTCAGCATGTTGGTTGCAGTATTTTTCATAATAATAGAATTTATTCCAGTAATTTTTTCTTAATGTGTGCAGTACAAATAGTTTCTATTGTGCTTATATATCATATTAACAATATTTGATTTGTGCTTTCTTTACAAATTGAAACCATTGATTTTTATTTTTTTTTTTTGTGGTTCTCATTTTGCATTTAGGCTGGTGCTTTCAGTTCCCATTTTAGGTTCTGTGCTTTGAAACAAGTCGATTTCTCATGAAATTCTGCTCTTTTATAAGAGGGCCTGAAATTCCTTTAAGTTTTAAGCTTGTTCTGTAAAGAGCACCAACAACGTTCTTCCCCTTCCCCAGAACACAAACCTACTAGTCTTTATTTCCTAGTCTTGAACTCAGAGGTTGTTACTATTTTAATTCTCTTCTTTCTTGCTTCTACTTTGTCCCAATGATTGGGACTAAATACCAAGTCTCATTCCTGGAGGTGACCAGCAGAAGTTTCCGTGCACCTGCTGATTGTGACAGAACTTCAGCTTGATTTTGGAAGTTCTCTAATTTAACTCCCCAATCCTAATTTATCCCCTAGCAAAATTTATTTGAATGTACTTATTTGTAAGTACTTATATAAGATTTATGTTCTGATGTTCCCACTCTGTGATCAAGTTTTCAAGATTTCTGCAGTAATTAAAAACCACAGTAAGACTTTCATCTCCATATGAAACATCTCAAGACTTGGTAGACATGGTGGGAATCTTTAGGCACACAGGTCCTTGCTTTTATTTAATCTGCTTTTCTAGACTGATGAAGCCATATAAAATACAACAAAATCAGTAAACAAATAAAAATCAGGCTGTTAATTCCATCTCCTTTGTTTAGGTGGTCTGATTTTTTGCACAGAACATAAGGATATGTAATCCTTTGGCTGCAAAGGTTGGAGAAATCCTCAGCTGGAGTTGGATGCAGGTGTTTTGCATCTTTATGCACATGGAAGTGTTTACTCTCTTCTTTAGGCATTTGTGTACTTGTTGGGAGCAGACCAGTTTTTAGCAGTAAAAGACTTGAGGAAGATTT
Organism: Empidonax traillii; assembly: GCF_003031625.1. Classification (NCBI taxonomy): domain Eukaryota; kingdom Metazoa; phylum Chordata; class Aves; order Passeriformes; family Tyrannidae; genus Empidonax; species Empidonax traillii. The sequence continues at coordinate 510,194 of NW_020955304.1, read as the reverse complement.
CCTGTCTTTGTAATGATTGCTCCCAACATTCCACAGAGCAACCATGGAAAGCTGCTGGTGCAAAGGTAGATGGACACACGGGCAGGGGAGTGATTTGCACCAAGCAGGTGCCATTCCGTGAGTTCAGCCGTGTTTTTGTGTTCTAAACCTTCAGGCTGGTGAGCTGCAAGAGGGATCAGTCTGAGTCAGATCCACTTTTTGAGTCGCTTGGGATTAAACCTTTAGGTGAAGAGATCCATGAATGTGCTTTAAATCTATTGATTCATGGGAGAAAGGGACAATTTAAACTCGGAAGTCACCGAGTGAACTTTCCATTAAGTTGGGGAGCCTGTGGTCACAGCTCATTTGATCTTTATGAAGTAGAAAATGTGATGTAGGCCACCCTGGCATTCTATTAGAGGAAATCATGCATTTAACCATGGAGCAAAATACTGTAGCCAATTACAGGAACATACACCTATTTTACACGTGGCTGATCTTCTGAGCAAAAAGTATTAACAATGCACACACTATCTTGTTTTAAAGGACTATTTACTTTTAAGCCAGAGATATGGGATAAAGTTTAGAGAGAAAATTCATTAATTTGAGATTTATATCAAAGTTTTGTAACTGGAAAGGAGCCTTGCATGTGGGTGAAATGTGTGGATGGTCTTCAGGTGACATCAGCAAAGACTAATTATAACCCTGTTATGTGTTAATTATAAATGCTATATGCTAAGTGCTAACATCTGAAATTGCACGTAGAAAAATATTCAGCATCAAAATTAATTTCTTAACACTTTTTTTGGAGTACATTTGAATCTATTAGAGGATACAAAAATAAGTTCTGATTTATAACTCAGCTTTTTTTCTCCTTTAGGATCTAAATGAAGCTATCCAAAAATCTTTGTTTCAAAACATCTTTTCTGAAAAAGTAACAGGGTGAACTTCCTATTGGCATTAGGTATTTACAGTGGAATCTCTTGCTTAATGTTATCAAGACTTTTGAATAATTTTATTTATATAAATAGTTGTATTCACACGCACACTTTCGTAAACATTTAAAAAATGCCTTTATGCAGTTTAGTCCCAGTGGACACTCCCTTTCTGTCAGGAATTTATGTAACACATTGAAAGCTGATAGAAGAGCTGAGAACTAAATTTCACATTAAAACGTTGTGGGTGTCATTTGACAGTGGCTGTGCTTCTATCCTTGATTTCTTCGCCATTCCAGCTCAGGTGTCCTCACGCTGTCCAGGCTCTGGGCATTTCGAATTGCAGAAATCATTATTATTATTTTTTCCAGATTTTTCTTTCTTTGTGGTAAAACCGGGAGGAAGAAAAATCTTCGCAGCGTAATTTGCAATGACACAAACTCTTTCCACCAGTACTTCTGACTTATTCCATTGCCTGCTATAAATTAGGAGCTGGGAAATGATAACCTCTCTCATTATGGGATGTTGTGTCTATTGGCACTGCACAATTGGAACAGGTATATGAAGATTAATGTGTTGTGTGCCAGCGTGTCCTTGCCTATGCAAAGCAGTCTGAGAGTATTGAGGGGATTTGTACAAGAATTATGCAGAGAATGCCAAAGGTAAGTGAAAGCAAATTAAACATTCCCATCTGGTTTTACTGCCTTGCAAATGGGCACAGCTCCGTATTGCAATAGCAGTGACTGGTCATGATAGCTCCTATCTGCAGGGCAGTTTTCCCAAGCTCTGCTGTGTGGTCCATCAGTTGGGATGTTTCCTGTAAGATCTCTGGGTGTTGGAGGTGTGTGCACTGAGGGAATGACAGAACTCTGCCTGTGGGCAGCTGTTCTAAAAATGGGGATTATTCTGACTGATTTCAGTGGATGAACAGACTTTTCTTGTTACTGCCACCGGACCAGTGCTGTGTCTCATAAGCAAAAAACTGGAGAGGCTTCTAATCCCATATTCCAAAATGTCAAAGGAAGGATTAGTCCAAAAAGTAGTTTTCTCATAAGATTTGCTGTAAATACTTGTGTCAAAAGTGCTGGAATTTCCACTTTTGTGTGATGGTTGGTACTAAGTGAGGGTTTGATACTGTTGGGTGTTACTGGGCAGTCTCAAAGGATAAAAATAAATATCTGAACTACACAGTATTTAATGAAATACTTCTACACTGTGCTCAGCTTTAGAAATATGAGGACAAGTAGTCAGTAGTAGAGGTAACCCAGCAAAGTGTGAATTCACATCCATTTCGTTTCAAAATACAGATGGTATAAATCTATTTAGATTATATTCAGGTTTTTTTCCAGAGAGGTGAAAAGACCCAGCACTCTCCACAGTCTTGTCATAAGTACTTAGCCAGGTGTCAAGGATTTCAGATTTCAATCTAATCTCTCTTAGCAGCATCCCTGGTTTCCTCAGGCAGATCACTTGATTACAGTGTCACAGTTCTCTGCCTGTGAAAGAGGAATCAAAGTGCTGCTTTGCCTCTGTGGGCAGGGCAGGGATATCTCAAATTACTGATGTGTTGTGCTGGCACAGGGACTGTGATCTTGGTTAGAGGATCTCGGGCTTGATAAAATACAAATGCTAACGATCTTGATGAAAGGTATGTGAGGCATGGCAATGGGAATAAGTGGATTTTGAGTGATCAGATTGTACTGAGAATTGTCGCAGACAGTATAAAATAAATTGACAATTAATAAATACGTGTTGATACTGGGAAAGAATAATGAAGAGAAATGTTTTGTTACGGTGGAAAAAACCAGTAGCAAGTCTTGTATTTAAAGCTACACAGAACAGAAATGAAAGAAGGTACAGACAGTTGTGTTCTCTGTGGATTGTTGGGTTGTTTTGGTGCCAAGTGAAGGGCAAGGTAGAAATTCATTTTCTTTCTTACTATACCATAGTGAACCCCAAAGTGGATGGGAAAGATGAGGGTCTGGTTCTCCACATCTCTCAGTTGTATGGCTTCACAATTTTACTCCTGCTTTGAGCTGCAAAGTCACTTGTCTATCTTCTTTCCTTTTTTTATTCCCTCCAAAATCTGAAACAGTTGTGTAGTGACTTTGTCTTCTTTCTTTTTTATTAGCTCCAAAATTTGGCATGCATTTGTGTAGAAAGAAATACATGGTTCTCTTGTACTTCTTGCTTCTGCTTTGAGTAGTTGGCTACTGAGCTAACTAAGCAGTTATGAGTTAGGTCCTTCCATCCTTCTGTTCTTCCCATCCTTCCTGCCTAGAAAGCTGGAAAATATGGCCTTTTCTTTGAGCTTCATGGGTGACTTTAAATACCAGCACTCAGGATCAGGAGAGCTGGGAGAGAAACCGTAAAAACAGTTTGGTACCCAAACTCCTTCCTTACGATGAATAAATTTTTGGATCCTGAATGTGTTGAAAGATGCTTAATAAAGGGCTGGAATAGCACCCAAAGCTAAATTCAGCTTTCTGAGCAAGAAAGTAGAACCTAATTCCAAAAATAGAGAGTAACTATTGCCCAAAGAAATGAGTAGTGCCCACGTACACTGAGCAGTGGGAAGGCTCCAGCTGGGTGGTTTCAAGCTGAGAAGACTCTTTAGATGAAAGGTTCTTATCCCATCTCCTGCAAGGTAGGTCTGTGTGTGCGTTCCTTGTATTTGTTTGGAGCTTTGGAATGGATCAGCAGAACATGCAAACCCAGGACTCCAGAGCCCATCATAAAAATATGGAAACTGATCTCTGAGAGAAGTCAAACATTTTTGGTACAAGCCAGAGAGAGTAATTAGACTTGTTTGCATATTGAACAGCAGCCAGAGAGTTCTGAGTATTCTCAGAAAAGTGCTCCAATTTACTACAGCTTGGTGTAGAAAAATTCATCTTTTTGGATTTGTTTGGATCGGGAGGAGTGGTGCTTTTTGGTGGGTGGTTTGGTTTTATGGTGGCTTTTAATTTTTATTATCCATTTATCATGAAGTATTGCAAGACTTTGATAGTTCTTTTGAATCATTCAGTCATGATCAGATAGAAGAACTTTTGATTGCTAATGAAAATAATGTCTGAGGCACTGTTTTATGCATTTTCATTCTTATAGGATGTGGTAATGCTAAAGTTTACTAGTAAAATTCATCTTCAGCACAGTTGTTTATCTGATCTATGCATTCATTAATAAAGAGTCCCTGCTGTTGTTGGCTCCAGTACAACTTAATTAATTACTATTTGAAATATGGATGTGCTAAATGATCCAACTTGGTGAAACAGGAGAGCAGCTGTTACCTTCTTTTATGTTTGAAGTCACTGGCTTTTCTCCTTATTTGTTTGTGCCATCCCCTTTTTCATCTTATGACAATAATTCCATAAATTCTGGACTCAGATTCATCTGTAAACCCTGATCCCTGTTTTGTTTTCCCGCTGTGTCGTCTTGTTCTCCTCTGTGCTCTCCATTTTATCATCATCTCACCTGACACCCTCCATTATTGTCTCTCCCTCTTTTCTCTGTCATAGATTTTCAGGATCCCGATATCCCTTTTCCTTCCGGTTCCTTCCTTCAGTCGTTCTGCATCCCTCAAAGCCAAGTAAGTTGTTTCCTCCTACCCTGCACAAACTGCTGCTTTTGCCATTTTTCCTTGCGATGTGTTTTTCTGCTGAAAGGTGCCTGTGTGGTTTCTCAGAGCAACATTTATGGAATTCATTAAAAGTTTTTTCCTAAATATTTCCCTTTTCCCTGTTGGTGTTGCTGCTGTTTTCTTTGGTCAGTTATTGAACTACACTCATTTTTGCTTCACTATCTACCTTTTTTTTTTTTTTTTTCCCCCCTCCTTTTTTCTTTTTGCTGTCTAGGAGAGGCAGTGACAGCTAATGTTTAAATAACACCTCAGATGGCTGCAGGCTGTCCTGCCAGCTGCACGCAACACAGTTTCTGTGCACTAAAGTAGAGAGGGAAGGGAGACATTTCAGTCCTGCACCCCCAAACTCCATCAGTCACATCCTCAGTGCCTGTCCATGGATATCCTGGCAGCCTAACTTGTGGTCTTCTCTCGATTTCTTTTCTTATTCAGAAATTTTGGAGAGTTTTCTTTGAAGTTTGCTTGGTTTGTTTAGAACTGCTGTGGCTGAGCCTGCCCCGAGCAGGGGGGGATGGACTGTGATCCACCCAGAGGCCCCTTTCAACCTCAACCATCCTGTGACCCCCTGAAATAAAAAAACAAAACAGGAGTGGGGAACAAAGAAACGGGAATAGCGAGCACTGTGTGTTCATGGGAAGAAACACAGTGCAGAACTAACAAATGTGACAGCAGAAGCAGTTTAACTTACCTGCCTCAGCACAGAGGATGTAAATCCCAATCGCAGGGGGTCAGTGAGACTGGAACACCCAGCAGGAGGCATCAGATTTGAGTTTGTTCTAAAATTAGGGCAAATAACGAGAATATGGGAACAAATGTAAGCAGAGTTTAATTCCTTGATGTAGCTCTTGTGTATGAAGGCACCTATAACTTTATTATTTCAGAATTGAGGAGTCAGGAAGGACTTGGGAGTATTTCTAGTATGTAGAGCTATGGAGACCTCTAGAAATAGGCTACACTGGTTTGTGCTTTTATAAATATAAAATGAAGGAAATCTTACATTTTACAGAGAGAAAACAGGAGTATATAATGAGGAAAAAAGTTATTTACTGAAAAATTGAAACAAAAGAGATCATGAGGGAGGGAAAATACTGAAAACAGCGTGTTTCATTTTAAGGAGTGTGACTTTCTTAGACTACCATTGTAGAATCAGACACACAGTTGTAAAAGCATGCAAGCTATTTCCTTTTTGAAATGAGATGTTGGATTAAAAAAAAAAAAAAAAGACTTTATTTTCTTTATAAAAGTAGATGGAGGTGCCTTTATTTCATTTATATTCGATTCTCATTATCCTGGTCCAGAGAGTAGGGGTTGTGTGAAAAGGAGTAGGAAGAAGAATAAAGACTGAATGTTTCATTGTCCAAAAAAAGCATTTTTTTTTCTATCCATAAGAAATAAAAAAACCCCTTTGTGCTTAGAGGAATGAATAATGATTTATCAGTCTTAATACGTATGGAACTGAAAAAGCTCATGGAAAGGTGGTCTGTTGGGTTCAGCCTTTCTGGCTTTCCTGTATCTTTCCTTTAATGGAAAGATATATAACAGAGTGGTATTGATTGCTGGTTTTTTTTTTTTCCCTGTAGATATTTGGGATTGGCTATTTAAAGCAATGATATAATTTTTGCAAAAAATCAAAATATATAATGTGTTATTAACTCATATTGCTCGTTAATATGCCTTATAGTAAGTTATCCCTTTCCTAATTGCTGTCCTGTTAATTTTTTTTTTTTTTTAATGCCTTCTTGCTGTCCCTTCCACTTCTTTTTCTCACTTGACTACTAAAAGCAGTAGGTTTAAAATTGAACATGGCTGGGCTATAAATGTGTATCAGCTCCAAGTATTCTCCACAGAGCAGTGCCCATTCCTAGTCTCTTCTGTAATTTATTTTTCCAGGCTCTTTATTTTCTTTGCTTTCTCTAATGCCTCATCTCTTTAGGACATTGTAGGTGTGACATCAGCCTGTCACCTCCCCCTCCATGGGATATTTTAGTGCCTGAGGGGGCCCTCCCCATCCCTGGGATATCCCAGTGCCCTGAGCAAGTGCTGAGACCCCAGAGCGGGGTGGGCAGAGCTGAGATCCTGAGAGAACAACTTCAGTGCCTCTCAGGAGTATCCAGGATTATCTTCAGAATTTTCCAGGTGCTGAGGTTTGACTGACAGATCCACAGCTCCCTGGGTCTTTCGTCATGCCCTTTTTTAGGAATAATGTTAGGAATTAGGAATAATGTTGTCCACCTTCCAGTCAGACTCCCAAGACCTGTGGTAGATGACAGAGAGGGCTCCTGCCATACCATCCCCTGGCTCCTTCAGAACTCTGGGCTGGATCCCATCAGGCCCCATGGACTTAGGGACATGTTCATTTGCTTACTTGAATAGAAATTTCCTCAAAATGTTTTGTGAGCAAAGAATTTTCCTGTTGCACTGTGTGATAAACAGATACAGCCAAGGGGGCTCGTGAATCCCCCAGAGCTCAGTGTTCATCTCCAAGATTTCTTCTTATTTGCCACCTTTACTGAAGACATGACAGTTTTAATGTCACTGAAAGTCAAACTGAGTTCTGATTATACTTAGAGTAATAAAAAAGTAAGTCCAGATTTTGTTGTTTTTTACCTGTTACAAGGTGTGCTGCTTTGTACCTGTTTTAGCAGTTGTGTTATTTCCAAAGGACTTGATTTCAGTTGGGCCCTGGTAGATGAAGTCATGGCTCTATCACAGGGCTATGAGATAATAATGAACAAGGGGGTTTTTAGCTTTTTTTGGTTGTTCTAGATGAGGATCTTGAAGGTTTTTATTGCCCCTTGGTCAGAGATGGCCACTGTGATACCCAAATCCTCAGAATGGGACGTGCATTTGTGGTGCTGCTTTCCCAAGTCTGTGTTCATGGCCAGTCAAAGTGAACAAGAATTTACCTGTGGGAAAGAAATACTGAGGTAATGTCAGGATAAATGGTTCAGATATCCACAGATCTGTTGGTAAAATGCACATGGAATAATAGGGGATTCATGAGTAGAGATTATATTGCCTAATCAGGTAGTAAAGTATTTCTGATCAGCTTTTGATATCAGTTTCAGATTAACTGAGAAAGTACATAAGCAGTTTCTTATATATTACCATCGTTATCAGCAGGGTAACGAATTACAGTGAGGATGGTTAATTATTTCTTTTCATCTGCTACAATGAAGCAAATAGGACACACGAGAAACAAAAATGTTGTCGTATTAGTAAATGACAAAAAGTGAGAAAAGTCTGGTTTGAGAAGGTCCCACAATTATGCGTGAGCAGGACTCCTCAGGTTTGTTTGTTCTTTTTTTTTTTCTGAATAAAAAGAGTTCTGGTACCAAGAATTGCAGAGACTTTGTTGAAAGCAGAAGTCCCCCAGCTGACTATTGGGGGGGGAAAAGGTGTGTGGGGAAGAATATTTCAGTGGTAATTTGTGATGCAAACAGATGTTTGGTGATCTGGGAAGCTGTGACTAAAGCAATGGGGTTTCTCCAGCCTGCAGTAATTCTGGAGAGCCACTTGACTGTGGCCAAGATTTGAAAAATCTTGGACATGTTACATGGATTACCTAACACAGAGTTAACCAAATCACTGAGAGTAGAATGTGATTATAGTAGAATGTGATTATAAGAAAAGTTTGGGAATTTCTAAATGGGTCTAATAAACAGATTACATGTGCTGTGATGAAAGTGGCCCCTTTGTACCGAGCGCAGCGAACTCCCGTTTCAAGGGTTTCATTTCTTTTTTAATCAAGTGCCTTAAAATTTCTATAATAGGAAAAGACTTCAAAGAGGAGAGATTAAAAAAGAAAAGTAAATAAAATGGAAATAATAGAATTAAGGTTTGACCCTGTAAATTGCTAACCTTCAAAGCTAATGCTGGGGAAGCACAATATTATTAGCAATAAAAAGAATTTGCTTTGCCCTTTTAAAATTACCATAAACCGATTGACTGAGATGGAATGATGTTGATATTTAAGAAGTAGGACATGAGATTCTATTATCTCAGAAACTCTGTCACCTGGTACACTCTGTAGTCCTGTTATCTAATTATTGTCCTTAAATTGCATTAGTGTGCCAGCAATTTGTCTGCTGTTGGAAAAGTAATTGACATTTGGGTTACTGCTTCATATTTGGGAGACTCACTAGCTGGTTCCAAAGAGCCCTCTTCTGTCAGAGCAGATTAGCTTAATTTTACCTAAAAGAAAAGAGAAAGTCTGTGTTTTAGAGTGTGTCACTTATACAGTGCTCTTGTAATTCGGTATTAAAATTCAGGTTATGTATCACAGCTAATTGTCAGGAGAAAAGAGGACGGGGGAAGTGGCAAATTAATAAACGGCACTTGTGACTTCAAATTAACTTTAGTGCAGTTTACTGCTCCTGCAGTGGGGGTGCAAGGGGGGTGTAGTGATGGAGAGAGGCAGAGTAAAAGCTGGGATGATGTGGATAGAGGGAACGTTTGTTTCTTGGGCTCTGCTGTGCTCAGCGTTTGGATCTACAGGTGTTTGGTCACCAGATGGACTCAGAGGGCTGTGGGTCACTGTGAGGCCACCCTGCAGTGCTGTGTCCAGTTCTGGGCCCCTCAATCCAGGAAGGACATTGAGGGGCTGGAGAGTGTCCAAAGAAGGGCAACGAGGCTGGGGAAGGGACTGGAGCACAAGTGCTGTGAGGAGCAGCTGAGGGAGCTGGGGGGGCTCAGCCTGGACAGGAGGAGGCTCAGGTGACCTCATCACCCTCTAAAACTCCCTGACAGGAGGGTGTAGCCAGGTGGGGGTTGGTCTCTTCTCCCAGGGAATCAGCAGTAGGACAAGAGGGCACAGTCTAAAGCTGCACCAGGGGAGGTTTAGATTGGCCATCAGGAAGAATTTCTTTACAGAGAGACTGATCAGACACTGGAAGGGGCTGCCCAGGGAGGTGGTGGAGTCACTGTCCCTGGAGGTGTTTCAAGAACAGACTGGATGTGGCATCAGTGCCATGGGCTGGGTGACAGGGTGGTGTTGGGTCAGAGGTTGGACTTGATGATCTCAGAGGTCTTTTCCAACCTGGCTGATTCTGTGGTTGCACAGCAACGATCCCTTCTCTGCTCAGAATCTGAACCGTTGCAAAGGTGCTGAAATGCTCAACTTCATCTGCATAGTCGTGATGTTTGTAGGGATTTTAGTTTCCTGTTACCTTTTAGAGGAGGAAGGCTTCCAAAATCCTTTTTATCTGAGTTCTTTCACGAAAATTTAAAGTATAGTTATTGTTCCATGTGGCCTGGGCAGGGGAGGAGCAGCCTCTGTTTCAGCACTTACACTGCACTGACTGTTTCCATGTCCCTGTGAAGGGTCTGGTTCATGGCTGAGCACTTAAATGCTTGAAACCTTCCAGACAAATGTAATTTGGGATCCAAAGTTGATTAGAGATGCATGATTACAAAATGCACGTAATTGTTTATGTGACAACTGGAATTAAATTTAAAATATATTTAAAATTACCACGAGGAATGTGGTTATCTAGTGGTGGTGATAATTTTGCTAATATAATTTGTTTAGAGACTTTTCAGTTCATGTTTAAAACCAAGAAAATCTTAAATCTCTTCAAAATGTTTTTGTGTGTGTTTGTTTGTTTGTTTTTTTCCACAGGACTGTTGCACAAACTAAAATTTATTGCCCGAACTTAAAAGTTTGGTTGTGTCAGTGCAATCCAAGTGAAGCATTTAGGAATGTTGGCTCAAACTGGAAGCCTCAGCTCATTTCAGAATTTCTTTTGATTTTAACTTTCAAAAAAAATTTAAAGCACTGATTGCACATCTCTAGAGGTCTCTCTTAACATATCTTTTAAATATTTCGTCTTCCATTGCTAGGAACCAGGACTGTCTCTCCTCTCGTGGGCTTACACATATGGATGCTTTTTTTTACAGTCATTATTATAAAATTGTTAAGGCAGACCATGCAAATTGGTAGTGTTTTTCAACTCAAAAAATACCAAAAAATTAAGAAAACCTTTATAAAAAGATAAGTGAGCAGTCTTGATTAAATTATTAAAGTACCAAAAAGTTTCTGTGATCGTTTATCGTACTGTAATTCTTCATTTAAAAATATACTTTAAAACCAAAGCCTTTTGTCCAAAAATAGCGGAAAAAGAAAGCGAGTTTTGAAAAAACACTTGAGTTGATTCTGCAGCCAGAGGGGTGATGGAAGGTTTGTGTGGTGTGAGTGGCAACATCTGTCCTAAAGAAATTCTGAAGATGAAATACCTCAGCAGAACAGTTGATGTGTGTGCTGTATTCACGTGAACAATGTGCTGCTGCCACCTGAGTGTCTGCAAAGCCCCCCATCAACCCGTGCCGTTTCTGGACTGTTTCTGTTTCTCTGAGATGGCTCTGAGGTTATTACCTTTCAGAAAAGTTATGTTTTGGTAATAATTCCTAGCATTTATGTATTTTTAACAAAATTTAAAATGTAATTTGAGAGGCTGAGGGCACACTGTGGTTGATGAAGGAAATTCAGAGCCAAGTGTCTGTTTTTTATGGGCTGTTAAGATTGTACCCAGAGAGAGAGAGAGACAGTGACCAGTGGGGTTACACAGCTGTGACACTCTTGAGTCTCCCCAGTCAAATGCTAAACATTATTTCAGCTTCAAATTCTAATAGTACCAGTAATGAGGCAACTTAACGTTAAATCAGGCAAAAAAAATAACCTTTTTGCCCCGAAGAATGATGTGTTGGAAAGGTCAGAGCTGTACCTGGAGGCAGCGAGTGCCTGGTGGCAATAATGGTAATGCAGAGTTCTTGAGAAGCACTGCAAGTTTTCAGTAGGACAAAGGAGATTGCAGAAGGAGCTGTAATTTGCTAGATTTAGGATTCTTGCTTATTATGCTGTTAGTTAGGTAAGGGCAGGTTTTTAAAGAGCTGGGGACCAGAATTTCATATTCCCAGCCTACACAGCAGCTGCTCCATCTCCAGAATAGCTCAGCTCCTCACAGTTCCTGTTCTGCAAGGCACTGAGCTCCTATCAAAGTCTGTCTCTCATTTGGGTGCCAAAATGAGAGCTGTACTCTCATGAAAATCTGTGAGTACACCGATTTCTTGGGGAAAAAGGAATAAAATAAAACTCCAGAAGCTGGATATGAAAATTAGTAATAGCGGTATATTTGTTTCTTAGCAATTAATTTCTTGGCATGATTATCATAGCACCCTGATAACTATAAGTCTTATTCTCTGAATAGTTGTTAAAGGACTACATACACTAAAAATAAAAGGTGACCTGTCTAATTATTTCTAGTGGATTAATCTCTCCCATTACATTCTCTGGTGCTCTCTTTGTGAGGCACACAGAGCAATGATCACGAGGACTTTTCCTTTAAAGCTTCATTCAGACAGGAACAACTGTGTGTAGAACATACATGCGTGTTTAATGCAGGAATGATGCCAACAATAGATGAAAAAATGTTTAGTTAGGGTTTACATGTATAGGTATAGGGTTTAGATATGTAGATTCAGTTTAGATATATTCTTCTGGAAAGTCTGTTGGTTCCCTTGCCTTTGAAATAGGAAACATTTAAACTCCAGTGGATGAGAAGAGGGAAATTTGCTCTAACACTGCCCACAGTGAAACTGAAAGAGAACTGCTGGAAAAACTTGTATCTTCACAATATTTACATAGTATAAAATGTTTCAGCAGTGTTTTGTCTGGAGTGGAGCTGGTTTCCAGCGGTGTGTGGGGATTCAAATCTGTGTTTAAGAATGTGGGTAACACCAGAAAGGGAAAAGCAGTTGTTGAATTCAGGAGGATCTCTAAAATATGTTTCTCCCATATGTAAGAACATTGTCTTACAATTTAAATATAAATTTTCCTTCTTCCCACATGTAGTCCCTGCACCACTTTCCTAAACTTTTCTTTAGAGATGATGGTTTCCAGTGACTTGTGTGATGCAAAATGAGAAAATAAGACTTAGCCTGAATGTTACACTGAACAATCCCCCATCTGTGTCTCTTTAATTCTGCACTTGGTGTAGCAGCTACACTTCCATCATGGAATGAGTACTGATATATCTGCAGTAGACATGCAGATAATGTATATGTGCAGATATAAGTGTCTGTGTGTGTATTTGTTGCTCTGCGGCTTCATCTCGTCCATCTTGGTGCAATAGTTCTGAGTTGACCTCAAGAGCCTGAAGTTCTTGAAATCTCATTCAAATAGGAGGATGTTTTCACAAGTACCTACTGCCTGGGTGTATGAAACACCTCCTGGAAGGAGGAGAAAGCTGGGAGCTCAGGCAACAAAAGATGCACCAGGAGGGCCGATGCACTCTCCAAACAATATTGGTGAGGATTGAGAAGTTCACCACTCTCAAGAAAACAAGTTGGTTTTGGTTTTTCTTTTTATTTTTTTTTTTCACTTTTGTAGCATCTTAATTCCAAAAAAAATTACCAGGAAGGCAAGTTCTGCAGCAGATGCATAAGCCAAGGAATTAATTTCAATGCCAGCTTGTCAGCTGAATTGTGCTTTTCCATTTTTAGCATTAGCTCCATTAACCCAAATGTTAAGGAATTGTAGAGATTGTACATTGGGCTCTTTAGGAAGAAAAGAGGGAATGCAATCCAACATGACATTCTTCTTTCATCCTGTTTCCAAACTACCTTTGTGTGTGTTTGAAATCTGTTTCTATTTTTCCTCCCTGTGAATTTGTAGGCATTTAAGCAGGTTAAGCTGTAGCTTCCCCACATTTATCCAGAAGGAGCGAGCCTGGTATCAGCTTTGTTCTGTGAATGAAAGGGTGACTCTGTCATTGCCCAGTTGCAGAGCTGGATTTGCTTCCAAAGTTTATGTACTGCAGGTGCCACAAACTGTGTGTGTGTTTGTGACACCTGACAAGGTGTCCCCGTGTCCCAGGGAGAGCTGGTGGTTCTGTAGTGCCCCTGTGATGTGAGCTCTGAGCTGTTCTGTTCTGCAGCCACGCAACCTCCTTCCAACATCAGCAGACACATCAAGGCAGGGAACAAAGATAACCTGAGCAATTCTCTGCCTCTGCATCAGTGACTCCGAGCTTTGCTGAGCTGAGCCCAAGGCTGACCTGAAGATTTTGTCTGGTTCAAGTTGAAGACCAAATTTCCCATGACATTATCTATAGAGGAATTTAGAAAATATATCACTTCTTTTCCTTTTATCCCCCAACTCTTTTTTTTTTAAAAAAAGCAGTAGTGGCATCTTTTTGCCTTTTACACAGACTTATTCATGCAAAATGAATATTTTTCTTAGAATGAGTGCCAGGAGGCAAAAAAATTGTTATCTTTGAATTGAGCTGTTTAAAGAAAGTCACCTTGAAAATGTATTAATTTATGAAACTTTTATGTCTGTAGGCATGCGTGAGTGGACACCTAAATGTAGCGAGGAGCTGCTGACACAGAATTGCTGTTGCTGAGCAGCACCCTGGAAAACTATAGGCAGCTTATTCAACTGAATTAACAAACAAAAAATGTCAAAAGAAGGGAAATGCTGTCTGCCGGAATTAAAGTACACAAATAATTTGTCAAATCCAGATTTTAGGACAAGCAGCAGAGCTTAACTTGAAGGCTAGAACAGAAACACCTGCTTTTTATGTAAGGAATATGCAGATGATGTGAAACGTGCTTGGTGGCTGAATAGTGAGCACCTGAAAATGGGTGTTTTCTTTGTGCTCAGATATGCTAGGAAGTCTTTGGAGGGTTTAGTGGGTGAGGTGGGAGGATGTTTCCTCAATCTTCCAAGGCATCAGGATGCAATTTTCTGGTGCTTTTCACAGCCTTATCCAAAACCTTCTTTATGTCTCTGAAGAAAATTTCAAAGACAATAAGATGAAAATTATTAGTAATAATAATGATAAAAAATTCGACTGTGTTTTCACTTTTGTAGTAGGTGTTGGAGGATCACTTGCAAACATGTTTTGCTCCTTATCCCGCTGTCTTTGCTCATGCAAGTTTTGAAAGGAGTTGCCTTTTAGCTGTGTTGTCTTTGGGTGACTGACCCATCCAAGAGCTGAATCACCTGTGGGTCAGACATGAGTTTGGTGAATTTTTTGCAGGAATATTCTTGCCTTGCACTTAGCAGCAGAAAGATCAACAGCTGCAAATCACTCGCTGTGAAGTGGACCTGGAGTTTCACCAATGCTTTGCTTGAAGTAAATGGGCCAACCTGGTGCTGGGCAGGGTCATCATTTGAGGTCTTGACAGAAAGAGAAACCAGAGAAGAGAAACTGCAGTCTGGAATTTTGGAAAGCAGGGAGAAGATAGAATCTGAGTTCTCAGCATTTCCATGTGTAGGTTGCCATTCCTGATGCATTTGAGGAAAATATTTGTGCCTCGCTCTCAGAAACTTGTCTCTGTTGCCATAATAAATTAATCCTGGCTGTGGGAGTTGAGGGGGCTCCTCTCAGAGCTCTGGTTGTGCTCACAGAACAACAAAACTTGTGACAGGGAAAAAAAAGGGGAGAAAATGCTTGTGTTGTTTTAGAAATAAGATTGTATGGAGATGTCAGTGGGAAGTGCACACCCTTTCCAATTAGCCTCTGTACACTCAGAGGTGGGAATCATAAAGTCTTTTCAGTCTTTGTTCTTTTCTTTTCCCAGACCTGACCTGTGAGGGGTTTCTTTTTTTAATGTACCTTCTAAGTGACAATTCCCCTGCCTTGTGGCCTCAGACCTTTGGTCTCTTTGAGTCTCTGTTCCTTTGCCAGCAATGCTTGTGCTCATCAAATGAGGGAGTTCTGGACAGGTTGGATTAGAGACCAATTCGTGTGTTGTTGTTTTCTCACAGTGGCAGTTTGGTTTAGGCCACTGGATGTTCTTTTGGGTTTGTTGTTTCAGTGTAACCCATTTCTGGAGTGCTGAAGTGAACATAACCCTTATTTTGACTAGCACATCTCCTGGGGGCTTCATCTGGGTTTGCATTTCATGAGGCTTCTGCAACTTGGGAAATCTTGGGCACTTTACAGACTTTAATGAGCTGGGCCTCCCAAATTTGCTGCTACATAAAGGAGGGTCTGTTGTTCTTATTGTACATAGAAAGAAAAGCATATGAAGTGATGTGCCCAAGGTTACTTGACAGGGTAATGAGTGTCCTGACATTAAACTGCTGGACCTAATTTGTTGGGTTTTTTTTCCACTTTAAATCATGGACACGTTTGAATCCTCTTTCAAAACAGTGTTCAAAGTCTTCCAGGTTCAGGCTTTCAGATAAAGGCTCTTAAGAATGTAAGTTCCCTTTCTACCCTGAAGTGCTTACAGTCCAGGAATGGAAAATGGAAAGGGCAGAGCAGCACAGGGACATCGTTACCTGCCCCAGGTCACACACACAGAGCCACTGGCAAAAGGATGAAGTAATAACCATTTCTCAAAATCATTTCCTTAATATCATTTTTGCTGGATATTTCCACACTCCATGTTTGTCCAGGAGTTCAAAGTGGGCTTTTTTTTCCCTGCTCTGTATTTCAGAGGCTCTGTTAAAGTGACATGTTGAACGAGAATGGCTGATTCGGGAGTTCATTTTAAATATGGCTTTTAATGGGATGAAGAGCCTGTTAAAGGATTTATAAATATTAAAACTGGAACTGTGCATTTAGCCTGCTGGGCTGGGGAGGGGATGCACACACATGCTTTTTGTGACTAGTGGTAACATGCTTACCATGCTGTTACATTCCGATGGCTTCTCGAAGATGTATAACAAAATCTATATGATAGGAACAATGCTGGGTTTGTAATAAACTTTAAAGTTCTGATTTTTTTACTTTTAATGCATTTCACAGTCCTGATTAAGTAGCCAACAAGAATGTTTTTCCCATATGTGAAGTAGCTATATATGTAATTTTCGTATCTGTTTAACACCAGATACTTTAAAGAGGTTTTTCTCAAGAGGGAAAGTAATTTTCAGGTCTTAAGCAGAAATGGCTGGCTTGTCTTTATGGATACTGGGTTAAGAAATTGAGAAGTTCTGAACTCCAGAGGTTGCTGAGACAATGCCAATAACAGCAGTAGGAATAAGTGTTGAGAAGAAACACAAGTTTTCCAAAATTCACAGTTGCAGTTGTTTGGATAAGATTTTATGTCCAGAGCCTCGTTTGGAACTTTCTCTGAAACTGTTCTGGTTCGTGCAGCAATGATAAACTTTCCAGTCTAAATAAATGGTTGAGGAGGTGGTATAAAAGCTGCAAATACAGATTTACTGGAGTAAAAATAAGCTATTTTCTTTACATTTATGGCACTGATGGTTTTCTATATTCAAAGAAGAATATAGGTCTTGGTTGCTTCTTGAATTTGACACAGACAGGCTGTAGCCCCCTAATTGGGTCGTGTTTTACCCAGTGCTCTGATGGCTTTAATTCCCAAATAATATCAAAGAAACCTTCTAGATAGTGGTCAAATGTAATATGTGGGAATCATCTTTAGGAAAGACAGATAAAAGGAACAGCTTGGGCCTTGGGACAGGCCACGGGGGCACTTGGTGGATTTAAAAAGCTTATTTGTGGAATTAGAGATAGAAAAAATGGCTCAGGAAAGCATTGGTGCTTATTCTGGGTTATAAAAAATGTCCTGTTTCCTCTGAATAATGGCTCCAAATGTGAGGGGCTGTTTCAGCCTGTTGCTCTCAGGTGTCAGCTCTCCTGGGACGGAAGAGCCTTTTTGCTTGGCATTATCTTGGTGAAATATTGAGCAGGAGAAGCAGAGAGAGAAATAATGCACATCTGTGTGTGTGTGTTTCAGGCAGCCTCTTGGAGGGCATCTTGGTAGCTGTTGGAATTCTCCTTTCCTTTTCTAAACATTTTTTAATCTTACATTAAGTATTCATTTGAGGAGAAGAAAATTGACTGTATTTCTCAACATTTGGCTTTTATACATTGTTCACAATATTTTAGTAATGTGGGAGCTGTTTAAGGTGAAATAAAGATCCTACTTGCCATTATTTACCCCAGTTGCACCGTGCTTTTGCTCACTGTGTAGTTGTTTCAATAAAATGGATTTGATTATAAAATAATACGAGGTTATTTCATAAGTATTAGCAAACATACTAAAATCAAGAGGTTACAGAAATGAGCTTACTCTCTGGTCTTAATATAGGCTTTCATTTATTTTCTTCCCCCCTCTGCAGTTTGAATCAAGGTTAAAAAGTGAGCTGTGAAGTAACTTATCTGCAAGTGACTTTACCTGTGATTTGTCTTCCTTCAGTGGGCTAAGACTGAGTATTTATTAATTGTTTCCATGGTAATTTTTGTCTATTTGAAATTGGTTGTTGATTTAACACATTGTCTACCCAGATACTCTTAAAGTGCAGATTGGGAACTGAAGCTTCTTCCTTTGACTCCTGAGATGCCTTGGCTGATATTTTTCTGTAGCTGTGCCTCTCTGACCACATTTCTCTTATTATCTTCTCTACCTTATCAGCACCTCGCTGAAGCTTTATTATACTAAAAATATCTATTTTTAATATATGACCAGGAAAACTTTTTTTTTCAAGCTTCTTCAGAGTTTTTTAAAAACCTTGTGCCTTTGAAGTACCTCTGCCACAGTAGTTTTAATGAAGCTACACAGAACAAGGACCATGATTCCTTTAAACATCAGCATTTCTTGACAGAATGGAGAGATAAAGAGATGAAATCCCTTGGAGGCCAAGGAACTTTTCCCATTAATTGTAATGATTCTGGGTAGAAACCACAGAAAAAGAAGCAATAAGTGCAACAACTTATAAAGTTGGATATATCAATGGATACTAGCAAGAGTTTTGTGAAAAGTTCTTATGTTTTCAGGAGCAAAGGAGCAGGGGAAGTGCTGCTTGTCAGAATGACCATAACATTATCACAAACAGACCCAATACAATTTGTGTTGATGGAAGGACTTTGAAGCAGCATTGCATTGTACCAGTGAAGAAGTATTTCAAAACTTAGTTGTTGTTTTTTTTTTTTCTTTTAACTCTTAGAAGTATCAGTATATTGAATGGCATTATCCAGCAACAGGAAAAAATGCTCTGTATGAGGAAATAATACTGGATTTTTCAGGTAATACTTTTGTGACTGGGACTTGATAAATACCATTGATTATTTTTGCTAATTTAATATAATTATGGAATATACCAAAACCTCTTTTTCCTCAACTATGACTAACTTGCACAGTTACGAAAATAAAAATAAATATTGTAAGGTCAGTTATAGCTTGGCTCTCTCCATCAGAAAGTGAACAGAAAGTGTGTTGATTAGTACTAGATAAACTGCTAATCAGTGCCACTGAATTAACAGCTGCTAATTGATTTTAGTGTCACTGAAGGCTTAGGAGTTGTCTCCTGCATGGTTTTCCAGTGTGGTGTTCCTGTGTTTGGATGGAGTCAGTGTTGCTAACATGGAATTAACATGTGCCACAAAACAAGGAGTTCACAGCAATTTGCTGAAATTCGTGTGTTGTGTCTTGTATGTTTTGAGTGTCGTGATGCTTTTCTTCCTGGCTTTCCAGAGGTGCTACAGCAGAAGGGATGAGCACATTCCATCACTGGGATTGTCATTTCCTTTTGTTGCATTAATGACATGTCATCATCACAGGATTATACTGTCCTTTTTGATACTGGGCAAAGAATAAACATAAAATATTTTTTTATTGTGCCAGAAGCACCGAGCCAGGTGTGGAGTCTTTGGCAAACGGTGCTGAAAGATAAAGCTCTACGTTTGCAATTCTAATTTAAAAAGTTGTGCTAAAGTTCCACAGAAATTGCACTGATATCAGTACATTGATTTGAGTGAAAACTGAGGCTTTGGCATCAGAACCAGAAATACAGGCTTAAAACACTGCTAGGAATGTAATTTTGAAACTTTTGGTCAAAGACTTGGAATATGAATCAGCCACCTGCACAGTTACCCCAAGGTGTCCCTGACAGTACGTGAGACGACGGGCAATTTGAACTTGAGACAAAACATAATTTGTAATTCCTGTGTCTGACACAATCCTTAACCATCAGGAATTGTTTCAGAAGATACTTATACTTGGAAACTGTGGTTGTGATTAATAGATGACTCCAGACTGCTTTTATTGTAACAGTGACTGTGCTATAAACAGGAATGGGAAAAAATGATTGTCTTTAATAGGGCAGCAGCTGTAAGGATGCCTTTATATTAAGTGACTTAATGAATACTGATCTTGAAGCAATAAATCAAAATGCAAACAATCTACTCTAATCAAGTAAGCAGAATATTTCAGATACTTAAATTATATTAAATGAACACTTCAATCAAGGTATGTACCTGCACATGTTCTTATGTTTAATCTAGTTACTGTTTGTGTAACATCACTTTTAGTTTATATATTTAACACAGACTTGAGCTTTTCTTCTTTTTTTTGTTTTTGTTGTGGTTTTTTTTTGGGGGAGGGGGTATTGAGGGAGGTGTTTGTTAGGAGTAAAGAAATCGCTGGCAGAATAATTAAAAATCCACAGTAAATCACGCACTGGCACTGAAGGGTTTTCTAAAGAATAATCAACAAGGTTACTGTGAAAGCTGTGGCAGCAATTTCTTCAGGTGGGTGTAGCTCTGTCGGAGTATCTGCACTTGCACATTTATTCAGGGCTGTTGATATGTGTGGACATGTATGTCTATATATATAAATACATATATATGCCCAGGCAAGCATCTGCACACACAGGGCATGTCAGCAGCTGCCCACTAGTGCAGGAATCAAAGAGAGATTGCACCATCATTTTCTGGGAAACTGATACCTGTCCTGACACTGTAAATACATGATAGGGAAATTAAAAGGAAATGACATTTTGTATGCTGGCATTCCAGTTCTGGAGTCCCTGGCGGGATTCTGGGAGTGTTTTCCACAGTTCAAGTGCAGTTGGATCGAGTTGGGTCCTGGGGTACATCCACATGCACACCAAAAGGAACAGTTTCTGCAAAGTACTTACAATGCAAAATCAGAAGTACTTGCCTCTGTATTTGCAAGGTGCTGGTCTTTGCTTGCTTAGTAAATATTTGTTCACCTTGGCTTTTTCTTCTTTGTTTCAGTTTGCACAACTGTTTCCACTTCATCAAGATTTATAATACATTTAGTTTACTTACTGACCAAATTCCACACCTGCAAGCCAGGGGGAGATGATGGTCTGTAGGGGCATTCTTGAGCCACACTTGCATTTCTGTTCAAGCATTGCCTGAGAATCCACCACAGAAGAATCAATAACTACTTTTTATATTGTCTAGGTTTTGACTTAGGTTTTTTCTGGTTTATTTGTTTGGTGTTTTGTGGTGTGTTTTGTTTGTTTGGGTTTGGTTTTGGGTTCTTTTTTTATTTTTAGAAGTGGAAAATAATACCTCTGAGGCTTCTGTAGCTGATTAAAGCATTCAGAAGTCCCTCAGTATTTGACTCTTAATTTGGGGAATAGATTGATGGTTTTGCCTCAAGGATCATTCAGCTTTTGTTCCTGGTGTCTCTAGTTTTGTCTGGGATCAGAAGTGTAGAGCTGATCTGCTTCTTGATAGTTTCTCAACAGCAAACAAGATTCAGAAGAGCAGAAACAGAAACAATCAAGAGCTATTTCAGTTTTGTGGGCTGCTTGTCAGAGCTCTGGTGAAGGTCTGCATTGTCTGACAGCAGAATAAAGAGGATGGAAATGTAACTATAAAATATGAACTGGTTTTGGATTAACAGACCAACAGAAGGGGATAAATTGCAGCTCCAAGGTGCAATTTTGCCATGAATCCAATACAGTCTGGCTTTTCAGAATGTGCAGGATGTAAGGAACCATCAGGAAGAAATCCAGAACAGCTGTTTCTGGGTTAGGCAAGGGCAGATCTTAAGCCTGAGCTCCTGACAAGTGCCTACCAAGGTCTTGGCTGGGTGGGTTTGCTGAGACATCTTTTTATTGGCCCAACAAATATAAATGGTACCCAATAAAATCGGTACAACCTTTATAATTGGCCGTGGTTGTCCCCTAAATGTGACACTTTGACGAGATGCTCTAGTGTAGATATGAGGATGGATGTCAGGAGGGTTGACATTCATTGCCTTTAGTTAAACAGCACCTGGAAGAAAACAGTGGAGCTGCTTTTCACTTTGGTGAAAAGTATTCACCAAAATTGCCCCAATTTTTTAGCTTTCATTTGTAATCAATAAATAAAAGATGGTACTGGCAATCCCAAGTCCCAGTACTGTAAACTCTGAGAGTACCTGTAGTGTCACCTCTAAATGTTGCTTACTTCCACTGGAAAAAAAAAAAAAAAGAACCAATGCTGTTTTACTGCTTTTAAAATGATGTTTCTGCAAAACCTGGCAGAGGCCATAAGCAGTTAATAGTGCAGGAAGAATTGTTCATATGGAGACCATCAGTCTTGTGTGCACTGACGTTGATGCTGCTGTCAGTTGACAGGGAGCTTTTATAGTCAATCTAGTGAGGGACAAAAGGCCACGTTTCCCAAACTGCCATTAAAAGTGGCTCTGTTTTGTAAGAGCAGCACATCCTTTATGCTCCCCTAATGGAATTCCCCCCTAACAGATAAGACAGGCCAAAAGTTAAAAATGTTATCATGGCAGGAAAAATAGGTTAAAGTGCCTTTATGTCTGCTAATCCTTTTATTCTTTCCAAATTGGAAGTTCATCTTAAAAAACAATAGTTCACTTGCTGGGGTTAATTCACTGTTATGATTTTTTTTTTATGATCAGAAGTCACACATTGCTTTCCAGTGTGATCTCTTAAAGGTATTGCAGCTAAGTGAGGTTATCTGTTAATTTGAGTAATGCATCCAAAAACTGATCACTTGGAAACTGTCCTGTGTCACCAATGTTTGCTGCTTTGCTGCTGGTCAGAGTGTAATGAGTGACATGATAATCCTGAGAAGGGACAAGTTCTTCCTGCCTGTGGCCTGGTACTCGTTTTTAAGTTTATTCTGACAGAGGTGGCAAAGTCCTAGACGGGTATGGTTATCCCCTTATACCAGCCCATAAACTTTAACTGATTCTGTGAACACCTGCCCATTTCAGAGGTGGAATCCTGTGGTAAATCAGTGTTAAATGAACACTGTAAAATCTGGAGCTGCATTTTACTGGGGTGTGTGCTGGCTGAGGGTGTGTTGTGTACCCTGTGTCTGTACTCCTGCACCTGAGATAAATGGTCATAAATAATGGCTTTCAATAAGATGGGGATTTGTGATTTGTCCAAAATATACATTTGATTTTTAAATTGTATCTTTTTAACTTGATGGTGTGTAGAGAGCCTTCAAGACCTTTTTTTTCTGGCTCTCTTGGAAGGGAGGGGTGAGGCAAAGAAAGTTGGTTGAATTCATTGCATCGCTGTAATTACTTGAATGGGATTACTGAGATGGGGTTTGGGTTTTTTTTTTTTTTGTATTTTGTGCTTTTATGCTTTTGTATTTCCTAATGGCTGCATTGGAAATGGTGATCTCTGCTGAATTTGAATATTGGAAATTCACAAAAATCCGGCCCTCCTCTCTTTGTGAGAGGAGAGAGGGAAGTTCTCAGAGGAGGAGTTGTGGTCCCTGAGTGGGAATTGCATTCAGGTGGAGATGTATTAAAAAGGTTCCTTTTCCTCCTGGCTCCTGAATCAGCTCAATTTAGAGAATGTGGACAAGAGAAAGGATATGTCTTTCAGAACAGAAATCAGCTGTTCAATTAAAAAAAAGAAAAAAAAGTTTTAATTTTGTTTTATTCATTAATTAGTTTCATCCATTCATTCATTTTTAAAGGATTCGTCATTAAAATGATACAAATTGAAAACTAAAATCCTGGAAACACAAAGGGAATGGTTGTTAAACTTCAGTCCCATGGAGTGTAGGGTTTCCCAGGTGTTCACAAAGTTTCCCTTGAATAGTAAAGGAAATTCTGAATTCCCTGTGTTGAGTTTCCATTTGTTCTGTCTCAGTTTTTGCCCAGTATTGGAGGTGAGAGGAGTCCGTGTCTGGAAGGATATCAATGTGCTTTCATAAATTAAACACTATCTGTTTTCCTATCATTATAAACCCAATACTTATTATTGATTCATGCAAGGCTGAAATTCTTTTCCTCTGAAGAGAACTTAAAGTCAATAAAAAAATATGTCATCTGTCAGTAAGTACATTTTATACCTTGCCCCCCTCCCTTTTTTCCCCTTTTTCCAGTGGTTTTAGCACGTGTGAAGTTGTGACACTGATTAGCCTGGCAGCCAAAAGGGCAATGGTTGCTTCCTAAATGTGTGAGAAGGTAGGAAATAAGACAAACAGAAAAGCAGCTTGAAGCAATTAGGTGAGTTAGTCTGGAATAAAGGGCTGCAAGTGTTCTCCTCCAGGAACACAGGAGTCCCAGAACAAACTCCAGATGGAAAACAGATCCCAGGAGGCTTTTCCATCCGTTACTGTTCACCTGTGCATCCAAGCAGCAAGAAAAGGCCTATTTATGGAAGGGAATCTGACCTCAGTAGCATATCAATATATGTGTTACCTTGGTAGAAACAACATCCTGTGCATAAAATGTTAAATAATTTAGGTGCTTTAAGTCAAACTATTTATCTGGAAATTCAGCAAGTTTGCAGATCGGTGTCTCTTACAAGGCACTAAAGAAATAAGTCAAAGAAATAAATCAAGCCATTCTAATAGTAATTTTATTTTTAACTTGGCACAGATGAGTGAGGGAAATGCAAGATCTTACAGCTACCATATGCCCTTCCTCTCCCCTTGTCTCTTGAATTATAAACTGTAGTATGAAAATAAAAAAAATACGTTTTCTCCTCATAGGTGCCAGTTAAAACAGTACAAGTTGAAAGTAGGATGATAATATGAACAGTGAGCAGTTACAAACTTCTTAAGCTGAGTTCCTGAGTTCGAGATTGCTTAGACTGAATTTAAATTGTTAAAATTGTACTGAAAGATGTTTTTCCCTTCACTCCAACCATATTTATAGATTTCTAGACTATTCCAATGTGATTGGCTTTGTAAATTCAGTGGCTTTTTTTCTGTTCTTTTTTTTTTTTTTTCTTTCCTAATATTTTCTAAGTAATTGTTTCATTTGTTCTGTGGTAGAGTTTGGAAAAATCATTGAGTTCTTACAAATGAAAAAGGTATTTGGTTGCAAGACCAGTGCCCTGAGGGAAAGGCTGCAGTGAAAACTTAATTAGGTCTTGTTAGAACACCAGAAAATCCTACAGAATGATGTCTTTCCGTAAGTTTCTGAGGATTTTGTATTTTCTAAGGCACCAGAGTCAATCAATTACAAGATGTAAATCTAGAGGAAATCCAGACTTCCTTATTTCCAGGGTTTCTGTGCTATGTGGGGTCTCTGATACCTCCTTTGCCTTCATGACTCGCTGTGAGGACTCTCAGTCTTGGCTGCTCTTCAAAGAAAACATTTCTCAGGAAGAATAACCAGGACTGGATTTCAAATCTGAGCAGGTTGTTTTGCCTCATGTAAGAGATGAGGATGATGGTGAGAAAAGCTGATTAACCACATGGATACAAATGGATGTGCTGTTATCTTGTTTTAATCCTCGATTATCACGCAGAACAACTGTGGAGGTGATAAACAGGAAATCAGGGTGGAACTTGTAGCAAATATATCTGTATAAAACCCACCATCCTGTGCATTGACCTACTAGATGTAATGAGTACACACAAAGAGTATCTGTGCAAACAGAGCCAAGAGACTCTGGATTTATTTGCTTGGCTGGGTCAGGATGTAACTCCAGCATGACTTGCCTAACTACAGGCATAGTACTGCAGATCTGGTGGAGGTTGTGCCTTGCTTTCACTGCCTCTGGGATTCTTCTCCTTCCTGGAGAAGGGAAGGGGAGGTTTTCAAGCCTTTCATACACTTCCCTTATCTGCAGCTGCCATAATGACTCCTGTGGGCCCACCAAGAGCCAGCACCGCTCAAATCCGGCTCCTGGGGACCAGACAGGCAGGGAATGCCTCCAAAATAAAAAGCAACCAAGACCTGTCTTTCAGAAGCAGTTGAGCTCTCTGTTAGTCAGTGATACAGTCTGGTGAGTTTATATTCATGCACAGGGTATGCTTTATCCAAATCAGTAAATGTATTTCTGAGGTCAAGCTGCGTTCATGATGTGGGGAGTGAGCAAGTGGCTGTGAGGGGCTGGAGTTGCTGGTGGGGGTTAAACCATGACAGAGCAGGAATGAAATGGATCCTGGTCCTTGGTTTGGTTCTACACAGAAACTCTCTGCTCTGAGTTGTCTTTCAGCTTTGAGAAGACGGTGGATTCAGCTCCAGGGTTTTTCCATATTATGACCAACAGCTGAGGAACTGGTTGTCATCATCTTACTCCATTTACTGACAAATTATTGCCTGCAGTTCATTTCTGCAATCAAAAGGATTAGCGAAAGTATTGACAGACAGAGTTTGGCTGATTGTCAACCCTGTCCTCTGTGCATTTGCTAACCAGTAGAGTTCAGGAGTTCCCCAGCTTACTGTGCTTTTGTGGCAGTGGGAGCAGCTCCTGTGCCTGTGCACAGACACGGAAAGGTCTTTACAAGTTCAGGTGTCTTTCATCTCCCAGTCTCCCCATCTCATTTTGAGATTCAAGATCTAACCTAGTTTCATTTTCTGCCTTTTTTCACAAAAGCAGTACTCTAGTAAAGAACCTGCATTTCCATTCTGATGCACTCGTCCTGCTGTCTAAAATTAGCTCATGCTCTATAAAAAAGAAAGTCATTTCCAAGAAGTGCAGTTATACAGAGCTTTACTTAGAGGTGTTTTTTGTCTTTATAATTCAGCATTATGCTTTTTTTAGTATGCTGGCTTGAGCAGTGGATTTCTGTTTCCTAGATGTGACACCCTGGTGACCTGCTCAGCTCAACTATTTACTTAAGTAGTGGATTTTTTTAAATAGTTTTAATTATTACCTAATTTGAACTACTTATATGACAAGCATTTCACTTGGTTCCACTTTGCAGTGGAATGCCTTTTAGGAGGTAAAACCTTAGGACTTTATTTCAATCATCTCTTTCAAAGATTTATCAAGTTCCAACGTTCTGTCCCGTTCTCTCTGCCAGAATGTCTTCCAGCCGTAAAAAT
The DNA here is from genome assembly GCF_003031625.1 of Empidonax traillii. Lineage (NCBI taxonomy): Eukaryota > Metazoa > Chordata > Aves > Passeriformes > Tyrannidae > Empidonax > Empidonax traillii. The sequence goes on along the minus strand of NW_020955304.1, from coordinate 483,641 downwards.
CTGCAATTACTTGACTACTGACTTTGTGGAAGATGCTTAGATTTTAGTATTTAGACATTATCAGTGAAATGATTTAGATCTTAATGCACACTGCAGCTATTAATGTTGATTTGATCAGTTTTGTCAGTGCCTAAATTCCTCATGTAGACAGATTAAATCCCTTACATCCATGACTGTCAGCTGTGGGCAGCTTTCTGTTGGTGAACCTGACATTTTGTACTGTCACACTATGGAATGTATTTTTCAATTTCTGTATACTGAGGAAAAAAAAAAATAAATCTATAGGTTAGATTCTCCACCCTGCCCAGGTCCCAGCTACTCTGCACTAACAGGAAGGAAGCTGTTCCTTATTGACACCTTCCGAGTGAGAACACAGCAAAAATCATTGTCTGAGTTACAGGGCTGCGAGCAAAATGGATTTCATCATGTTCAGAGAAAGCAGCAGCTATGGACAAATTCATCAAAAAATCTAATACTGCAGGAGATAAAGGAGAAAAACCCTAAGCCTGGTTCTCAAATGACACCTATCCATGGCAGAAATGAAGGCAGGCAGAGGCTGGGGTGGCTTTAAAATCTTCATTTGAGTGCCTTGTTTGGTCTGTCCTCTGTCCTTCACTGCAAGAAGAACTGTCCTTACGAAATGTCTTTGGGAGAAGGGTTTCTCAAAGCTGATAAAAAATTTTAAGTTACTAAAGATTAGTTTTTATGCCTTCCTCAGCGTGAAGTGTTCAAATTTGGGCTGTTTCTGTGTAGGCTGGGCTGCATTTCCGTATGGGAGGCACAGGACGTGTATTTTGTGTTGGAAACCAGGCTGGGGGTTCCTGAGCAGCCTCAGTTCGGTCATTCCCTTAATTCAGTGGAAAGATCCTTCGTTTCCTTCCAGTTTTAAGGTCCTCCATCCTCTTGGGATAGCACAGGATGACAGTACCTATGACTCCTACACAGATCCTCAGTGGACTAAAGCAATTAATTCAGATGAACAGAGACCCAAGCCCAAAGCCCACAAACCTGCATCAGCTTTGGGAACACGGACAGTGCTCACAGGGATTTCTAATTTAGTCTGCTGGCAAACTGCATAAATATGCTGAATAATTCTTAGATGAAGATAAGCAAAATTTACCTTTTCATTTCTCACAGCAAAAACAGGTACTTTTGTAATTTAAAAATATCCCACCCTTCGTTATACTGAAATCAAGCATTAAACAAACACAGTGGTGAATGGGTAAAATAACTGTCTTAACAAAAGTTGGATTATAGTTGGATTTGCTAAATAATATAGTTTAAATGATCTGGAAATTCTGAGCAAAAAACCAAAGCAGTCACTTAAAGTATCCAAGTATCCCAGGATTCTCTTATATATTTCACATTTGTAGGTCCATTTAATATGCACTTCTATTTGTGATTGAGCATTAAACAAAGTCAGACTAATAAAGCCAGGCAAGATGATCTGAAAGTTGTGATGAGGTGTATTTTACCATTAGAGAAGATGGTGATAATTTTTCTGCCCCCTTTTTCATACTTAAAAGGGTTCTTCTTGTTGTTTTTTGCACTCCAGATGCTCCATTCTTCATCTTCCTTTATTCTTACTTAACATTGTTTGCAGATTTTTGTCTCTGTTGCTGTTACTGATAAGGAATTTCTTCAGACTGCCTTGTGTTTGCATCAGCAAAATCTGTGAAATTCATTTTATACCCAGCTAAAAAGAAAATGGAAAATATACACTTTAATGTTGGTTGCAGGAGCCATAAATTTACCTGAGCTGTAGCATTATTTCAAAGTGATTTCTTGTCTAAGATGAAATTACTTAGAAAAACCTGTTCTTTTCTTAAAATAGTTGAAGCTGTATTTCCAGTAATATATTAATATGACAGCAAAAACTAGAATAAATAAAATCTGAACCTGATGAAGAGGAAGGAAGGAGCAGGGTAATTTAGCCCTGAAATTATTCTGGAGTTGATCTTTAAATATTTCCAGGAGAGGAACTTGCTGTGAGATTTGAAACTCGAATGTTTCAGGCAGTTTTAAAATGGATTTTTCTTAAGTGACAGTGCCATTGTATTTCAGTTCCTCCCTTTTGAATGAAGTGTCTAATTTTGTTTCCTAGAATTTTTTCTCGATGACGGTGAGAGATATAAAATAGTGATGGATAGTTTGTAGGTAAACAAAATTCAGAATTCTTTATTTAAAATAATATCTTATAATGCTTTGCATTCAGTGAGCTGCAAAGCCTGGTGTACGTGGATTGTTGGTGTTTCTGCAGTGAATTTGGCTTTCCTACTTGCTACAGGACAGAGGGGAATTTTATTTACAGCTTTTCCAGCTTCCTCTCACAAGCTTGTTCCTCCTTTTGATGGAAAGGCTTCTCCAGCTAATTATTTTCATTCATCATCTTGAACGTGGCCTGATTCCCATCTTGAACATCTGACCTGAGTGTCTTTCGGAGTAGCAGAGTAGTGAAAACAAAGTTCTTTCACCAGCAGTTGTTTCGGAATTTTGTTAATGTGACCAAACTTCTCTGGCACAAATGACTGATTTCTGAGCTGAATGATGTGCTCTGCTGACCCAACCGAGTTCCTGGTGTAGCTCCCACTCACAGTGTCCATTCAGTGCAATCCCAGTTCCATGTTACGGTCTCACATGTTCAAATCAGGTGTGAAGATCTCTTGTTGTACTGAGGGAGGAGATTTGTTTGAGAATTAAATAACTTTAACAGGATGGGACCTTGGTAATTGGATTTTTCTGTGTTCTGGGTGTGATTCTTGCCTGATTCACTGTAGCATCAACCAGTTAAACTGCCCAGCTTGGCTTTTCAAAGGGCTTTACCTGCAGAGGAGCAGAGCTGGGTGTGCAGGGCATTTGCAAGTGGGCAGGATGGATAATTTTGGAAGGGCTTGAAATTTATATTCCTTTTTTTAGGCTGTTCCACTGACACATGTTACCTGTGCATGGCATGAAGGTTTTTGTTTGGACCTTTCAGCCTTGGTGGTCTGTCTTGCAGAGAGAAAATCTTGGATCAGACAAACACTGAAAGTGTCCCTCTGGAGAAATGGGTGAAAGTACATCCCTTCTGCCCCTTCCCAAAGATCCACATGGAAATCCCTTCCAGCCCCAGGGCTGGTGTGTGTGCAGGGAAGCACCAGGAGAGCAGAGGGGAGGCAGGCAGGCAATGGAAGTGCCCCTTGTGACAGCGGGGAGGATTTATTTGACACCAGGGTGATTTGCCTGACAGCACATACTTCCCTCCCCAGCTCAGTGCTCTGAGGTACTACAGGGATCTGTCACCTTCCCTGAGAATGAGGCAATAATTTACACTGTGAGTAGTGCTGGCAAAGTCAATGGGAAAAGGAAGGTGCCATTCAGCACAAAAGCTGACAAAATCTGATTGTTAAGTACCAGTCAGTACATTAAACTTCATATCTCTCTAAAGAGTGAGGTGGGAGAGAAATACCTTGTATAACACTGAGACATGTTACAGGAGACAAATGCCAAGTGAATACTTTATAAAACCTGTGTGGTTTAATGTGTTTTTGTAGTCAATAGATTGCCTTTTCTGCCTGCCCTTCACTGTGACAGCTGCAATGTGTCACAGACCTTAAATCAACAGAAAGCAGTGGAATATCTTGCTCTGGTTGGCTGGCAAAGAGCTGCTGTTCAAGCCTGAGTTCCTTAGAGGTGGCTCCCCCATCACACCATCTGCACTGACTATTTTTTTTTTTTGCGTCTGCAGATTTGCTGACAACTGGGCAAAACCACGCCCTGATCAGGAAATGAACGTAATTGTGGCCCAGACTTTTTGTAGGTGTGCCTGGAAGGAAAAAAACATCAGCAAAAGTAGTAGTAGAAGGAAAGAGAACTTAAAATGCTGGTTGCCAAGGAGAGACATCATCAGATAGGGTGAGGAGTGATTTGTGTACTGAAGGTAACAGTGGGAAGCAGGAGCAGTGTGATGTAGCACTGTTTGCCACAGGAGTTTGCCCTTATGTGGAAGGTTCTTGTTGAGTTTAGGAGGTGTGAAGACAGTAATTGGGTGCACAGTTTGGTCTGCTGATGTTGGAAGCAAGCAGGGAGTTGGAAATGAATTAAGGATGATTCTCGAGGAGGACATTGTTTAGAAAGGTGTTTCAAGGTTGAGGAGTTAAACTTTGAATTAAACCAAGTTTGTGCTGTGGGAAGAGGCTGCTGACTTTTGTTCTCAGACTGATGTGGAAGCAGAAGGTTCCCGTCTGGCTGAAGGCTGGACTTGTGTCATATCAACACCTGCATTCCATGAGGCCACCAAATCTGAGGTCCCCTGATCTCTCTGAGTTTCTTTAGGAGTTCATTCTCCTGGCACTCGGTGCTAGAGACTGAGGAGTGAGCAAAAAAAACCTTGACCAGGTTCACTTGTAAACAAGCAAAACCTTCAGATACAAGTTGAAACCAAGATTCTCAAATAATTATCATTCTGGAATTGGAGGGGTGTTTAAAACATGGAAATTTGCTGGAAGCTAGGGCAACTATAATTACTCCATCCCAAAGTGTCTTGTTCCCTATGCAAAAGGAATAATTTGATCTGCCAGTTTACCTCATGTAGCTTTCATTAGGTTAAAGACACACCTGGTCAAGTGTGGGAGGAGGAAGGAGTAGAATCTTGAATACAGTATGTAGGTCATCACATTCTTGAGTTTACCTGGAAATGTAAAGGGTGAAATGAAGACTTACCTTGTCCTTGCCCAGCAGGTTAAAATAATTAACCTGAATGCCTTAGACATGAAGATTTCCTCATTTTTTTCTAATTTCTTGTAAAGACTCCATTAATACTTAAATTTCTTCGCTCTCCAGTGGAATCTGTTGATAACCTTGCACAGTGTCAAGGAAATCATTGATGCAGTAAGATGTTCAGAAATGGAGTTAAATCAAATGTTCCATTAGATGTTCTTTGTTAAAATAATTGACATCTTGATTTGTTATGTAACAAACCTTAATTTATTTGCTTTCTCTAAATGGCTTTTCTTTTTTTTTTTTTTTGTTCCTTTGGAACTCCCTTAAATGATTGGAGGCAGGCTGGCAATTTTTTTCCAAAATCAAGTTCTGAAGGTGAAGATGTGCTGCTCAGATTTACGAGCTGAGCTGTGCATCCAGCCTGCCCAGGGAAGCTCTGGGAGCTTGGCTGATCCAAACCCTGTGGTACACTCTGCCAACACGTCTCAGACTGCCTGGGCCAAATCTCATCAGTACATCAAGATCAAAAAGCACATTTTCACCAGCCCAGTCTCGTGTGGTGTGATTGGAGTGTGTGCCCTGTGTTGGTGCTCTGGTATTACAGCCCTGGGTCATTCAGCAGATTCCTCTTCAGATGAGATGAGAAGAAAGGAAATGACTTTCAATTCTGATTTTGCATTACTGTATGTTTAATTTACCATTATGAATCTAATTGTGGTCTATTTGCTGCTTCGTGTTCTGGTGAATTAGCAGAGGGGTCACAAAAACCACATTAGTTTTTTCAGCTTAGGCGACATCAGAAAATGTGGACCTGAAGCTGTAAATCACATTTTTAATCTCAGAAAACTCGCAGTGGTGTTGTTCATATCTTTTTCCATCAATAGCAAGCATATCAAATCTCAGTGCAGGCTCCAAATTCTTAGCACAATTACAATACACATCTATTTTCAAAAAACTTGAATTACTTTGGAAAGCATTATTAGTATTTCCACAGACACTCCAGAGGTGCACTAATATTTCTGAAATTATTCAAATTGTGTGGTAGATATTTATTACACACATTTTGCACATGTTCCAGGTTGCTAATTTGGCTTTGCTTTTGTTTATGAGCATTTTTTTACCTTTGGTTTATACCCTGGAAGCCACATGATGATGTGCAAGTGGGGTGGGAGAAAAGTTACATACACTCCTGTAGTACATCCTACATCCTTCCATCACACATGCAGTCAGCAAAGATAATAATGATTTAAAAAAGCTCAATTTATCTTAGTTTTCAGAACACTTCCTTTTTTTTTTTTTTTTTCTTGCAGCTCTGGAAGTGTTGCATCACATTTGCTTTATTTTTTAAGTTGATTAAATTTAAAGTCGCTTGCTGTAAGAAAATGCATTTGTATGAGCACAATTCAGGAGATCTGGAGGTAAAGGTACACAGAGGTCTTAATGTGTATTATTTGTCACCATAGTTATTTCAGTCTATGAATAGAAAATTGACTTTGTTTGGAAATTCAGCTTTTATCTCTGTCTTCTTCCTCATTACCCAGAAAAATGAGGTTGTTGGGATGGGGAAAAGGAGGAGCAGCCCTGCCATGTACAGGAATTTCTTGTGGAAGGAAAGGGTGAGAAATGCAATGGCAGGTCTGTCAGCAATAGCTCTGCAGGTAAGAGGGGACAGAAATGCTGAACATTGTCAGCAATCTCCTGATTTTATTATTCAGAATAAAAATATTAGTATTGCAGATAGGGTTAGAACTTAATCCTGACTTAATTCTGACTTTGAGGACTAATGCTCAGAACTGTTTTATTGCCCTGGGATATATTTTCATACTTGCCTGGTTTATTTTTATATGTCATTGTTATTTCTGGACTGCAAACTTGAATTGTGGTTTTTTTTTTTTTTTTTTTTTTTTTTTTTTTTTTTTTTTTTTTTTTTTTTTTTTTTTTTTTTTTTTTTTTTTTTTTTTTTTTTTTTTTTTTTAATTAATTTTCACAAGTTCAGAAATAAAACTCAGTGAGAAAAACTCTGCAATGAGGCAGGCCAGCTTTTACAAACTGCAGAGTGATCCCAGGCTGCTGGTTTACTACTATTTTCAAGTTCTCTCTGCCTGGATTAAGAACAAAACTCTTTATTACAGGGCTGCTCTGAAGTTGTGTTCAACCAGTTGCTTAGTGTGAAATTAATTTGTTCAGGAAGGGATATAAATCTGCTGAGGTGAAAGAAAATTGATTTTTACACCACCTTTCACTTGTTGCACTCGCAGTAGTATAAGCTTCATTAGACTCTCAGAGTGTTTATAGGTATTATAAAACGTTTAAAACTTGATATATTGAAGTACTTGAATGGGTTTCAGGCATTAGAGGATTATATTGAGATTTTCTTGCTATCAATCTGGTACTTTGGGAAGGAAATGTGTGCTTTATGCTCATTACAGCCATAAATGGAACTTTCTTGGCTGACATGAGAACTGATACATGCGGTGGAGAAACTCCAGGATTTTGAAACAATTGTGTAGCATCAAAGGTAAAAAGCTCTGTAATTAGCAGTTCCACAAACATGTTGGAAGTCACAAAAAGCATTTCTGATTGTACAAGGATTCACAGACACTCTGGCTAGGTGGGCATTTCACTTTTGTGTCCAAGCCATCAGTCCCAGCTACCAGCACTGCTCACCTGCCAGTGGGGAGGAAACAGATGCCACCCTAATTAATACTCAGAATTAATACCCTTCATGAATGAAAATGATTGAGGGAAGGCAGTATAAAAAAGTTAATTTTCTTTCAGCTGTTAGAAATTTAGTTTTTGTTGTCATATCCCCCCCCCCCCCTTTACCCTGAGTGTTGTCTTCATGAGTCTGGAGTCTTGGGTGATGACAGTACACAATCCTGTAAGCAGCAGAAATGAACTTTACTTGAAGCATATAAGCTATGTGTTGATTCTTTAGGCTTCTAACCAGGTATGTTTGTTCACTTCAAGAAGCAGAGTTCTTTAACTCCTCCCTACTAGCAAATAAGGAAATCTGAAATCAGTTTTTCTCCGTGTTGCTTTGTTTTCATTTCAAAATCGTGTAACCTTAATATGTGAATTACAGTCACTTGGACTCAAGCTTTCTGAACTCTAATTTGAAAAAGGAGGGTATATTTTAGTTGTTGTTTTTATATGATTTAATGTGCTTTTAGTCACCTCTGATGCTTGTCAGTGGAGCGCTACTATTTTTCTTACACTTGAATAACAGCACATAGTCCCTGGTTTGCTTTAGTGTGCCAAGGAGAACAGGCAAAGAGGGAGCAGGTTGCTCCATACCAATAAAAGGATATTTTGATTCCCTGGAAGCACAAGCAGTGCATCCCTTTTGCAATAAAAATGCTGGCTTGATTAAAAAAAGGTCCCTACTAGGAAACAGCTAATTACATTGATAGCACATTAACAGAATATGTAACTTGAGTAAAGATGCAACAATAAATCAAATAAAGCAATTATATAAGTTGGAACATCTTTGAAAAGTAGGACAAGTTGTCTGAGTGTGTTATTTATTTAATACCAACTTAATATCAGAAGAGCAAACAGTAAGACAGGTAAAGTACATCAAAATATTAATTATATGGATCCATGTTATAGCTTATAAGAAATGCTTACTTACTGCTTCTCTTCAAGGGAATTGCTGATGGAAGTTTAGGCATAACATCTTGAATTATTCAGAGGTATCTGAATTATGATGGGTAGATCTAAATGATACCCAGAAGAGCTTTGATATTTAAACAGGACAAAGACATTTTACCAATTCTCTGAGAGTTGTGGCTGTGAGACTTGAATCATTCCTTCCTGCACATATTTTTCAGGTTACAAACAGTGAAGCTGTAGTTTTCAACTGTCTTACTTTGGTTTAACAGGTTAGCTCTTAATCCTGGTGTAAGATTTTTTTTTAAAAGCATTTCCAAAATGTTTTACAAGGTAAGATAAGGAAAAAAAAATTTAAAAAAATAGGAATATAAACATTGTCATGAGTACTTTAGACAAACCATTCTCTGACAGCAGGCAATATCTGATGCTTTCACAGGGATTGGTTTCAGTAACAAGATACTGAGCCATTTTTAATTTGACTTGGTCAAATTCCATTGGAGCAAGCAGTTATCTCCTAGTCCTTCTAACAGTTTCTCTTAACCCCTGGAAAAGGTGGAGACACCTTACCCTGCATCCAGGCAGGATCTGCTTATTGCACAGAAGATGGGGGGTGACTCAGGCTGTGATTGGCAGCTTTTGGTAAACTCTTGAGTCAAGTTTTGGTAGCATAATTTTGGGTGAGTTGTAAATAGAGATAAAAATTTTCCATTATAGTTGGCAAATACAGTTGGGCACTCGATAACTGAGCTGGAGGTTGTGGTAGTCCCAGCACAGCAGCTCCTGATGGGTTCACTCTTAATCTGTCAGCACTGGCTGCTCTCCTCTGTCCTGTTCCTGCAGGAGAGGGTCAGCATCTGGAGCAGGGACACATTCCCAGTTGGATGAACTGCTCCTGGCTCTGGAAGCCAAAGGAACAGCAGAGCAGCTTTCAGGAGTATAAATCAGTCTGGAGAAGGTTCTGTCCATGAGCTGGCAGTACTGCAGAGTGCATGAAGCCAGCGATGGTTTGGGCAGTGAGGATTGTTCGGACACTCCTTTGGAAGCAGCAGGGAGGGCAATTCCCAGGAACATGCAGTTTTAGAATCACCTTAACAACTTCATCCTTAATTTGAGCACAGGTTATGGCACTTTTATATCTGCACTGTCTAAAGAGAGATACTGATCTGTTGCTTAGCATTGGAGATGATCTTTTTCTAAGGCTCAGTGAAGAAATCTGTGAAGAAAACTATTTTTTATGGGAATAGAGAATCTATTGCTTCATTTCTGTATTAATTTTAAGAAGTGAGTGCTGACTGTGAGTGAAATCCCAAGAAACGAAGCTTTGGTCAAGGAGGGAGTAAGAATGGGCAGGAGTTCGTGCTGTAACAATCATATTTGTGTGACAGATTTGGGCGTTCAGGCTGCTTATTCCCTCTGCAGATTGAAAATAGTTGCATTTTCGTTGCGTAAACCAAACTCATTTGTATCTTGTGTCCAGCAGAACCTCTGATCCTGAGCTCTGCGGGCAGGGGGATGGAGCCAGACCTGCCAGCTGCCTCCCTGCACGGTGCAGGGCAGGCACACAAGGTGCAGGTTTCTTGTTGCAGCGCTGGAGTTAAATCTCTGTCCCTTATTTTATGATGCAACAAGTATAATTTGTCTTCTTGTAGTGCTTGCTTGGTGTGTATGGAATGTGAATGAAATAAAGAGATGGGGTTAAAGGTGTAAATTTGGAGTTGTTTTGGAAGGCAGCTCTGCTGGAAAACTTGCAGATATCCAGGGAAAACGCTCAGGTGTTCCTAGTGGGAGGTGTGTGAGGCTGCAGGATAAAGAATCATTGCACAAAGTGAGACTTGTGGTTTTCAAAGGCAATATGTGGAGTAGGAAAAGAAATGGGATAATTTAAATATGAAAGGCAATGAAATGGAATGAATCAAAGTATGACTAACAAGGTGATTTAGTGAGATGTGGCTAAGCTGGATGCAATGTGGTTTTAAAAGAAAGGGATAGATTTAGTAATAGAAATGTAGATGTCTGAGGAAAAATGCAAAACAAGTAGAAGAGTCTAAGGGGAGCTAATGTTTAGTAACAGTATTTTCAGTGTAAAAACTATTAGGCATTTAATTTTAATGTCATTAATTTTAAACCACCTACATACATAACATTCACACAACAACAACAAAAAAGGATCACTCAGGTTGTTGTAAAATAAACATTGAAAGGGAAAAATAAATGAGCCTTGACTTTACAGTGTCACTGTAAAATAAAGACTGAATATTTTACTGTGAACTAAGCAGTGTTGGATAAAATAAAAAATAAAAGATGAGTAAGTTTGAAAAATAAAATTAGGAGTAAAGAGCACCTAGAAGCTTGTTCTCTATGATGGTCAGAAAATGAAGTAGTGTGGAGTTTGTGAAAGGATGTCTGTAACTGCTCCCTGTGGGTGACCTGATGTGGGATGAGTTAGACCACTGGTTAGCTACAAAATTCCAGGAATATTTATCAATTAGACACTTCCAGTGACTTTGGCTTCACAGCTGATGTGCTAAATACAAACCTTGTGTTCTCAGAAATTTGGGCAAGTTCTTCAATGGTTTAAAGTAGTGGGTCTCTGGCTCAAAGGATTTGGCCCTGCAAAAAGAAACTGCACCCCTTGTTTGATGTATTCCTGTGTCTGAGGAGCAAGGCAAGGACTGGGTGCACAATGTTCTGCTACTGAAATAAAATGTGTGCTTCTTTACCAATACCTAAATACAGACTAAAATCTTATTTTCTCGTTCCATTGTTTCCTTCACTAAATGGGAAGCACTGCTGTTTATTTTATGAAAGGAAAATTCCCGATTCCTTTTTAGATTAAAGAAAAAAATATTCACAATGAGCTGTGCCCTGAGAATTTGTATGCTGAGCCTGTCAGACTGTGAATCTTTATTATTACCGAGCTTTATCCTTGAGTACATAGCTTGCAATTCAGTTTGAATATTAAGTGTCAGGCTCAAATGCACCGGTGAGAGATTTGCAGCAGCCAGCAGGCTCCTGTCCCAACCTTGGCAGCCTCTGACCTCTCTCCTCATGGAGAAGTGGTCTTATTTCTCAGGTGTCAGCTTAGTGGTGTGAAGCTCCTGATGCTGTGAGTGATGGAGAAGGTACCATTACCTGCAGCTCATGATTTTCCCGGGACGCTGGGAAAGGTTGCAGAGCGAGGAGAAAAAAAAGAGCTGTGGAACTGGTCATTGGGAAATGGGGAGGGAAAACGGGTGATGCTTGCAAATGTGGTTCTTTTTCTACTTGGATGTAGCACACCTAGAAAGGACTCCAGTTAAAAAACAAACAAACAAAAACCCCCAACAACCTTTGTTGTTTGTTTATTTAAAAATTACCAATCTGGGCCCGGTGGTTCTGCAGAGATGTGTTCTATGTGCCTGGGCTATAGGTTGCATCATTTATATTTATGCTTTTGGGTCCTTTTTCCTCCCATGAAAATCATGTTACTCTTGGGGAAAATCTACTTATTTTCCTTGGCACTGAACCTGAGCTTCTTCAGTTTTTTTTTTTTTCCCCTTCTGATCAGAAGTGAGAACTTGAACTCAAGTGTGGGATCTTCATGGGCTTCTCTGTACTTTTGACTTTACATTTTACAATCATAATCAGTTATACTCAGCTGGAAACACCACCACCAAATAATTCCTCTGAAAAGAGCCCCAGCCCAAGGCTCTCCTTCCTTGTGTAAAATAAACACCAACTTGTCTTTCTAAATCAGTTGTAGTCATTACAGTTAGGGGGAATAAATCTACAAACATGCAAGATTTATATTATTTTACTGTTCTTACTTCCTAAAGAGTGCTTTTGATAAAATTAAGCTAGCCCATGTACAAAGGTGGCTATAACTTCTACCTTCAGATTAGATTTTTTTTTTCTTTGCTTTGGTCCACAAGAAACCTGCTCCAGTCAGTGGACTTGCTGTACCCTCCAAATATTGCTTTTCCATTAGGGCTCATGGATTTAGCCTTAGAGTTGTGCTGTTTCTGTAAGAATAATTATGTCATAAATCACAAAGCTGTCGGATGAACTGGTGGGTTTGGGGCTTTGTTTTGGTTTTATTTTCATTTCTTCTGGTCATTAATTTCAGATGTTATTTATTAACATCTAGAGCTCTTAAGCAATGTCAAAAATTTTATTAAAAGATTGAGAAAAAATAGGTAAGTTTACTATTCTCCTCTCTACATCTGAAATTTCTTTCCAGACTGCATTGCTTATACAGGCATGATTCATTTCTTGACCTGTGACAGATGAGAGAACCACTAGTTTAAAAATGCTGAGTGTAAAACTGCTGTTCTGAAAGTATAATGTTCCTGCTTTTTAGTGTTTGTCAGGAGCAGGGTGTTCAGGGCTAAAAGCTCACCACTGGAATTGATGAAAGGACTTCTCTACAGTGGTAGATGAGAACAGTTCAGCCTTTTTCAAATTACTTTGTTATTTCTGCATCTCCTCTGAATGCCTCGTTCTCTGGAATTTGTGAGAAATGATCATTTAGTGTGGCAGGCCCAGGAGTGTTTCCATGGTTAACATGTGAGTAATCTTGCTGATATTGGGGGAATTGCTCTCCCTGCTCACGGGGCAGAACAGTCTGTGCTGCAGGAGAGGGAGGAGAAACAAAATAAATTAGAGGAAAAGTTCTGAAACTGTTAACTAGTAATAAGAGAAACTCAGTGCCTGGGGCTTTGCCCCCTCCCTGCACTGACAGGGCAGCTGATTCTTCCCAGTGTGTTTGTAGCAAAAACTTTTCGAAGTCCTTTTTTTAAAGGAACCAACATTTTTTTTCAGCTTCGTAACTTGTTTACTGTTTTGCTCAATACTGCAGGGTTTACACTGAATAAATACCATCAGCATGGCCTCTCTCACAGGAATAACCATTCTGAACTGGGTGGATTACCTTATATTTTAAAAATGAGGTGTTTATTTAAAAGTTCTGGCAGTTTCAATCGTGGGTGGGGGGATATACCTGGCAAATGATGCTCTCATCTCCAGTGAGGTATGGAAAGAGCAGCAGGTACAGTTTGAGGGGGTCACAGTCACGTTCTGTGCTGCAGCCTGTGCAGTGCTGCTGCCCTGCAGGGCTCAGGGGAGGCACTGAGAACTTCTTGCCCAGCTTGTACAACATTTTAAAAACAAGGTTTTAAAATATTTGAAACATAATCAATATTTAGACAGATCCATGGCGTTTTTACCTCCTGTAATAACGAGCAGTTATGAACGGTCCCAACCTGTGCTGTACAGATGGGAGATTGGGTGTTTCAGCTGATGTGTTGGAGTTCTCATCTGTCACCAGTCTTTTGTCATCACACTGCACAGAAGATGTGCTAAGGGGCACAGCCCTGAAGGCAAGGAGGTTACACTATGGAATGGTGTGCCAAAGATCCAGGACAGAGCTGACATCGAGTCAGTTCTCACCTCCCAACTGTCTCCCCTCACGTACAGATATAAACATATAAATCCATCAGCACAATGCAGAGCACTGACATTTGGAGAGTTAATATTCCAAATAAGTTCTTATTCCAAGAAAAGCTATTCAGTTTCAGATGCTATTTGGACAAATCCCTGCTCACATTCACCCAATTCAGTATTTGTCCTCCCATCACAAAGAGAACTTTCGTGATTCCTGTGTACAAAAATATGCTCCTTGAGTTCCAAATGTGCTGTGTGTCTGTTCAGTTTGGAGACAATAATTTACTTAATTTGGACAGATTAGAGACTGAAAATTATTTTCCCAGGACTTCGCAGTATTTTTTGTTTTCCGGTAATATTAGCAACTGGCAATAATTGCAACTGTCTTCTTAATAGTCTTCATAATATCATTCTGTGCAGTAATACCATATATCCCATATACACGTTCTTCACTGTACTTGGGGTTGCTGGTTGTACTTTTTCCTTTCTACCCCAAGTTTCACTGTTGATGACATTATATGAGAGATTTTTCTACTCCTTGAATTTCTTCTGTATCTACTTCACAGGGTACAGTCTGTGCCTAGTGCTTCATTCTTCCAAAGGTTCTTTTCCTTTAGAAAATTGACCCAGGGCTCCTGTGCCTCCATCCTGCTCTTGTCACACAGGCAGCATTCCCTGGTGACAGCATGCCACCTTTCCAGCACAACAGCAGCATTCCTGACAGGAAAAGTGGATCAGTGAGGATCTGGACACACATCTGTCCATTGACAGCAAGGTGGGGAACCCAGCCAGGAGCCACCTGGGAGGTCCAGGAGCAGCAGTTCATGGGCTGAGAGAGGGAGGATGGAGGCAGGGTGGCAGTGTGGGTCTGAAGTCCAGAGTGAAAGGCAGAAGGTGCAGGGCAGGTCTAGGGGCTGACCCAGGACACAGGTTGCCCACCAGCCATGTCTGAGGGTCATCCCTGGAGATGGGTAACCCCAGGGAACAGTTTAGGCCAGGAGCCAAAGCCTGAGGAACTCTTCTTCCCATGGTGAGAAGAAATGCTTTTCTTTCAGATATTCGTTAGAATGATCACATTCCAAACAGTAGTAAGGTGATGCTTAAGACTTGTGACTAAATGTAATGGTAAATAAGTGCAGCTAGAAATGCTCAGTAAATGGTTTCTGTCCCCCTCTCCTAAGGCTAATCAATGCAGGGAGCTGCTCTGCCTCTGTTGAGCGTGCTGGCATAAATATCAAATGTGGTTTATCGTATTCCACTTGCATTTCTTTTCTTTTTTTTTCTTCTTTTCCCTTTTTTTTAAACCAGATGTTCTAAGGATTTCCTTTTAGTGCCTACGAACATCTCCTTTTGACAGACAGTGCAAATTAAAAGATATGGCTGGGCAAAGGAAACTGGAACCCAAATATGCCCCCTGGGTTTTCATTTACAGTTAGGAGCTACAGACACAATTACTGCTGACAGAAATTCAGAAGCCAGTGGCAGAGTGCATGTGGCAGTAGACTCATGCCAGGCAGTAATTGGGAAGATTATTTTTAATCAGAGCATATCCTACAGCCCAAACATTAGAAATCTCTTGTAAGGCTGACAGGAAATTAAACTGAGACCAAACAAAAAAAGCCTCAAAATAGAAGTAATATGGTTAGAAGTCTAATGATGGCAAAACTCACTGCTTGTTGCATTTGGCTGTTATCTAAGGGGAATGGCTTTTAACTTGCAGCAACAGATATCATTGTTTAATTGCATTTTTAGAATGCAGTTAAAATAAAAAATACCTGATTAGATCAATTTAGACGTGGGCCTTTTGGTACAGGTGTGAAGCAGTAGATGTTAAGTCAGACTTAATTGTGGGTATGTATTAGTAGTAATTTTTAATATTGCTTTGGGTTATTTATTTTTTTATTATTTTTTTTTCCCTTTAATGCTTGAGGAAGCCACTTCTGTGGAAAAAATAGTAACCTGCCTGGGATACTCTTGGAATGCTTGGGTATGGTAAGAGTTAGTGAAGCCTGCATGGCCTGGGGCTCCCTTGCTCAGTGACCTCTGCTTTTTGGGCTGCCTGAGCTGCTGCCCTGAGGGAGAAGCACCAGAAGTACTCTCAGTACTTTTTGCACCTGAAACGTTCACCTGAAATCACAACTTTTTCATTTTGAAGTCAATTTGAAACCCTCATCCTCTCTGCCAGACTTTTCCATGCACACTCAGCAGAACTTGGGTCAAGTTTTGCTTGTCTCAGAACAACAGGAGCACTGTGAGTGGTCACCTTGCTGTTGTTGTGTGTGCCTGTCACATACAAATGTTGCATTAGCAGATGCAAACAAAAACTTTACTCATTGGGAATTTTTTTTTCAGTGTGATAGGAGTGCAAAACGAGCCCACTTCATGTTTTGTTTCAGTTTATGGCAGTGGTGGAAAAGAAAAATTTAGGACTGAAAATGTTTATCTTGTGTACCTCCACGAGATTGCTTGTAGCTGTGTGGACAGTCTAATGACACTTCATGTCAGCATAAAAATAAGGTATAATGTCCAAGCCCAGAGTCAACTAGGTTATCTTGAGGCTTGTAAATAGGATCTTACCAGAATGTAGGCTTATTTCCACAAAACTGCTGCAATTTTTCAGCTGTGTTTCCTTCTGCTGAAAATTGCTCCTTATAATCATATGAATATGACTGCAAGTCTTGCTCATTGTTTATATATTGCCTGAGGAGCTGGGTAACAAATTAAGTGCACTCAGTAACAGGCATTTTGTGGGATTGCTGTGGAAATTGGGCCCTGCTGTTTGGTAGGTGATGGAATGTTGTGGATATCCTGTGGTTTGCACTGCCCAGGGAGCTGCCCTGAGCTGGCTGCTGCAGTGCAGGAGGGTTCCACTGCCTGAGCCAGGGCCTGGTGTTCCCTTGGATGGGGAGAGATCTTTGAGGAACTTTGTCAGGTTTGTAAATGTGCCACTCTTCCTTTTGTCCAGCAATAAACAAATAAAAAGAAACTCGTGTCTTCAGCTCAGGAATTGGTTGATGTGGGGGGTTTGGGCAGTAGGACAGTTGGAATTGCTGTTGGGAGTGTCAGCTGTGAACTTGGCTCTTTCTCTGGTACTCCCCTAGTGATGGTCCCAGCTCTGAGGAGATCCAAATGCAAGTTCCTGGTTGTCACTTCTTCACATTCTGAAGTTGTTGAGGTTTTTTTGTCAGTATGTGTGATTGTTGCAACACTCCTGATATATTTACAGAGCACATACCTTGCTAGCTCTGCTGGTTCTTGTTGCTCTTTATCCTCAGCTTCCTTTGGGGAGACCCTCTACTGATTTGTTATTTACTGATTTATTTTGTTGGTTGGTTGTTTAAAATGAAATCACATATAAGGAAGAAGATAGTTTGTGAAAAATTACTCAGTACATTTACTGTTTGGAATTTTACTGAAGTATATAAAAATATATGAATATATACTTTTATGCTATATACTTATACTACAGAAAATACATAATGTATATACTGAAACATATATAAGTGTTACATTTATCTGGAGAATGATTTGGATATACATGGACCTAGGTGTGAATTATCTTTGAAGACTCAAAATATGAGCAGTGTTTCAGGAGTATTTGTATCAGAGAATGTGTATTACCACTTGTATATGGAAATGAAAAATGCATGTAGGGTGAATCTGTTTGGTAAAACATGTCTGAAGTTACTGTAACTCCTGAAATTCAGTGAATAATTCATTCAAATGTTACATGTCACCAGCTGCTCATCAATAAAAAAGAGTGGCATGGAATAGAATTACCTGATTGGATTTCCCAGCTAGGTGCTTGTAAATCTCTTCTGAAGGGCCCCTGTTGATCGTGTATTTTATGATAATTCGGCTTTCGCAAAGTGCTTCAAGTTTTCAGTTGAAGAATACGCAAAAAGTAAACCACATTCGTGTGTTCCTATTGAAACAGAAACGTGTGCTGGGGAAAATTTACAACTACAGCTTAGTAATGTCTATTTTAGTAGATAAGTCTGTAATGAAAACATAGGGTTTTGGGTTCAAGTAAGTTGGAAACTGTCTGAAAATGTTTACTGTCTGTTGAGTGATAAATAAATAATAAAATCTTTGTTGGCGCTTGTGACTCAATAAGCAGATCTTGCTGTCTGGCTTTGCACTACAATCAACATGCACTTATGACCCAATAATGTGTGCAGCCCTTCCTGGACAACCCAAATAAAACCTTAGCAATTGTATTGTTGGCTGAATCTTTAAACCTGCCTGCAACCTTCTGTGGGCACAGGGCACAAACACCAGCTCCTAAATCCTGCATTTCCAGTAACAATGTGTTTTTCTTTCCTCAGGAAACCACACAGAAGCCCCATGCAAGTGGTGCCTATTGTTTCCATGATCGGAGCCTCCTCTCAGTAAGTCCCTGCTCTGTGTTGTGTGTTTGTTCCCCTTGCAAAGGCACTGAAATCTCTGCTGTGCTGCCCCAGTGAACGAAGAAATACTTCCTTGGGCTCCTCAGCTTGCTGTGCTGATGCTGCATCACAAGACTCATAGACCACAAGTGAAAGGTCTGATCACTTTGAGTCTTCAGTGAGCAGCAGCTTGGCAGTGACAGGCTTAGGAAGTAATCCTGCCTGGTTCTGGCTGTGGGTCAAAGTGATTTTCTCTTGTATTTCCCTTGGACATGTTGGGGTTGTGTTGCTGCTCAGGGTGTTTTACCTTTGGCTGATTACTTTGTGTACAGATTAGTCACAGACGCTTTTTTTCCCTTCCAACAACTATGGGTAATTAATTCATCATGCTTTCTGTTTTAATCACTCTCATAATGTCAGAATAAGGAATATCATGAATTGAGTTCCAAAAAGTATTTGTGCTGAGTAATTTTTTGCCTTTTTTTTTTTTTTTTTTTCTGAGAAGAGGCTTTCAAATCCAAATTACTTGTTGCTCTTTCATACTTGGAATTTATCTTCTGTAAGTTTTTTGTTGTGGCACATACATAGAACAATATTGATTAAGCACCTTTTTAATCAGGATATAACTTTTTATACTTAAATACACGAGTATCAGAAAAAAATAAGGGCGTGATTCTTGGTAGGTCTGTCTTTGGGTACTTCTCAAACAATTTTTGATAATCCTCTGCTTAAAATAATCTGCAATGCTCTAACACTTTGTGTTAGGTAATAAGAGTGGCTTGTTCTATACTGGACTGACTGACTGTATCTGCTTTATATAAGTTTATAATTATAGTGTTTTTTGTTTTATTTTGACAAAATAACGGACTAGATTCCCTTTTTTGTTCCAATCTATTAGTATTGGTTGTTGAGTTCTGGCCCAACACACAAAGTTTCATGTCACTGAAAAAATTAGACACACAGTCCTTGCTAGAAAAGAAGAAGAGTTTTGCATTTATTCTCCTACACTGAACACAATCTTCCTCTTAATGTCTTTGAAATAAGATTTCATTATTTCAAAAAGACTGCCTGGCTTACTGGATTAAAAAAAAAAATAAAAAAAAAAAAGAAAAAAAAGCCTGTTCATCTTGAGGATAGATTTAAATCAATTCTGTAGTGCTCAGCATGCTTGTTGCTTTTAGCTTTTCCTCTGTCATGAACAGTGTTTTCTCTCACAGAATAACCTCCCAGCCCTTAGCAGAATTTGATACAATTGACAGCTTTTGTTAGAAAAATTCGGGTAAAAATTGCACGGATGAGGTTGGGGTTTGTGACCCAGGGGAGACAGTGGTCCCTGAGATAATCACAGCATGTTTGGAGAAAGCTCACATTAATTTGACTGTGAATATAGTGCCTCAGTATCCATAAATGTAGTTGAAGGAAAAGAGATTCATTTTTCCTCAGTAAACTAAAGCAGAGATGTGGTATGTACGCCAAGAAAGAAGAAGAAAACCCTCATTTGGAATTGGAGGGCGGTTTGACGCTTCCGAATCTCAACGCTCGTAATTTGCTTGATTATTTTTCCCCTGTGATCAGAACCCACCGGCACAATGACTATCAATCAGCTTCTGGGGCTGGGAGGTCACTCTGTCGCCAGGCTCAGCCCCAAGCCCAGCATGTTGCCTGGTAACAGGCTCTGGAGATGAGTTGGCTCCTCGGAGCACCATCTGGCTGGGCGGGGTGGCCTCTGCACCCGGGACACGGGGACACGTGTCCTACATTGCTGACTGGGAAATCCTCTGTCCCGCTCCCTGCAGGGAGCAAAACCCGCGGAAAAACGGCTGGACCGCTCCAGCCCAGACCTGGTGAGGTGCTGGAATTGTTGTGGAATGAAACAGATATCGGTCACTCGTCAAAAATCCCTTGTAATAACTGCGGTGAATTTTGTGCTCGGTATCTTTCAGCTGGATTTTTATATCATTTCTAGCTGTGCTTGCCTCACAGTATTTTTCTGTTTTGTCATCAAATATGTTGATGCCAGGGTGGTTTTAACAATCCAATTACAGGGGAATTCTGGATTTTAAGAATTCAACTCCACAGCCTATGGATTTAGGTGTTTGACCTTCTGTTAATTGTGCAGTAATGCCTACAGTGCTCCAGCAAAGTAAACCAGTAAACAAAGCAATAAAAGACAGTTCCAGAGAAGAACTGAAAATAAACATGGCAGGCAAAGGAGATATTATTGTTCCAAATATACAGTGGGAAATCAAGGACAAAGAGGGACTGGCAAGCAGTTTGGATCAGAAATGGATGTAAAACCCAGATAAGCAGAGTCTTCAGTCATTCCCTCAACTGGAGCAGTTTCCCCATTCCATTGTGATGAGCTGCCATTCATTAAGGTGGGAATGCTGTAGGGTGCAGTGCTGGGCAGCAGCACAGGCCACGATCTCCCTGCTCTGGATGTTGTGTTCCAGATAAAACAGAAATCCAGGAGTTGGGGTTGATCTGGTGTGCAGTGACAGTGAAGTGCAGGTCGCTGAAGGGTTCCCAGCTCAGAAGGCTGGATGGACACTCAGCAGTGGCTGTGCTGTTGCTCTGAGCCTGCTTATTTGGAAAGATGAACTGCTGTGCTTTTCCTTCTCTTGCCTGAAGCTGCAATCCCTTGGCAAACAAGACATTTCTCTTTGCTGTTCCACCTGAGTTCTCTGAAAAGGTTTCTGAAACAAGTGCTTCCACGTTTGGCAGAAAATTTATAAAATTGCTGTTGGAAAGAGAAGTTTTGTGTTCTTGGCCATTCTGTTGGGTTTTCTTATTCTTCAGATGTTGTAGAGCTGTTACCCAGTTTGGATAAACAGATTGTAGTTAAGTGTAATTTTACTATTAATACTTTTCCTTGGACAGAAGATTTTAAAGTAAAGACAAAGGATGAGGCGGTGCTGCTGCTCCACGTTAAACTGAGAGTTGCATCCTTTGGCAGAGCTGTATTCCAAGAGGCTGTTCCTTCCAAAACAGTCTCACCTTGACTCCTCTGGCAGTCACAAGTGACACAAAGCCACTTGCTGTGCTGTAAAGGCCTATAAAGCCAGTGAAAAAGAGGCATTGAAACCCCTTTTCTTTAATTTTTAGAGTGAGTTGTGTTTTCCTTGGAAATGTAAACATGCGGAAAAAATAACAGAAAAATAGCTGTTATTGCATTGAAGATATTTTATTATAGGGGATTATGAGTTGTTTTTTCCCCCTCATTAAACACATCTTTTAAAATTGTTAGTACAATAAATCTCTTTTCCAAAACAACATGGCATGCCAAAGAGGAGTCTGAGGAGTTTAGTGTGATCTAGGGATTTCTACCTGAGAGGCACAAAAAAAAATAATTGTGAAAGAGAGCTATTATAAAATACCACAATTCTCTTAGAAATAGGCTGGTATTGTAATTTTGTTCTAATAAATAGAGAGGAAAAAAATATTTTAATGATGGTATTCTTATTTATTCATCTCTCTGTATTCTGATGTGGTCTGAATGCTAGTGTTAGTCTAGAGAGTTGAATATTTTTAAAATTGCAGCGCTTTGAATTACTGATATGTGCAAATTACAATAAAAAAGGGATGAACAATGGTAGTTAGATAACGTAAATGATGCAGTAAGTTCTGCTCCATTACTTCATCTGAGCCAGGATGGGGAAGTGTTTAGTTGTTAGGATCTGCTCCACTCTCATATTATTCATAGTTGTTTTGCAATATCTTCAAATATCTTCAGCAGTTATTGTAGGAATTCATTAAGGACCAGAAGCAGCGAGGCATTGACACGCTCCTAATGATAAGCAGGAGAATATTCTCATGGATGGTTTTTTCTTCAGAAAAAAAGCTTAACTAAGGTAGCTGAGCCTGACCTGTGTTTGATTTTTTTTTTTC